>NW_024062717.1:5840000-6425000 GCF_006381635.1 Hibiscus syriacus
CAAGAAGAATTTAAAGTGCTACAACTGTGGAAAGAAGGGTCACTTGCAGAATGATTGTTGAAGCCTAAATAAAAACTCCAATCCACAAGAAAATACCGTAAATACTTCAGATGATGGATATGCTCTATGTTGTGAAGCATCAACCACCGTGGAAGACAGGAAAAAGATTTGCAGATATATGGCTCATTGATTCGGGAGAGACATATCACATGACCTTAAGAAGAGAATGGTTCCATCATTATGAACCTGTCTCAGGAGGATCTGTGCATAGTTGCAATGATCATGCCTTAAAGATCGTTGGTGTGGGAACCATCAAATTAAACATGTATGATGGAACAATTAAAGTTGTTCAAGATGTGCGACACGTGAAAGGCCTGAAGAAAAATTTATTATCCTACGGATTGTTGGATAATAATGCAAGCAAGATTGAAACACGGAAAGGAATCATAAAGGTGTTCCCTGGAGCGCTTGTGGTGCTGAAAGGCGAAAAGATAGCAGCAAACTTGTACATGTTGAAGGGAGAAACTTTGCTAGAAGCAGAAGCCTCAGTTGTCTCATGTAGTTCAGATTATGCAATAGTATGACATCAGAAACTTGGACACATGTCAGAACAAGGAATGAAAGTCATTTTGGAGAAAAAACTACTTCCAGGCTTAACAAATGTATCACTTACTTTGTGTGAGCATTGCATAACAAGTAAGCAACACCGGTTGAAATTCAACACATCAAATTCTAGAGGCAAAAGTGTTCTAGAATTGGTTCACTCTGACGTATGGCAAGCACCAGTTACATCCCTAGGTGGAGCAAAATATTTTGTCTTATTTATTGATGACTACTCCAAGAGATGTTGGGTGTACCCTATTAAGAAGAAGTCAGATGTGTTTTCAACTTTCAAAATCTTCAAAGCGCGGGTGGAACTTGATTCTAGAAATAAGATCAAGTATTTTAGAATAGATAATGGAGGAAAATATACAAGCGAAGAATTTGATGACTTTTGTAGGAAAGAATGCATCAAAAGACAGTTCACAGTGGCGAACACTCCTCAACAAAATGGAGTGGCAGAGCGGATGAACAGAACCTTGTTAGAAATAACAAGAGCAATGTTGAGGGATGCAGGCCTAGAAAAATCATTATGGGCAGAAGCAGTCAATACCGCTTGTTATTTGGTGAATCGAGCTCCATCAACTGCAATAGAGCTGAAGACCCAATGGAGATGTGGACTGGTAAACTAGCTGATTATTCAAACCTCCATGTATTTGGAAGTATTGTATACGTGATGTACAACTCCCAAGAAATTTCAAAGTTCGATCCAAAATCCAGGAAATGCAAATTCTTGGGGTATACTAATGGAGTAAAGAGGTATCGCTTGTGGGATCCCACTACCCGCAAAGTGATCATTAGCAGGGATGTTATCTTTGTAGAAGATAAGCTACAAAGAAAAGAAGAAGATAGTAGCACTGAAAAGTCAGAGACTACACAGATACATGTGGAAAAAGAGTTTGAACAAGGAGATTCTTTTGAAGCAGAACCAGCACATGATGAATAAGAACCAGAGAGTTCTGAAACTCCAACAACTTGTCAATCAGATCGTGTGAGAAGACGTCCTAATTGGCACTCAGATTATGTTATAGAAGGTAATATTGCATACTGCCTTTTAACAAATGACGGTGAGCCAACAATATACCAGGAGGCAATAAACAGCTCAGATGCTTCACTATGGATGATGGCGATGCAAGAGGAAATTAAAGCCCTTCATAAAAATAATACATGGGACCTTGTGCCACTACCACAAGAAAGTAAGCCAATTGGTAACAAATGGGTCTTCAAAATCAAGCGAAATGGTGACGATCAAGTTGAGAGGTATTGTAACACCCCCAGCCCGTACTCGACCCGGCTACGAGTCCGAGATGTCACATTGACTTTTCAAAACCTTTACTTGAACAAAATAGTGAATAATTTTAAAACTTTTACTACATACAATTGACTAATTTACATAAATTAGTATCATATGATTTTACAAAACCAATTCGAGTATATCGAATTCAAATTTTTTATTTACATGCCAAATACATATATTTTCTGATCTGAACTTTGTAAAGGAGATACTGACCTGTCTTGCTCCCCAATGCTCTCTATATTCTTCTCGAACCTATGCGTAAAACAATCACACGCTAAGTCGATGACGTAGTGAGGCAAATAAAACATATAATAGAAATCATAAAACATTCCATATAACAAACCACATGAACATTTAATACTAACTTATCATACAAAATCATATAACAATTTCATACAAAATCACACACATTTTTATATAACAAATACACTCATGTACATCTATCATCATCTACTTTCTTAGCATTATCATATATATTATTATAACTATTTCTATCATTATCATCTAATTATTTATCACCTGATCTTGTACTTATCATTTATGTATATCATATTACACATATATCATTTCACCAAGAAACACCCATAAATCATAACTCCTGTAACCAAAAACACATACATTATATATATATATTGTATTCATGTTATCTCTTTGATTAGCCTATGGTACACTTGTGATAACTATAGATATGTGAGTCTATAGAGGCTGTGCACTAATGCTGTCACCACAGCTCGTATAAATGCACCAAAGTGTCACGTAGAAATGCACCGTAGTGCCACGTAGAATTGCACCGAAGTGCCGCGTAGAAATGCACCGTAGTGCCATATAATGCACATAAGGATCACATAGAAATTCCTTAAGAATCATATACATATACCAATGACCAAGTATGTGTCTCAAAGACCTCATAAATGTTCCAAAGAATATACATATGTCCCAAATAATCGCATAGACCCTCGACTCTTGGCATGCCAACTATACCCCTAGCTCTCATGACACATAACATGGGCATTATCATTTATTTCATTTCAAATATTCACATAAACATATAATTCACTTTCACATATCACGTATCACATAGCTTTTCACATAACTCATAGTCATATGTCTTATCTCATAACATATACATGTTTTCGCCTATATAATTCATATCATTTTTTATACCATCACATAATTCATTTAACATACATACATACATATCATGTAACAGTATAATAGAAATACCTATAAGTCATATCACTTAGATTTCATATACATCTAGTCACATATATCACTTTTGCATAGCTTATATCCACATATATTATCTACATGTATACCCAGGAATCAAATGGCATATACCAAATCATATAAATATATATATAGTTTATGCAATCACTTTACTTATACTCACATGGATCCATATCATAGAGCTTAGTTCCCTTGTACATGTTATCACACCGGCATATAATCTTATATCAATCCTATAGGTAAAAGCTATTTATCTTTATCTCATTTTCCCTTTGTATCAGTTTACATGATTTATTATACTAACATGTACAATAACATATAACCCTTATCACTTATCTCAAGTTATTTAATTATGAATTATTCTATCCATTTAATTTAGTTCAATATAACTCCTATAACCTTCTCATAAGGTTTTATAGTTCTTCATTTTATAACTTCTATATCATAGTTTTCTTTTAAGCATATCACTTTTTCCTATAGTGTTTATCCTATAGGTTCGTATCATCGTTATGCTCATGTCCCCTAATTTATATATATACCATTTTCATAAAGTCTTTTAATTTATTATCTTCTGATTTATATATTATTCTCTTAAATATTCTCATATTACTCTATAGTCTGGTCTTATTTAACTCATCACCCATCTCATGTAGTCATAAATATATTATACTGATTCTCATAATTAATAACATATACCCTGTAACATGTATGGTCATCCATCATATAACTTATTTCACTTCCCATGCAATCATATAGATCATTCATATTAGATCCTATAACTGATCACACTACATGTATTCACACAAATCATTTTAACACCTACTGTAATTTATATCATATATACTCAAATTAAACATATACATATGATCATAAATTCATACATTCTAATATAGGAAATAGACTTGTCGCAAGTCTTATTTCCATTAAACATCATAAACTAACTTGTATGCACTCCCCTGGGCCTCGTTTGCTTCGAATCAATCCTAATCCTTAGTTTGTTCCGGAACAAGCTTTCATTCTATATCTACATAATAATACATTTATACTTATCAGTATACTAATTGATATATTCGAAACTATCACTCCTTAGGCTAAGAGAAAAGCCAATTTCATCTTTTAATGAAGGTATGCATCGATGCACTGCACAGTGTATCGGTGCATTCCCTAACGATGCATCGATGCACTACTTGTGCATCGGTTCATAAAATACATTCGATGTTTGTATTTATTTGAGAGTGCATCGATGCACATTGAATATGCATCGATGCACACAACCCAGAAATTCCATTTTAAGCACGAAATTATTCAACTCTTCATTCAATTCTTCTATTTTAAGCCCCTATCATGTCCTTAAACTCAACTACCATTACTTAAACCAACTTATATCCATATAAACCATATTTATCTTCCATATCTCATCATGATTCTTAAAATTAAGAATCTTACTAAATTTTCAACTTTGTTATAAATCCTTTCTAACTTCATAAATCTTTTATTTTTATTGATAACAAGTTAAATTCCTTCTCAAAATTCACTTATTAACTTTTTTCCAACATTTCCTTTAAAAACTCATTTTCTTTATTCTTTCATAACTTCTTCATCTTTTGATTTTAGGACAACCCAAGTTTCCATAAGCTTAAATATTACCTAAGGATCAAAACCCACTCTTAAAATTAACAAATAATCAGCTACAAGGAATCTTACCTTTGCCTTGGAGCTTCACGGGAGGAAGAAGAAGATGAAGAAGAAAAAAGAGAGAAGAGATTTCTGGAAAAATCTTTCATCCTTATCCATATATATATATATCATTATTTTATTCATCTCTTGGTCAAATGACCCTTTTGCCCTTTAATACCTTTTATAATTACTAGCATCTTCAAGGTAATATTTTCAAATAAATCACTGAACTTTTCAACTATTCCACTTTAATCACCAAATTCTGAAATATTACAATTTGGTCACTAACCCGGTATTAAGGATGTTACAGGTATCGTACAATTTGATTCCTTCATTATGTGCCTTGGATACAACAGACTTAATGCAGACCCTTGTACTTATTTCAAGAGGTCTGGTGATAACGATTTTGTTATATTGTTATTGTATGTGGATGACATATTGGTTGCAGGACCCAACAAAGATCATATTGAAGAATTGAAGGCACAACTGGCTAGGGAATTTGAAATGAAGGACTTGGGATCAGCAAACAAGATTCTAGGGATGCAAATTCACCGAGACAGAAGTAATAGGAAGATTTGGCTTTCACAAAAGAATTACTTGAAGAATATCTTGTCACGATTCAGCATGCAAGATTGTAAGCCAATTTCTACCCATCTTCCTATTAACTTCAAATTATCCTCTAGTATGAGTCCTAGCAGTGAAGAAGAGAGGATGGAGATGTCTCGAGTACCGTATGCATCAGCAGTGGGAAGTTTAATGTTCGCTATGATATGCACAAGACCAAACATTGCACAAGCAGTGGGAGTGGTTAGTCGGTACATGGCGAATCCAGACAAAGAGCATTGGAATATAATAAAGAGGATCCTGAGATACATCAAAGGGACCTAAAATGTTGCATTATGTTATGGAGGATCAAACTTACTAATCAATGGGTATGTAGATTGTGACTATGCAGAGGATTTGGATAAAAGCAAATCTACTACAGGATATGTGTTCAAAATTGCTGGTGGAGCTGTAAGCTGGGTTTCAAAATTGCAGTCAATTGTGGCTACGTCCACAACAGAGGCAGAATATGTAGCAGCTACACAAGCCAGTAAAGAAGCAATTTGGTTGAAGATGCTATTGGAGGAGCTTGGGCACAATCAAGAGTATGTATATTTGTTTTGTGACAGTCAAAGTGTCTTGCATCTAGCAAGGAATCCAACATTTCATTCAAGGACAAAGCACATACGAGTTCAATACCATTTCGTTCGTTAAAAGGTGGAAGAATGAACGATAGATATGCAGAAGATCCATACCAAAGATAACATAACAGATTTCATGACGAAGGCGATAATGCTGATAAATTTACCTGGTGTCGATCCTCTTGTGGCCTGTTAGGGACGTAAGCAACATTATGGTACAAGGTAGAAAGAATGGTGTGAAGATATGATTGTTCCAATCAAATCTTCAAGTGAGAAATTGCTGAAAATCAAACATATCCACCGAAAAATTACAGTCAAAAAGGGGGGGAGAATTGGTTGAAAATTAAATGGGCAAATAACAAATTTTAGTCACTAAACTTTAGGATATTTACAAGATTAGTCATTAAGTTTCAACTATAAATACCTTAGCTCATTTAGCTTGAAAACCATCCCAAAGCATTATAGCTTTCTTCCAATACTAGAGAGAATTTAGAGAGTTTCTTGATAATTGTTTTCTCCTATTTATCAAGAGAGAATTATCATTGTTTTCTCCTTGGTAAATCGAGAGAAGTTGTAATTCATATTTTATCATAGTGAAATTCTTCTACCATTGTATGTGGTTTTTACCCTACATTATTTAGGGGTTTTCCACGTTAAATTTTGTGTATCGTTTATCTTCATTTTTATTTTCTCAAATTATCAATTACGATTTTACTATATCCGATAGCTGTCTTCCGCAACACAATTATTGGCTCTCCCTCTATGATTTTCCCGAAACGACACGTCCGTTTTCAGAATCCTGCTCCGTGCCGTACCAGACCTTCGGTTCTCCCCAACTTCATTCCGGATTTCTCGATCTTCGACTGTCGTTATATCTTCAATTATATTATGTATTTTTAGTGTCAGCTGCAAGGCCCAGATTCTTGAGTTACAAGACAAAGCCCAAAACTTATATAAAGACTCAGATCAGGCCCCATTAGTTAACAAGAATTGCCTCGACAAAGTCTTTTGAGGTCGATTCTATGAGGCCTATAAGATCAAAGTCTCGATGTAGATTGCATAACTTGAACATTATCATTATGAACTCCATCTTAGTTCACAAAACGAGACTAATATTGTTGAACTAAACATTTCTTATTTGTAGTTTCAGATTTATCATCTATGGCGACGTATAGAAAAAAACCTTGATTTAAGCCCTCGTGGTTTAATGCTCCATGCAAAGTTCAGTACTAATCAATGCTCATAAATGTTTCTTAGGGAGGCTTTTGCGCATTAATTTGATTATATTTAGACACTGTCTCGTTAATTCTGAGGGGACAACAGCATTTACTATGCTCACTGCAGTGAGATTTAAATCTAAAACCAAACCATCGAGAACATATTTCAGTTAAAATTTATATAAACATCTCGTCAACTTCCATTTTCATACTCCACTATCGACAACAACCGAAGGAGAGTAACTGGTTTCTTCTATCCCTTCAATCGGATTTTTCAATCAAAGTGATTTAATCAATTATAATCTATAATAATTTATTTTTATACTTTAAGCCTTTTTTATACTTCAAGCCTTATTATCTATATAAACTTGTATCTTTATACATACAAATATGTGTTTCAATAAAGCCGGTTTGGTTTAAGTACTTAAACTATTATATGTAATCATTCTAAGTTCTATTATTTTTTAATTAGAAAAATTTCTTTCGATCTATGAGATGTAGACATGTCACAAAAAATTAGAAATTTATTTTGACCAAAACAGTAATTTAAAGGGTTAAATAAAAAAGATACATACTTTAAGAACTTATTTGACCAAAAAATAGTTTAGAAACTTAAAATAAAAAAACTACATAGTTTAAGTACTTTTTTGTTTAAACCATATAATATAATTATGATATATTTAAAATATAAACTTTCACACAATAAATTTTGAGTTTAGTGGTTAAGAGAATTTCGTTTTTCCTTAGTAATTAGGGTTTGAACACGTAGTATGTACATGCATATGAATTAAGATTTAAGTCTATTACATAATTTTGAACAGTAATTAGGGTTTGAACACGTAGTATGTACATGTATTTACATTAAATTACCCAACTCCACTTATATATAATATATATATATATATATATATATATATATATATATATATATATATATATATATATATATATATATAAACTCAATTCAACTTGAAATTTTATTTTTTTAATTTTAAATTATTTAAGTTAATTATTCAAGTCAACTATAACTTTTTAGTTAAATTTTGATTTGAATTTACAAAATTTGAATAATCAAAAAATTAAATTAAATTAAAACAATGACATTTTAGACTTTAGCTAAATAATTTATTTTTGTATGATTTGGTCTCTGAATTCCCTATTCAATTTCTCATTTGTTTAGCTTTATTTTTTTACCAAAATTGAATTATATGTTTCTCTACCACTATAAAAGAAATATATAGTTCCAATTCCTCTTTTTCGAAGACAAATTTAATCTGTTTTAATTTTATTTCCTCAATTATGTGTTTTATTTTATTTGATCCTCCTATTATAACTCTTTAAAAATTATTTATTTTCATCAATTTCTTGATTCTTTTATACTTTCATCAATATCTTATCCTAAAATGCATTCTTTATGAAATATTTATATAATTTTAGATGATAATTAAAATAATATTACAAATCTTACTTATAAATGTGAAAAATAATATATATATATATATATATATATACCAATCAACATCATATTATAAATGATTATATTTATATTTAAACATAAATGTGAATAAATATGTTTGATGAATTGATTTAAATTTTTTAAACTTAGTTTAATAAATGTTCAATAAATTTTTAAAAAATAAAAGAATAATCATAAAATCGACTCACTTTTTATATCATTTGACTAGATGAAATACATATATAGTATGAGAAAGACAAAGAAGAAGCAATGGTGAAAGGTAACTGTTGCTGCCTCTGAAAATTAAACTTTAGTTTAAAAATTCAACTTAAGAGTTTATGTGAATAAACATTGATTTTCGGATATTAATATTATTCAAATTTTTAAAAAAGTTATTTTAATTTTTAATTCAAATCGTGTAAATCTATAAAAGTAATTCAAAAAAATATTTTTTTTTACTTTATAATGTTTTCAGTGATAGAAAAGGATCATATCACAATTCATTTGTCACTGCATTCATACTACTGTAGTTTCCGTTTCATTGTTATATCCTAGAAGACAGTCGACCACTATTCTTCAGCACCGTAGAAACAATCAAACCAGTCTTAAGGAAACTATGAAAACAAACCTCAACGTCTCTATTTATCTGATCATATAACTACTGATGAATAAATAATTTATTATTGTACTTATTTTCTTTTTCTTATCAAATCAATTACAATCTATTTCTAATATTATTATTGTTTATTTCTCTACTCATATTTTATCTAACAATAGTTGGAACACATTTTATTATTAATGTGACGCTCTATATTATTTTGTAGAAATATACTATTTAGAAAATTTAAATTATTTACTGACCTCACATTAGTAATAAACACGTTTGTGCTAATATCAATATAATAAAAATAACAATGTAATTATTATTTATGTTAAAAGTATAAAATTTTAAATAAAAATATTAATGATCAGATTTAATTAAGAAGAAAAGAGGGCCGAATTAATAAAAGCATAAATATTGAAAGTTATTTTCAAAAAGAAAATATTGAAAGTTAATGCCTAAAAAGAGAAAAGTCTATCATGTCGTACTCATTGCAATCAAATGATCCAACTTTTAACAAAGTTTGATGATGCCTCTTATCAATTGAAGAACGATGATCATAACATGCAACGGACATGGATCATAAGTGAGGTACAGTTAGGGCTGTAAAAATCTCCCGCAAAACTGACTGAAATTAACTCGAGTCAAAATTATTTTTGACATGCACTGTGGCGATTCGAAACGATTATAGTCGGAACTGGTGTTGACCTAAACCCGATTTGGACCTGAAAATTGTGGATCTGAACCCGACCTGCATCTGACCTGAGAACGACTTAAACCTGAATTGAACTGAAAATATGATACTCAAACCCGAACTACATCCGACTGATATGAACCCGAACCCGAGATTGACCTGGTAAATAACTGGTATTACCCGATATGTTTTCAACCTGACATGTTTTTAACTTGATTTGTCTTTAACCTGACCTGTAAATGATCCGACTTGTTAATGACCTGATATGATATTTACCTGACTTATATATTATCATGGACGAAATTATAATATTTTAATAAAATTATGAGTTTTTTTTAACTTATGATGCAATTAAAAAATTAATATGATTACTTTTTAAATGTTATAATAAAATATTTATTATGATAATTAAATTAATAAATAGACCTATTATATAAAATTAATAAAATTATTTAAATGTAAATTAGATAAAACATTATTAATAATGTAAAGGAAAATTAATATAGTTTAATTTATATAAATTATATAGTTAATTTATATAAAGACAAAATAATATTAATAGTGAAAGTATTTATTATGTAATATATATTAATGGTTTACATTATTAATATAAATAATTTTGGTAATAAAATGATAATTAATTTGATAATAAATAAATATTAACATTGAACGTGATTAATTCTCTAAAATATAAATATAAACTATACTGTTTAATTTTTATACAAAAAGTTATCTAAAAATTATAACATAAATGAAAAATAATATAAAATATAAATTTAATTGATAATGATAATTTAAATAACATTTAATATAAAATTTGAATAACATTTGAATCAATTCAAGTTGAATACAATAAAATGAAAAAAAAATAAAAAAATTAAGCTATGAGATCTTATAACAAAAATGTTATAAGGCTAAAAGCTTAACTTTTCTTCCAGAAATTTCTTCATCAAGCTTTTATATCGAAGTAGCTGCCAACATTGTTAAATTACGGGCAACTTTTAAAGCTACCAACATAATTTAGCATGAGTATTTATTTAAAAAAAATGACAGTTTCAACAATCTATTTAAGTCAAACCAACAAAATAAAATACAAGGCAACAACAGGCAGCAGGCAGCAGCAAGCAGCAAGCAGCATGCATCAGGAAGCAACAGAACAACAGGTAGATTTTTTGCATTAAAGACACATTTAATCAGTGGTAAAGCCAAAGGGAATACGATGGCAAACAGTGCCAAACATTTCCGACTTTACCAAACCCTTACATAATCAAACATTCAACATTGTTTATGAAAATAAAATTAATATCAAGCAAAATCAGAATGTGTTACTTTGGACAGAAGCATCCTCTAAAAAAACAAAAGCATCAATTAAAATTTGTTTCAGATACTGTTAAACATAATAAATACAATAAGTAATTAATAAGTAAAAGTTATCGATAAATGGAAGAAAAGACTGAATCGTAAATTCCAATGGTTTCACTTAACGTTAACACCCTAAAAAATAAAATTAAAATAATTAATAAATAGTTTAAAATATTGAGATTAAAATAAAATATAAAGCCTTATATCATACCTTTATATAGCAGATTCATTAACCACAATAAGGTAGTCTTCATCCTTATCCTCCGGCTCAAAACCGTACAACCAATTACAGGTTGTAACACAAATATCAACATGTTTTTGGTAAGAGTGAAGTTCTTAATTTGGTCAAAATTCTACCCCCATACTAAAGGACGATTCAGATACAACTGGAGTAATTGAAATATCCAATATATCTCTCGTCATGCATGAAAGTACAGGAAATGAAACACGTTGATTTTTCCAATACTCTAAAATATCAAAGTCCGATTCTCCAGTATGAGGGACAAGAGGCAAACTGATGTACGAGTCAACATCAGATCATCCACTCCTTGAAGCAACTAAATTGGCATCAAAATTCTGAAAAACAAAAGACAAGAAATTAGTAAATACAAACAGGAAATAAATAAGTTAAAATTGAACTAGAAATTATATTAAATAACCTGAAATAAATTTGATTTTCTAAATGTTCGAGGCCGATTAGAACTTGAGCCATTTCTTTCCAAGGATGTGCTACTTTGGACATAAGAAGAAGAAACACAAGGTGCATTTTTTGAATAAAATACATATAACTCAAGAAACTCATCATAAATGAGACTTACCCTCTGTTGAACCTCATCCTCAACATAAAGAACATTGTACAACTCCTTAAGCAGTTGTAATTTTATCGAGGATCAAGTAAAACAACAAAAGACATAATCCTAGAGTGATTAGAGCAATATTTCTCATAAAGTTCAAGCATGGGTCCTGCCATTACAGAAATACCTTCACAAGGATCATTGCGAGCATTACACAATAATTTCTCAATTGCAACAACGTTAGCCAAATACAAGTTAGAAGTGGGATACTTAGAACCAGAGAACAGAGTAGTAATTTCATAAAAAGGCTCAAGAAAATCACAGATTGTTTGACTTGTTTCCCATTCATAATTAGTAATGATATCCAACTCATTTTCCCTATTAACAAACAAGTTAATTCCTAATATAGCCTCAAGTGCCCTATGAATCATCAAGTAAGTCGAATTCCAACGAGTATGAACATCCAATACTAACTTACCAGAGAAAGAAGAATCACAGTCTTTAACAGCTAATTCAAAGGCACAAAGTCGAGAGTCAGAAGAATCAATAAACTTAACAATATGACGTAATTTATTAACAGAAGAATCAATTACCTTCAAACCTTTTTGAACTATCAAGTTCAAAATGTGGGCAACACACCTTATATGGAAGTACTTACCATTGCAGGGAAGAGGATAAATGATATTCAAATCATCTTTCAATCTCTTAACCATTCTATCATTTGCAGAAGCATTATCGAGTGTAATGGTAAATGTTTTTTTTCAAGACCCAATTCACATATCATCTTTTTAACAAACTTAAAGATAGACTCATCATCATGAGGATGAGGAAAACGAAGGGAATTAAGTATTTTAGACAAAAGTTTCTAGTTATTATCAACATAATGAGCAGTAAGGGAAAAATAAGAACGTGAAGTGCAGGCAGACCAAGCATCACATGTAAAACAAACACGACTTGAGACAGAATGCATTGAATCAAGCAGTAATTTTTTATGCTTTTCATGCTCCAACATGCAATACTTAGTAACAGTATACCTAGACATATCCTTAACAGAAGAATTAAGATAATGATGTAAATCCCTAAGTTTGTCATGCTCAACTATACTATATGTATAAACATGACACATAATAGCCTCAGCAAATAATTCACAGTATTTGTTTTGATCAAAATAAGCTACACTATCTGGATTTTCAGCAAGAAATCCTTATATGCTTGGCATTTATCAGTATGCCTTCTAGGGTTAGATGTACCAATATAAGAATCGGCTTTATACCTTTTCAATTTGCAATACTTACACTTGGCATAAATAGAATCATCATCAGCTTTGGTGAATGTGTAGTGGTCCCAAACAGCAGAGGTTCTTCTCCCAAATTTGAATGAACCAGTGAACTTCTTCTTAGAGGATTTATTTAAATCAACTGCTTCGGACAGTACATCATTTACATCCCCTTGCAAAAAAGTTAGAGTTAACAACCAACCTTATAAAATCAATCCGAATAAACAACCAACAGTAGCTACAAATTAAACAATTTATTTAAACTGTAAATAAAGACATCTAACAACCTTATAAAAGTAATCCAAATGAACAACCAACACAAACAAATCAACAGTAACTACAAATTAAAAAGTTTATTTAAACTGTAAATAAAAGCAGCTAACAACCTTATAAAAACAATCTGAATGAACAACCAACAACACAAACAAATCAACAGTAGCTACAAATTAAACAGTTTATTTAAACTGTAAATAAAGGCAGCTAACAACCTTATAAAAGCAATCTGAATGAACAACCAACAACACAAACAAATCAACAGTAGAAACAAATCAACAGTATCTAAAAATTAAACAGTTTATTTACCTCTTTCAGAATGCCCTTCATTCTGATTTGTTGGGTTTTCTCCTACAAAAGAAATAAATAATATATTAATAAACAATATTAAAATAAAAAACAAAATAATACAATACTAAACATACCTGGATCATTCAACTCGTAAGAAAAGTTGTCCATGAAACCCTTGAAAAATGGGATTCGAATATCAACAGAGATAACAAGTGAAGATGCTCGGTTAGGGTTTTTTAGGTTTGGGTTTGAATTCAGGTTAGGGTTAGAGTTCAGGTTTTGGGTTTGGATTTGGATCCAGGTTGAGTTTTGGATTTGGGTTCAGATTTGGGTTTGGGCTCGGGTTAGGGTTTGGGTTCGGGTTTGAGTTTGGGTTTGGGTTTAGGGTTTGGGTTTAAATTAAGGTTGGGTGACAGAAGATGAACATGTTTGGGTTTGATCGAAGAAAACAAAATGATTTAAGGGTTTAGGTGTTTGTAAGGATCAACGAGAGGTTTGATCTAAAAAAACATGAAGTGATATGTGTTTTGGTGTTTATGAAGATCAACGGAAGGTTTTTGTGAAGAACAAATATGAACTGGGATGAATACAGATGAACAAGGGAGAAAAATTTGGGTGTTTGATCAAAAAAACAAGAAAACGTATGGGTTTTGGTGTTTATGAAGATCAAATGAGGGTTTTCGTATGAACAAGGATGAAATTTCGAGTGTTTGATAAAAATAGCTTTTTTTTAGATTTGGTGTTTTTGAAGATCAAACAAGGTTTTTTCAAAGAAAAATGAAGAACACATATGAACTTCTATAAATAAGGCATAGAATTTAAGAGAAACAGAGAGCTAGAGAGAGAGAGAGAGCAAAATGAGAGAAATGAATAGGAAAGTGGAAATGAGGAAAAAACAAAAATTTTGACCTTATATAACTATCCGTTCAAGTCAGGTTTTTTGGATCCGTGTGTTTTTAATTTCCTTTTATATTGTAGCGTTGTCCCCTATTTTTTATTTTATTCAATTTAGTCCAACATTAATGATTCAATTTAATAGTTATATTTTAAATTATTTCAATTTCATCCCTATATAATTTTAATTAATTAACTATTTATAATTAATATTATAATAATTATATATTATAATTAATATTAATATTAACTTATATTAATATAATATAGTTTATAATTTATAATTAATATTAATATAAAATATAGTCTATAACATTAATATTAATATAAACTATATTTTATAAATTATATAGTATAGTTTATAAACTATAGTTAATATAATTAATATTAATATAATATAGTTTATAAACTATATACTATATTAATATAAATTATAGTTAAGATAATTAACAATAATATATACTATATAGTACATAAATATAAACTATAATTTATAAATTATATACTATAGGTTATAAAGTATAAACTATATAGTACACTAATATAAACTATTGATTATAAATTATAGGTTACATATATAGTTTATATAACATATAAATAGATTGTATATATACATATACTATAGGTTATATATATACATAGTTTATATATACTATACATAGTTTATACATACATGTACTATAAGTTACATATATAGTTTACATGTATACATATACTATAAGTTACATTACATATATTAACTATTGTTTATGTATAGTGTTTATGGTTTAGGGTTTAGGGTTTAGTGCTTAGGGTTTAGGGTTCTTATAAACTATATAATTTATTAATTTATATAGTTTATGCATATTGTTTCTATAAACTATATAAGTAATTTACTTTATATGGTTTATATATACTATACATAGTTTATACATACATGTACTATAAGTTACATATATAGTTATACATACATATATATACTATATTAATATAAATTATAATATATAAACTATATATTTTATATAGTTTATACATATATAGTTTATACATATACTATATATATATATAAATAATATTTTATAAACTATATACTTTTTATTGTTTATACATATATAGTTTATATGCATAGTTTATATATATAGTTCACATAAACATAATTTATATATATATAACTTATAATAATTATATAGTTTATAATATAAATATAATTTATATATAAACTTATATTATATATATATATTATATATTTTTTCAATTTTTTAAATAATGCAATTTACTATATTTTTCATTACTTCTTCACATTTTACATTTATTTTGATTTAATCCTTTTGTGTTTTTTTAATTTATTTCAATTTTAAGTCTTTCACTTTTATATGTATTCAATTTAGTCCTTAAATTTATATTTGCATCTTCCATTGTTAGTTGTTATTTATTTATATTTTTGTAAATGGCTCATAATTTTTAAATGTGTTTAATTTAGTCATTTTTTATATTAATTTAAACCTCACATTTTAAATTTATTTTGATTTTGTCCCTTACCTATGTGTGTTGTTTAATTTATATTTTAAGATCTTATTTGTAATTTTACATTTCTTCAATTTTGTCCTTTAATTTATATTTTTTACAAAATTGATCCATGAATATTTATTTTTCTTTTAATTTACTCGAAATCATATACAATTACAACTTGCAATTCAACAATCACGAAAGATGACAAAATAATTAATCCAAAAATAAAAATGACCTGATATGAACTCAATTTGTATCTGATAAACATCCGACCTGAATTTTATCTGTCAATGGTGTGACCCGATCTGAACGAGATCCGAATGAAGTCCATCTGAACCTGAATTAACCTGGTCTTTATCTGCTTCGGACCTGAACTGACATCGATCCGAACTGAAAATGACCTGACATGAACCCGATCCGGATCTGATGTCAAATCAACCTGAAAATAACTTGAATTACTTTGACCTGACTTGAACTCGATCTGGATCTGATGTCAACTCAACCTGAATTGACATGTATCCAATTTTATCCGATCCGACTGAAACCTATATAATTACTTGCATCCCTAGGTACAGTAAGAATTGCATTCCCTCAAAAGGACACAACCCATGAGAAACATTGGAAGTCTCATCAATGATGATGATGATCTTAGGCTCATTTGAATGGGTGGTGTAAGGGTATTTTGGCACTTTCGAAAAGATAGTTGACTAATCATGGGTCATGCTTCATGATCATTATAGGCTGGCTTTGACAAATAATAATCAAACTAAAGTATTGCACGTGGCCGAGGGATCATTTTCCTTTCATAAATTCCATTTTAAAAAAACATTTGAAAAACAATTTTTTCTTTTATAATAGATTCAATTACTTCATCATATAGAGTTTTAATCCCATATAAGGTTTGACTTTGAAATTCCGTTTGTTTTCTGGAACTATGGATGGATACGGATAGAAATAATTGTCTTATGAAAATTTAAAATTATTATATATTTTAAATTTATTTATTTATTTATTTATTAAAATTTTATTTTTGTTCTCCTAAAATTTCACAAATTTATTCTATCTTAAAATTTTAAAAATTTACCATCCAAACATAAAATTTTATGTTCGTCTATGTCTATAACATTTAGTTAAAGACGAAACTATATTTGACATAAATATTACATATCCAAGTTCAGTGTAACAAAAACAATGAAATATTTAATTATTGTTATATAATTTATGTTCAAACTTTACTACTAAGATTTCGTTTTTTTTCATTTTATTTTTTCGAAATATTTCATTCCAATGAAATTACTACTATTATATTTAATCTTAACATTCCAGTTTTGAAAGGGGAAAAATGTAATATTAGCTAATCGGCCTTTTACTTTTGAGGTAGGTTATTGGGTTTAGTGCATTGGTCGGGCTATTGAGGAGAGGGAATCCAAAGGCAGCGTCCTATGTGTTTTGTCTTTTTTTATCATTTGTTTATTAACGAAATTTTTTATCCAATTTTTTATAATTATTTTACTATTAACTATCTAGAAAACATTCTTAACAAACATCACATAAAATAATGCTTTGCTGTTTTGATAATGATGATTATAATTGTTCATTATTATATTTAATATGTTTATTTATGATATAATAGGTTTATTGTTAAAATAATTACTTAAACATTTTCAATATTCAGTTAAATCCTTTAGTTATAAAATTTAATCAAATATATCATTTGATAATTTTCTATATTCAGTTAAATCCTTTAGTTATAATTGAGATGATCATTTTATCTCATATGCCTCTTCGACAAATAACTAAGAATTTTTTTTTGTAAAATCAATTAAACCCTTCAACAAATTTTTTTATTCAATTAGACCCTTAATTATGAGAAAAATAAAAAAAATATAAAAAAACACCAATTACCAAATTTATACCACATCTATCTAGCTATCCGTATATATAGGGTTATGATCCACTTACATAATGTAAAACTTTTTAGTTTTACATAAATTTAGAACCGTTGGATGAGTGAAAATAAATAGTTGAGTTTGACTTATTTTTTTTCACCATCTATTTTCAACAAAATCATATATATATATATATGGGGGGGGGGAGAGGGGAGAAATAATGCCATTATAATTTTATGAAATAACTCATAATATTATAATTTAGTACTCAGTTGGATAAAAATTACCATTTTTTTAAAATGATATGTGTTTTAAGTCAGTTTCTTCAAATTAAGATTGTGGGAATATATACTAAACTACCAACACCCGAAACACAAGGCACATAATATTTCAGAAAAATTAAAATGATAATTTTCCTATCAGCAGGGGCGTGAGCCTCACGTCAACTAACATAATTAATAGGGATTCCATAACTGTGCATCCATTAAATGCTGTATGCACACACAAATATATACATGATGTCCATAAATCCCAAATAATAGTATTTTTGTGTTATTAAGTATACAAAAGCTTGGCAATTAATATAAATGCCAAGGAGTTTGGCAAAAGCTAGCTTAAAAGAAATGCTCTTTTGGCTGAAACTTAATATCAAAGAAATTTACTGAACAATTGGCGTTTTAAAAAATACCACCAGAGATAAATATGAAAAAATGATTAACCATCTTAATTAATCAAAATCAGAAGAGGTTTTAGAAATTTAATGGAGAACTGGGAGTGGTGACTGGTGATCCTCTTGCATTTTGATTGTTGTTGTTGTTGTTTTCCCACTGTGAAAAAAGACAACTACAAGTTTGTAGAATTAAACCTGTATCCAACTTGATGTGCCTTTAAATGGCAGCATGAGTCTTAATCCATTGCAAATATATATTTTTGTCATCTTTCAGAAAAAGCTTAAATAATCTTTACACATGGCCCATGATCAAAATTCAAATAAACATTCATCACATGGTGCAAAAAAGCAAGGATTACCTTTTCCATCGCCCCCAGAAAAACCTAACTAATTAAAAGCTTCAAGATTTTCCATATCTTGCTTGAGTTTTTTTGCAATGCAAAAACTGGGATATAAAGATTTTGCACAGCATCTTATGATATGATCTCAATTTAGATTATCATTAAAATAAGATTATAATCACAAACAAAATACTCGAATCTGATGTATGGAACACACCTATTTGCCAGAAAAAAGAATGTATTTTGATTTTGGGCCACTTGTGTTAAGTCAAATATAGTTTAGCTGAGAAGGCTAAGATTTTTTTTTTGAAATAGAAAATGGGTGAGAATTAAATGTAAAATAACGGATGGAGGATGGGGAAGAGGTGGACTTTTTAGTTGCTTAGTTGGACAGAAAACAGCTTTTACAAGCCAGCTTATTTTTTGACTTCTACCAAAGAGTTCTTGAGCAATAGGTCTTTTTCTTTATTAGGCCCCACCCACCTCAACCCAAAAAAGAAGAAGCTTTTATTAATCTATAAAAAGAAATTAAACAGATAAATATTAACACAGTAACAAACATACACTTCCATTTGATTTGTGAAATCCATCTTTTATCTTTGTTTGTTAAGGGGGCGAGGGGTTATTATTTGCTTTTTTTAAAAAATAATTTTGGGAAGATCTTGGAGAGAGAAAGTGGAAGAAAGAGAGAGAAAGTGGAAGAAAGAGAGAAAAACACTGAAGTGAGTTATCAATTCTGGTTGTATGTATCATTTTAGATTTACCGCTTCCCCCTTAGTAAATGTGCATTTGATGTGAAGGGGTTAGCTTGCTTTTATTTGTGTTGAAGTTAAGAGAGATAGAAATAGAGAGAGAGAGAGCTGTTTAATGGAGGTGTGGATTTTGGTTTTGAAGAAGTGATCTTTATATGCCATGTTTTGTTCCTGTTAAAACCTTTCTGATTATTATTTTTTCAAGCGTCCTCTTTGTTTAGAGTTTTGCTTGTTAATCTTTGGGATCTGGGTTTTGAGTGTTCTAGGGCTTTCAGTTTGTTCAGCCTTTGACTGCGTTAGTCTCTTCATTGGGTTCCCTTGCATATTTTTGTCCTTGTACGTTTTTCTTAAAAAAAGGGGATTTTGACTTTCTTGAATACTTCCAATTCTGGGTTCTTCTCTGTGCGTTTTGCACCTGAAAAGCTTTTCTTTTTCGAACTGATCATGAGATGCTATTTGTCTCAGGTCGGAGCCTGAGATTCTCTGTGGTATTTCTTTCCTCTTCATCAGTTTTTTGGTTCCTTGTGTGTTGTTTCTCTCTGAATTGAAGTCCCTTTTAGCAGAATTTAGGGCTTTCTTGATCTGGTACAAGATTCCTCCATTTAGGTTTTGAAAGTCGAACCCATTTCATTAGGGGAAAAAAGGGATTTTTGTTGGATGTGTTAAAATCTATTTTTTTGTGGCGAATTTTGAGCTGGTTTTGTTTCTGGGTTTTCAAGTGTTGCCGCTTTGATGCATCTCTCACTGTGGAAACCCATATCTCACTGTGCTGCTCTGCTCTTAGACAAGAAGAGCAGCAAGAGAAGAGATGGGTCTGAATCAGTGGCTGAAATAAAAAAGAATCCTTCGGTTCTCCGTAGACTACATGAGAACAAGCTCCGGGAAGCTCTTGAAGAAGCATCTGAAGATGGGTCTTTGTTCAAGTCCCAAGATATGGAATCTGATTCTCTACCCAAGCAAGATGAGAGCTTGGGGCGATCAAGGTCCCTTGCAAGACTTCAAGCTCAGCGTGAATTCTTGCGAGCCACTGCTCTAGCAGCCGAGCGTATATTTGAGAGTGAAGATTCTATCCCCGATCTCCATGAGGCTTTCAATAAGTTCCTCACAATGTACCCAAAATACCAGTCATCGGAGAAGATTGATCAGCTCAGATCAGATGAGTATGCGCATCTGTCGCCAAAGGTATGCCTTGATTATTGTGGATTTGGGCTTTTCTCTTATGTTCAAACTTTGCATTACTGGGAGTCTTCTACATTTAGCTTGTCTGAGATAACTGCAAATTTGAGTAACCATGCACTCTATGGTGGTGCTGAGAAAGGCACCGTGGAATATGACTTGAAGAGTAGGATCATGGATTATTTGAATATTCCCGAACATGAGTATGGCCTTGTGTTTACTGTAAGCAGGGGATCTGCGTTTAAGTTGCTGGCTGACTCGTATCCTTTTCACACAAATAAGAAATTGTTGACCATGTTTGATTACGAGAGCCAATCGGTGAATTGGATGGCGCAGAGTGCTAGGGAAAAGGGCGCAAAAGTGAACAGTGCTTGGTTTAAATGGCCAACTCTTAAGCTTTGTTCTACCGATTTGAGGAAGAGGATTTCGAATAAAAAGAAGAGGAAGAAGGATTCTGCAGTTGGTCTTTTTGTTTTCCCAGTACAGTCTAGAGTAACGGGGGCTAAGTATTCATATCAGTGGATGGCATTGGCTCAACAGAACAATTGGCATGTCTTGCTTGATGCTGGGTCATTGGGTCCTAAAGACATGGATTCACTTGGCCTGTCCTTGTTTCGACCAGATTTCATTATCACATCATTCTATAGGGTGTTTGGATATGATCCTACTGGCTTTGGGTGCCTTCTTATAAAAAAGTCGGTCATGGGAAGCCTTCAGAACCAGTCGGGATTCACTGGTTCTGGAATTGTGAAGATTACCCCCGAGTATCCTCTCTATCTGAGTGACTCTGTAGATGGCCTTGATGGATTGGGTGGAATTGAGGACAAAGAAGTTGGTGCGAATGGTGATAAGCCCTCTGAGAGCCGTCTAGGTTCACAGTTGCCTGCCTTTTCTGGTGCCTACACATCTGCTCAGGTCAGGGATGTATTTGAGACAGAAATGGATCAAGACAATAGTTCTGATAGAGATGGAGCGAGCACCATATTTGAAGAAACTGAGAGCATATCTGTAGGAGAAGTGATGAAGAGCCCTGTCTTTAGCGAAGACGAGTCATCAGACAACTCATTCTGGATTGATTTGGGTCAGAGTCCATTGGGGTCTGACAATGCGGGTCAGTTGAACAAACCGAAAATAGCCTCGCCCATTCCTCCTTTTTGGTTTAGTGGCAGGAAGAACCACAAGCAGCTCTCTCCGAAGCCAACAACAAAGATTTATGGAAGCCCAATATCCGATGATAAAGATGCTAACCTGGGGCATGATGATCATGTATTATCCTTTGATGCTGCTGTTTTATCAGTTTCACATGAACTGGACCGTGTGAAGGAGATCTCTGAAGAAGGACAATTTGCTGGAATGAATGGCAGATCGCACAATCATAAGAAGGCTTCAGATCATACACGTGTTTTGGAAATAGAGGAAGAACAGAGTAACAGCAATGCACTGGCTGTTGGGTCTGTATCTGGTTCTGCAATAAATGGAGCTCGCCTCAATAATTCTTCTGTCTTTCAGAATAATGGCCTAGGAAATGGCTCAACTTCTGAAATTGCCTCGGAGATTAAAGAGAGTGCCATTAGAAGAGAAACTGAAGGTGAATTTAGGTTGTTGGGGAGGAGGGAAGGAAACAAATACAATGGTAGCAGATTTTTGGGGCTAGAAGATGATCATCCAAGCAGGGGAAGAAGGGTATCCTTTAGCACAGAGGATACCCGTAAAGAGCACCTGAGACATACTTTAGAGCCAGAAGTGTCTGTGACCAGCCTTGATGATGAGGATTATACCAGTGATGGAGAATATGGTGACGGACAAGACTGGGACAGGAGAGAGCCTGAGATCATATGTCAGCATCTTGATCATGTTAATATGTTGGGGCTCAATAAAACAACTCTTAGATTAAGGTTTTTGATTAATTGGCTTGTGACCTCATTACTGCAGCTCAAATTACCTAATCCAGATGGAGATAGCGGAGTGAATCTTGTTTACATTTATGGCCCAAAAATAAAATACGAAAGGGGTGCAGCTGTGGCGTTTAATGTGAGGGATAGAAACAAGGGTCTCATCAATCCAGAGATTGTACAGAAGTTGGCTGAAAGAGAAGGTATTTCTCTTGGTATTGGTTTCCTCAATCACATACGGATATTAGATAATCAACGACAGCAGCAAGGAGCTCTGAACCTCAACGATACTACCCTGTGCCAACCAATGGAAAATGGGAGACACGATGCCAAAAGTGGGTTCATAAGAGTTGAGGTTGTCACAGCATCTCTCAGTTTCCTGACTAATTTTGAGGATGTCTATAAATTGTGGGCTTTTGTGGCAAAGTTCCTTAACCCAGCATTTATCAGAGAGGGTACACTCCCAACTGTTGCAGAGGAAGAACCAGAGACATAACTTCTCAACTCGAGCAATCCAAATATCATTTGCAAAACAATCCAGGAGTCTGAGTGGTAGATTTGGAAGGCCCTGAAGAGGATTTTGCAGGTACTAGTAGTATATGCATGGCTTGCTCTTCCTCAAGACTCTTAGATGTAAGCGGGTGAATTTGTCAATTCATGTTTGTTGTTGCTTGAAAATGTCTTCTTTTTGTTCCCCCCTCTTGGGGTCATTGTGGAGTTGTTTTTAGAGATATGTACCCTTTTGGAAGTCACCATGACCTCATTTAGGATCTCTGCTTTTGTTTTATACACATTCTTCAATCCTCCTCTCTGTAAAAAGCAGTAGCTAATTTTACCTCTATGCAGTTCAAATACATTCACTCTTGATTCTGATTTGCCCATTTCTTGTTATTGAACCATTTTTACATTTCATTTTGGTCAAGATAGACTAGCTTTAAAGTGATCTGAACAGGAGGTCTTGAATGATGAATTGATTCCTGCTGAACTTAGTTGGAAGTTAGAAATTTTTGTTGGCTATATACCAAATTAAGTTTTGGTGGCAAAGTATGAGGTAGATGCTGGTGGGTGAAACCTTTTCAGCCAATCCTCACAAAGGATTAGGTTAAAGTTCAATAAACCATAACAACCTCCTAAATCAGCATGCTTTTCCCCTTGGATAGACATGATAGAATTAGTTTGACGTTGAACAAGAATTGGATGATGCGATATCAAAGCCTCATCATGAAACTGAATTTACTTGGTCAGACAATTCAAAGGTGGACTGATTCATGAGTGTGTTGCATTTCCTTTTCCAACTTGTAATCACCAAAGGTTGGGCCATACCCACTGAGTTTTGTTCCCCATAAGATGTAATGCCCAAAGTTACGTATCAATGTCATCATTCTTCTCTTTCTTTTGGTTTTCATTTTTCAGGATACCAAGTTCAACTTCTGGGGAGAAAGAAGAGAAAAAAGAAACTTAGTGGGTTTCTTTCTCTTTTCTTTTTTATTAAAAAATAAAGTTGGTAGGGTAGGGTATAAAAATGGCACTGCAAACATCTTTTCCATAACCTGAAATCATGATTTTTAAGACTACTTTTTCCTAGAAATGGAACAAAATCACCGTATGGTATCTTGTAGGCAAGCTGTCTTATACAGGTGCCTTGTACAAGGTGGTTGATGATGGGGAAACGTTGACAAACTTCATCTAATTGAAAATGCAGTTGGCCACCAGTTAAACCTGTTTAGATATGGAAGATTTTGCATTTCATCATCCTCTTGAGTTTTATTATTATCAACAAGGGGATAAGGTACAATGACATTTATAGATAACGAAACATGGCCAGATAATTGGATTTATGATTCTGGCTTTATCTCTGTCTTCATTCAATTGGCTGGTTTACAACGATTGAACCACTCGAGTAGGGCCACCCACCACCACAACCTAAAGAAAACAATCATCTTGATTATCCTATAGTTTGGCCAGAGAAGAGATAAAAGCATTAAAGCCCCCACTTGTCCAGCTTCCATGCATTGCATAAGATCAATGGCAGAATCATAGAATGGAATGCCAAAAGCCAACTTATGCCTCCATTGCCCTTCAGAAAGTAATCTTCAAAGCTGATTCTTAGCACTGAAGACATCTGTATCTGTAATTAAATTAAGTACTATCGGATGGTTGCTATCACACAAATCTGGGGAAATACAAGCAAATTAAGACTGCATAGAAAATATAATAAATACATAATCTAGCAAACTAAAAGCAGGCAATGAGACTTGTGATGTGAATGTTCACATTTATTAATTTCTCAGAACTGGTTGAAGACGAAGCTTTACCATACAAAACAAAATCCGGGTTCTTTCACGAAGAATATTTTAGGCTTAGTAGCTTTTGGTTATGCCGACGAGAATAGTGTTATTGAGGGTTGGGTTGAATTTGGATAAGCAGCTTTCATGAGCTTTGCCCACTAACATTTTACTTTAATGGATTTGGGTTTACTTTTTCATGGACGAGTTTTAAGCAGGTGGAGAGGACGTCGATGTTGTTGTCTCTAAAGCTCAAGTCAAATCGATTTAACGTTTTTAGAAACTGGGAAAGCAATTCAATGGGAAATGCTGTAATAGTATAAACAAAAAAGGCCGGATTCTATGAACAAAAGAAGACCATATCTTCTGATTATGATTCTGACTCTGATACTGATGATACTGATGATACTGATGATACTGATACTTGTATTCCATAGAACTCTCCGACAGAATCAAAATTTTTTCCTAATCAAGCTCACGCCTGCTCTGTTTTGTTGTCATATGCTTTTGAAATGGCTCTGCAGGGATCAACCCAAAAATCCGCCTTGAAAAAAGTGAGAAACCCATGCTATAATATTGGCGTTTTTCTCAAAAAAAAAAAAAAAAACCATCTTTTTCATTTAATATTATTGATTATATATTGTTCAGACTATATTTTTCGATCTAATACTTTTTTATAGGAAGGTACACCTTTACACCGCGCTTTACGCCACATAATCGCCCCTGCACCGCGCTTTATTCAATGTATAAAAAATTGAGTGTTAGTTTTATAAATATTTTTAAACGGATGCCAAATTCATAAATAATTTCTATTATGATGACATTTATGCAAAAACATCAGAATTATTTATTCTTAGTTTTGAATTGTGCAGACATCCCTACCTTGCCACGTATGCCATTTCCAATGCTTAGGCTTTGGATATATGATATAATAGATTAAATATTGGTTTTGGTTACTCTACTATGTTCGATTTTAAATTTAGTCATTTTTTTATTTGACATACATTGATACTTTACTTCTGTTAGGGATGAATAAATAAAAAAACAATTAACTAAATAAGACGAACATGTTTAAATCTATTTTTTTATTTCACTTTATTTAGTTTCAATGATCTATTTACTTTAGTTTTGATTTCAACAATTCAAATTAAATAAAATTTTAAGTAATATTACCTACGTTCCACTAAATATATTCATTATTGGATTTTTAAAAGTAAAAAAATTTAAACTTTAAAAATTACATTAAAAAAATAAAATAAATTGTATAAAATAAATATTTCAAAATTATATTGATTAAAGGTTTCTGAAATATATTTTTATGTTTTTATCAATAATAAAATTTTAATAATAATGAGTCAAAGTTTAAAAAATTTGACCCTAAACCAATTCTAGAACATTCTTTTATTAGCTTGGGCTCTATATCCCTGAACTAATCTTTTAGATATTTTTAATTGATAAACTATTTTCGTATCCTAAAATTTTATAAGTTGTTATCATCCAAAAATTTTATAATTTACCCTTTGAATTATTGAAATTTCATTTTAATTAGATATTATTTAAATCAAATTATAAGGTGGGCAAATAACTTGACATGCTTCTATTATAATAAAAAAAGAAACTTGATGAAATAAACCAATATTTAATTACTTGTAAAATATTTAGGTAGTGTAATATAAATAATATGAATTCGAATTTGAGGCTGAAAAAGGATAAAATAAAACTTGCAAATGGCACAAGTGGCGAGGTGTGGGCTGTTATGCACAATTCAAAACCAAGGATAAATAATGCTGACGATTTTACACAAATATCACCATAATAGATATTAATTACAAATTTGGTATCTCTTTAAAAATATTTATAAAATTAATATTCGGATTTTATACACATTGAGGGTAAGGGGCGGTGCAGGAGGCGCGACTTCGATCACGTGGCGTAAAGCGCAGTGCAGGGACGTGCCTTCCTGCGAAGGGTGTTAGATCGGGAAATATAATCTGAAAATTGTCTGATATGGAAATATATAGGGTTAGGGTGATTTTTTGTTTTGTTGGAAAAACGCCTATAATCTTGCAGTGTACAAAACATCATTGTAAATCCCAACACAAATCTAACATGAACGGTCAAGTCCTTTCAATAGGCAGACGATTTATTCAATTCTAATATCCATACAACAGTTCTTGCAAACCCAATTCACTAATTGAACTCTTGAGTATAAGATATCTACTGTAATCAATGCAACATAGCCTCTGCCCTCCCATTTTCCTTCCATTCTCCCTTTTTTTGTGTTGAACCAAGCAAAGCAGTAATTGAACTCTGAGTATGCCCAAGAATCCAAAACGCAGTCCGTCTTTCTTCAAGGTTGCCATAGGAGATTTTGGCAACAAATTGGTAAGTCTTCCAACAGGCATTTTTTGAGAGCCGGAGGTTTATGTATATGATTAATAAATGCCGTCTTTCCTTTCCTCTTTTTTTTCCTCAGAGAATTCCGCCGACCTTTGTCAAGTATATTTTCAAAGGAAAAGTCCCCTCTATGTTCACCTTGCATTCCGACTCAAGGAGCTTATGGCGGGTTAGAGTCCAAGCAGAGCAAGGAAAATACTTCTTCACCGGTGGCTGGACAAAATTTGCCAAACATCATTGCCTGGAAACAGGGGATTTTCTAGTTTTCTTTTTGGTCGATAGTTCAACGTTCGACGTGATCATTTACAACCGAACCGCATGCGAAAAGAACGTCACTCTTACTGCTAAGCGAGGGAGGGGTCGACCACCGGCTATAAACACACAAAATGAAGAAACATTAAGCAAGAAATCTTCTTCAGTCCCCAAGGACGCAAGACCAGTTTCTCGTGAGGCAACTTTTTCATTTTATTTATACCTCTTAATATTAGTTTTTGTTTTACTAATCATTTCAATGTTTCATTATAAAACGTGTTTAGGCGAGAGAAATGTGAGGCAGGAGGTTGAGTTTGTATCAGAAGTAGCCCCGAAGCATGTTTCTTTCACAACGGTTGTGAAGGATTATCAGAAATACTATGCCGTAAGAACAACTATACTTATCTAATGGTGTTAATTGCTTTATACTTCATCTATCTATCTATCTATTACCAATTTCAGTTTATTCCGAGACGTTTCGCCAAAGAAGCAGGCTTGGGAAAGCAAAACATAACGATGGTTAAGGGCCCAAGAGGCGACATGTGGCCAATAAACACTACGGATGGTAGCCAGTGTCGCTTCGGCGGCGGATGGTCCCACTTTGTTCATGAACATGGAATAGTTGTTGGAGATACGCTTCGGTTTCAGCACTTTCCAAATACGGGCAATGTAGTTCACGTCCAGATTGTTAACAAGCAAACTGATATCTCCGGAAAGAGCACCAGGCTTGCTGCTAAACGAGGAAGAGGTCGACCTCCATCTCCAAGTTCGACGAGATCCAAAGGTCTTTTAACTTCAATTTCATATATGAACACTTCGATTTTCTTATCTTTTAATAGTCTCATTTCATTTCAATCATCCATGCTTGATTTAGGTGTAAACATTGGAGGGGTGAGAGATGTTACACCGAACGATGAGATAATCACGGAGCAAGCTTCTGCTTCATTTGCTGTGGTTTTGAAGAAATACCAGGAGTACAGTATTGTAAGAACCACCACCTGATTTTTATTTCTTAACTAAAAGCTGTTTTTTTGTTTCAAGTTTCAACATCATTATATACATTTTCTTAAACCTCAGTCTGTTCCAAGAGGTTTCGTTGAAGAAATGGGCTTGACAGAGAAGCGGAGCACGGTGCTGAAGGACTCCTACGGGAGGACGTGGCCATTAAAAGTCCTGGTGGATTCAAAATCAAATGTTTGTCTAGGTGCCGGATGGTCCACGTTTGTGAAAGATAACAAACTAGAAATCAGTGATACCATTTTGTTTCAGCACATTCCCAACACCGGTAATGTTATTAACTTCAAGCTTATTAACAAGGCTGGAGATGGGAATAGCAGGAAAAGAAACAAGCGGACAAATGTCTTTTAAAATGTGGTATTATTTGGAATTTTCTTTTATTTGGAATCACTCTTATGAAACTGGAAACCAAAGGCCTGTCAAAAAACTTCTGTATTTGGCCTTTTTTTGTCAGGCAAGGCTCTCACAGATTCAATCAGAGGGAGCTTTTGGTTAAGTTAAAGTGGAACACGCTAGTGCTATGTGATCAACTCTGCAATTGTAGTTTACTGGTTCCTTTATACTAAAGATCTCTGTCTGAGACTAGTTGCACGTCACATTGGCCATGATTAAGATACGACAGAGCTTATCTTATGGTTTGATAAATCCTTTTGACAATTCATATTAAAAATATGGATAAATTACACCGAACCTTAGTTAACTACACTCTCTCTCCTATTTTCCTTACCCAACTTTAAATTTTTCTAATTTGCTCACTAAACTTTTCAAATTGCATTATTTTGCTCACTCTCCTGTTATCTCTATAACGTCATTAAAAAAAAGCTGAAGGTGGTCGGATGCCACTGTCGGCCACTGTTGACCACCACAGATGGTGGTTGTTCGGCCTCAAATTTAGCCTTGTAAAAAAATGGGTATAAAATCCCGTTGAACAATGTAATAAAGAGAGTTGGACCTATTCGGAGTTTTTCAGAAACAAAATACAAAGCAATAAATCAGAAAGTTTTCAATAGCATTCGAAAGGTATCATTTTTATTTTATTTTTGTATTTTTCATACATAGGTTTGAATGAAAAATAAAAACTTGTATAAATAAAACAAAAAGACCGAAACTTTGCATGTAAAAATAGAGAAAACCGGAAGTTTAAAGGAAGGAATTTACCTGAGTCATCGAATCTTCATCGGACGGTAGCCGAAGTGCATAAGAACCAAAGGGTCGGAGCTCGGTTTGGGGCTCGTTTTGTGGTTTTTTTGGGTGTTTTAGCCTAAGATAAACACCTATGGGGTTAGATCTATAAAAAAAAGGGGGTGATTTGGTTGCTTTTGAGAATTCTGGCCACCATGTGCGATGGCTGGAGCAATGGCCGGACGAAATTCGACGGTGGCTCACAGTGGCCGACAGTTGGTCGGCCGAGCCCAAAAAAAATAAAATTAGTGGTATATATAGATGAAATTAAGGGTAAAACTACAACATAAACCCCTCTAGGTTTCCCCGTGTTTTACAAAACAGTCACCTGTAGGGACTGATTTCAAAATTTAGCCATTTTCGTATATGCCTTAATGTATTTGGGTAAAATCTCAGTTTAGTCCCCTTAACTTTAACATGTCTTGTATTTCAACCCTTGATTATTTATTGGTTTGGCTTAAACGTTTTTTTTTTTGATAGAATTATTTGGTGTCATAAATCAAGCATAAATATGAATCTGCCTTTTATAATTCTACCTAATAAATGACTTGTTTATATACATATATTGTTGCATTTATGTTGTTTGAATATCCCATTTATATTACATGTTTACTTAAATAAGTAGTGTTTCTATGTTTGAATATGTATTATGTAGTTATTATTTTTAATATTAAGCAATAATGATTTATAAATTTGTTAGTATACGTATATATATATTGTGTGCTTACTATTTAGTTTATATTTGTTTATATGTTTTTATATAGTATTGTGTTATAATAAATATACGTGTATATGTTATGCTTATGTGTATTTTTATTCTTTGTATATATTAATTTTCTGGCATATAATATATATATATTATTGATTATTTTTGTGTGAATATGTTGTTATATACGATATATGGTTATACTTTTATTTTTATATTAAATGCTTTCCATATGAATAAAATGCCTTTTATATAATTTTCAATTAAATTTTCGTTTCACTTTTTATATACATTTTAAATACATTTCTTGAATTATGCCTAAATTTCATGATATATTAGTGTATATATATTACGTATATATAAGTTATGTTTTTATTCCCATATTTACGGGTTTACATACATATATATATGTAGTAAACACATTTTTCATATATATTTTTGTTATCATATTTCATGTGTGTACTAAATAATATATGTATATCTATACTTAATATATTTGAGCCTTTACACATTGTCCTTTTTGTTGGAACTATATATATATATATATATATATATATATATATATATATATATATATTTTTACTGTACTGTTTATATATATATATATATATATATATATATTAATTGTATTATTATTTTTTAGGGTATGCTAAATATACGATTTGATGTATATCGGTCTAGGTTCTATTTTAATTAATTTGCATGATATCCTTTTAATTGACTCAAATCAAAATAATTTGATTAAGGGTAATATTCGATCGTTTTAATATTATCGTAAAGTAACTGTCTTAACGTATAAGAAAGTTACTTTCGATAATTTTAAAACGAAAGTATATCCCGTCAAGTAACACCAATTAAATCGAATCCATTTTTAAAATTCGGGGATTGAGGAAAAGATCATATTCTTCTAATTAAATTCATCGAGAAAAGATAGTTATATCAAATTTGTAGTCTCGTCTCGAGATATTTAATTAATTGAATATCCTTGTTCTCATTAAATATTGGAAAAATAAATAATTAATCAATTGTTTGATAGATTTTTTAAATTTGTTTGACTTTTGCATGTTTTTTCAAAGGGTTTTCAAAATAATAATGTTCGATCGGAATTAATTAAATATTATTATTTTCTCTCTAAAAATTATTTTGGGTATTATTATTTTGAAATTTAGAATGAAATTTTAATATTTCTTATTTCAATTGTAGTAAGAATCGATTGCTTCAAGGTATGATAAATCAGTTCTTCTAGATAAGAAATAATTAAATATTATTATCTTTCATTCAAAATTTCAAAAAATGTTATTTTAGGGGATCTTAAATTAAATCAAACTCGAGCTTGTACATTTTATTGCATACAATTAATTAATCGACTAGGTACCGATTTAGGACGTTGTGGGGGTACTAATCATTTCCCACACGTAACCGACTCCCGAACTTAAATTTTGGTAACACAAACCCTAAGTTTGTCTTTTTAATTAAAATTAATATTTTATTAAAATGACAAATATAATTTTAGGTGCCCAATCACATCATAATCAAAGATTGGTGGCGACTCCGTGAACCACGTTTTTATCACAAATTTATCACACTAAAATCATTTTCGAAGCGGGACTACCCCTTTCCCCTTCGGGTAAAAGACCGTTTCGACAGCTTGGCGAATCCGCTGGGGACATTTTTAGAGATTCAGGCCTTTAGTTGATTAATAAATTGTCTTTGCAAATAAAATTACAAGTTCGTTCTATTATGGTTTTTGATCACTTGTTTAGTTTTAAATAAGTTTTGTTTGCATTTTGACTCTTAATTTGGTTAACCACTAAATAGTTGTACTGATTTGTTTGCTAATGTTTTCATATTAAATAATTGTTCAGGGTCTTGAGTTTACTGTTCAGTGTTGTTTGCTTTGTTTTTCACTTTTTCTCACACATTGCACAACTACATTTGCATAACATGAGCTAAAATCCCGCTCCGTCCTATTTAAGTTGGAGTAAGTAACTACTCCCTCGTGTGGTTTTCACCTCCGTGCGGAATAGTGAAATGCTCTTTGGGCTCACAACTTATGATCTTCGTGAGGTTTTCACCTCCGCAATGATATAAGGAAGTGTGTCCCCTCGAATTGAACTCGATCCGAAAGCCTGTGATGGGCCAGGATGGAGGGTTCGGTAGCCCAAGGGGCGCCGACAAAGGATAATTCAAGGACCTTTTACTTTAGAATCGAACCTAGCATATAGTAAACTTATAACCTAAATACGACCTTACCCAGACCATATCATCCTGTGAGGAGAGTACACAAAGAAAAGCTTATATAATCATTATCTAGTATAATTTTAATTTTTTGAATAAATATATGTGAACTAGAGATCATGCAGTTAGGTTTAATTTCTTGGATAAGTATGTGAACTAGACAGCATGAGGTTAGGATGTTCTATAAATGAAGCATGTGGGTAGAAATCATGTTTGGGTAGGATCTATTAAAGCATGATGGGATAGACATCATGTAGGGTAGGTTTTATCGATAAATTAAATTATGTTTTAATTAATTCATTTATGATTACTGATCGATTTTCTTTCTTTTTGTTTACTTTGTCCTCATCTTGCATTGCACTATTCATCTCATTGGTGTTGATCTATGACCGATGTCCATATAGAAGACTAGTAATATAGAACAGATGATTCAAAAAGAGGTAGAGGACAATGCAGATGTCTTGAGATAGTCCGAGTAGTCCCAGTTGACAAATGGAGATAGTTTATTGCCGGGGTATATGTCAAAGCTGAATGGGTATACTCACATCAACGTTCGTCAGAATGATCTAAATGAGCTGAAAGAGATTTGGGGAAGATGAGAAATATCTGATAAGAAGTTGTTTTATCAACTCTATGGAGACATTTCACATCTCCTTGATATCCCGATTGACCGGAATCTGTTTAAAGCTCTGGCTCAGTTCTGGAACCCCGCATATAGATGTTTTACATTTAGCCGAGTGGACCTGACACCTACTATAGAGGAGTACCATGCCTTGATTCATTGCCCGAGGTTCCAGGTGGACAAAGTATACACCAAGCCACCGAATACTCCTTATTTTAAGAAGAAAATGCTTCTGATAACTGGTATGTGCGATGAATGGGTTATGAGAGGCATAAAAAAGAAAGGAGACATCGAATGCTTCAATTAGACCCTTCTAAGAGAACGGATTGACCGTCATCTTAACAGAAGAAAGAGGATCGACTTGTTTTCTCTAGGTATCTATGGATTGGTTATTTTCCCGAGAGTTCTCGGGCATGTTGATGTATCAGTGGTGGACTTGTTCGAAAGACTGGATAGACATGTGGATCCTGTTCCAGCTATCCTGGCAGAAACGTTTCATTCCCTGAGCTCTTGCCGACAAGAAGGAGAATGATGTTTCATAGGTTGTGCACCATTGTTGCTAACCTGGATCCTTAGTCATTTCAAACACACCGAGAGGACACCTAGTCGAGTCTTCTTAGAAGGTTTTTCACCGTTGAAGGATTTCATTTCTCGGGAGTGGCCTGGAGGTTTCATTGAGGAGAAGTGGATGGTCATCTTTAAAGACATCTGAGACAGTGATATTCTATGGCGTGCCTCATGGAACGTCTCATCAGACATATTGTATCGATATGGAGACAGAGATTGTGTTTCATTACTAGGTATTTGGGGATTTGTTGGGTATACCCCGTTCCTGGTTTCCCGACAGTTTGGGTCTAGGCAGTTTATTTCAACAACAGGAGAGTTGTCAAGGTCTGAGTTTTAGTTTAGGGGAGAACAATACGAGAATAAAGTTAAAGGGGTCACCGATGCTTGGAGACGCACCCATCGGGTAAATCTATTTACTTTTGGCTTAATGTTATCTCGAGGGTACGAGGAATAGAGAAATAATAGAGTCAATAATAATGTTCCTATGAACAACCCAGAGAATACTCAGCCTATGGAAGAACACCTCAAAGTGGTTCCGTCCCCGCTAGAACAAGCCAAGCTTGATTTTGAGGCTGAGAGAAATAGTGGAGAAAGACGTTACAGAGGTTAGAGGATAAATCATACCAAAGGAGCATAGAAATCGATATCTAAAATAGTCGAGCTGACCAAATCGAAAACGTAGAGAAGCAACTCAGATTGGATTTCAATGATATCCAATCGTCATATCAGCGAATGGTTAAGAATTAGGTAGCTGCTAGCTCAAGAAAGTCTTCTGCTGAATGGAGACAAGAAGTGGTTGGGCTAAAAAGAGAAGTTGGGGAAAGCAGTGATGAACTCAAGCAAAGTATACATCAGGTGAATTTACTCTCGAGAGAAAAGAATGCCATTGAGCAACAATTGCAAGAGAATCAGACCCAGAATGAAAGATTGAAAAGTAAAATCTTGAGATTAGAGACTGTGTTACGATGATATCGAAGTCGAGAAAATAGTTCAAACCATGCTGAAGTGGAAAATTTGATGAAGCGTGTGAATGAACTTGAGGCTTTAGTTCAAGATTTTCAAAGAATAGCGAATGAGCTATCATTAGTCCCTTATGAAGGAGTTATACAATGGCGCTGTCGTTGGGAGAAATCTCAGGGGAGAGTTAGGCAAGAAGATGAACTTATTACAAGATACCTACAACAGACTCAGGGAGTGGCTCAGTATTTGGTTGACCTGTCACATGAAGCTGATGATGTGATCAAAAGGTTGGAGCCAGAGACTGAAGAAGGCCATAAAATCTTCGAGTTATTAGGACACATCCAAAAATTAGGAGAGATAACTCAGATGTATCTATGATGTGTTTAATCCTTGTAATCGAACTTCGTTTCTTATATAAAAAAGTTGTTCTAAGGAATCGTTTCAGAATCAATACCTTGCATTGCATTCACATCGCATTCATATTGCATTACATCGCATTTATTTTTTGCAAATAACATTTTAACCATATTTTTCACACTCATTAATAAAATACCAATATTAATAAAAACATTGCGTGGCAGAATACTGGACCCTTACAAGCATCCATATCACACGCGAAAAAGGACAATGGATGAAAGAATTGATCAAATAAAGAAGGTTCAAACTGAAATACAAGAGAATTTTAAGAAAGCGCAAGAGGATATGCACGAACAGATGATAAAGGCCCAAAACGACATGATGAAAAAACTGGTTAGTTTGCTACAAGGAAATATTATAATCTGTGAAGAGACTCCAGTTATCGGTCCTGCTGCTGAGGAGTATGTGTATCCCCCAGGTTCTGAACCACGGGTTGATATTGGAAAAGCTCCAATTGTTGGTTTTTTTCTGTTGAACCATTGTATCCCCCTGGTTTTACACCACTGCATGATCAAGCAAATATTGTTCAACCAGAAAAGATACAAGTGAACCTACTAGGGTCTTCTGTAAACCCGCAAACAGTTGAAGACATTCCTGATCTCGATGAAGAGGACACAAAAGAACATAACAAGGAGCTTAAGAAAGAATGGGAACAAATGAAGCATGAATTCCGAGCTACGAAAGAAGACGCTAGCCTATAAGGAATTGATGCCAAATAGCTAAGTTTGGTTCCCGATTTAGTACTGCCACCGAAGTTTAAAGTTTCAAATTTTGAAAATTTTGATGGCAGCAATTGTCCTTCTGTACACATTACCATGTTTTGCAGAAAAATGATAGGCTATGTAAGGGATGATCAGCTATTAATTCATTGTTTTCAAGAGAGCCTGACAGGCTCAGCAGTCCGTTGGTACAATCAGCTAAGTCGAGCTCAGATTAAATCTTGGAAGGATTTGGATAAGTCTTTTCTAGAGAAATATAAACATGTAAAAGAAGTAAGGCCAAATCGAATCATGTTGCAGAATATGGAAAAAAGATCCAACGAGACATTCAGATAGTATGCCCAAAGGTGGAGAGATGTAGCTGTACAAGTTCATTCACCGTTAGAGGAGAAAGAAACAAATATGCTTTTTGTAAATACTCTGAGGGCTCCGTTCTTTGGACATATTATTGGGAATTCATCCAAGAATTTTGCTGATATTGTTATAGCAGGAGAAATGATAGAAATGTCAATTAGAAGTGAGAAACTGGATGGGGGAGAATCTAGCCGAAAGCCTCCAACGAGAAGAAAAGATAGTGAGGTCAGTAATGTAAAGAAATATGATTCTAATAACATTACAGTATCTCGACCTCAGACCACCATATCGTCTGCACAAAATCCTATTAAACAAGGGGCGAATGAGCCAAGACAGAAAAGGGAAAGGGTTCAATTTGACCCCATCCCTATGACTTATAAAGAGCTTTTCCAGATCCTGTATGAAAAACATGTGGTGTTCCCATACCACACTTCTCCAATTCAGTCTCCTTACCCAAAATGGTATGATGTCAACGCTCAATGCGAGTATCATGTGGGGCATCGAGGCATTCAATTGAAAATTGCCTGGCCTTTAAGAAGTTGGTGCAAAGATTAAAACAAAGAAATATCATCAACTTCAGTGACAGTGAGCAGCCCAATATGGCCCAGAACCCACTTCCAAACCATGCAATGACATGGGTTAATGCTATTATTAAGGAAAGAGGGAATGGAGTCATAACCAAAGTCAGTGAAATTAAGTCGCCCATGCATTGGATATGGGGACAAATGGTCCAAGTAGGTTGGTTGATCTATAATGCTAACGAGAATGAGCACGCTTGCCCCTATCACTGTTGCGAGGATCATATCATTCAAGACTGTGACGAGTTCAATGCCTTGGTTCAAGGGATGATAGATAGAAAAGACATGGAATTTTACCAATAAGATACAAAAGAGAAAGAAATATAGATTTACGCTTCCGAAGGTACATCCAAGGGAGTTTACAATACTAACTACCCTTTGGTCATTACACTGAAAGCTAGAATTATGGAAAAGGTAATCCCTAAATCGATGATCACACCTCCATCGTCCTTTTCTTATAAGGACAATAAGCAGGTCCCTTGGAGGTATGGATGCCAACTAAATAATGTTGAGAGTTCAGAGGCTGCTAAGGAAGAGGTGGATGAGGTAGGTTATTTCACCAGAAGTGGGAGATGTTATTCTCCCAACCAGACCATTGAACCTGAGAAAAGAACGGCTGCTGATAAAGGAAAAAAGGGTTAAGATATTACTGAAAGATGATGAGCTGACAATTAATGAACCTGTAACCGAGAATGAGGCTATAGAGTTTTTAAAATTCTTAAAACATAGCGAATACAACAGTCGAGCAATTACATAAATTGCCAGCTAGTATCTCAATCTTGGCTTTATTATTAAGCTCTGAAGCACATCGAAGTGCCCTGTTGAAAGTCTTGAATCAGACTTTTGTACCAAAAAATATGCCAGTAGAAAAGATAGATCGACTGGTTATGAATATTCAGGCAGATAATTTTCTTTCTTTCTCTGATGATGAGATCTCGTCTGGGATGATGGGTAACCCCAAAGCTCTACACATCACCGTTTGATGCAAAGGTCATGTGTTATCACGGGTATTAATTGGTAATGGCTCAACCTTGAATGTTATGCCACTAGTGACTCTAAAAAAGCTACCAACTGACAGTACGCATATGAAGAATTGCCAAAACATTGTGCGAGCTTTCGACGGGACGAAGAGGAAAGTACTGGGAAAAATTGATATCCCTTTGACCATAGGCCCGTTAATTTACGAGGTTGAATTCCTCGTCATGGATATAATGTTGACTTACAATTGCTTGTTAGGAAGGCCTTAGATCCACCAGGCGGGAGCCGTACCCTCCACTCTACATCAAAAACTCAAATTTGTAATGGAGTGAAGACTAGTATGCATTAATGCTGAAGAAGACATCATTACTTTCGTATCTACTATTGCTCCATACATTGAGGTGGATGAAAAAGCAGTTGAGTGCTCTTTTAGGTTTTTGGAATTCGTTAACGCCACTTTTGTTGCTAAGATGAAGAAAATTCCAAAGCCTAGGCTTATTCAATTGTGCCAAAATGGAATTAAAAATAACTATGGGTAGAGGAGCCAAAGTCGGAAGAGGACTGGGGAGCCACTTACAGGGAAATGTTAATCTGGTTTTTTTCGGCATCAAGAAAGATCATTTTGGTTTAGGATATCTTCCAACCTCAAAAGAAAAGTTAAAAAATGTTCAGAAAAGTCAGGAGAAAAGGAAAGTCATGCTAACTGGAGAAGATGTTAAGTGGGAACCCATGATTTTCCCATTGTTACGGGACATTTTCATATCTGGAGGCCATATGTTTCAAGGAACCCAATTATCTAAAGAGCCAATTATTGAAAACACCTTGAAGAATTTGGACATATATATGATATCGATAGAAGAGACTGAGGAAGGAAGAGGCATGGGGATCTATCCTACACCACCAGGCTTTGTGCTAAACAATTGGACTGCAGAAGAATTACCTGTAGTTTACAAAAATGTTTCAGAGTAATGCACAAAAGAACTTTCCATATTGTCTAAACCCTGAGGCAATATGTGATCTCGTGTAAAGGGTTAATCTATATGTTTTTTGATGTTTAATAAAATATGCATTTCAGACAATTTACAAAATGGCAAACATTCTCTCATGCATATTTTGTATTCATTTGTTATTTATTATTATTTCATTCTATTTTGATATGGGATAAGTGTTCTCCTGTATGGTTATATGTATATATCCTTTCAATTGTTTTCCTCTCAGGACTTCTGGTATCAATAATATGAATGCTGATGACTCTGACCCGGAGATGGATTTTGAGCTGCCTATCTGTCAGGGGGAAGTTGAGATTGATGATAATGACGAGGGAAGTGACTTACCTTCTGAATTACTGAAAATGGTAGAGAGATAAGATAAACAGATTTTCCCCATAAAGAGCCCGTTAAAATCTTGAATTTGGGATCAAAAGAGGATAAAAAAGAGATAAAAATTGGCACCATCATATCTACTGAATGACGAAAAAAGTTGATTGAGTTGCTTCGAGAATACGGAGATGTGTTCGTTTGGTCATATGAGGACATGCCATGTTTAGAAACTAAGTTAGTAGTACATAAATTGCCAATAAAGTCAGAATTTAAACCAGTACAACAAAAGCTCAGAAGGATGCGTCCTGAAATGCTGTTAAAAATCAAGGAAGAAGTAAAAAAGCAATTTAATGATGTGTTCTTGAAAGTAGCCAAGCAACCAGAATGGGTAGCAAATATTGTTCCAGTACCCAAGAAAGACGGGAAAGTTTGTATGTGTGTCGACTATAGAGACCTTAACCGAGCCAGTCCGAAAGATAATTTCCCCTACCACACATAGACACCCTGGTAGAAAATACTGCTGGACATTCCCTATTTTCATTCATGGATGGGTTTTTGGGCTACGATCAAATAAAAATGCATCCAGATGTTATGGAAAAAACTACGTTTGTCACCATGTGGGGGCACATTTTGTTACAAGGTGATGCCATTTGGGCTAAAGAATGCAGGGGTAACTTACCAAAGAGACATGGTAACATTGTTCCACGATATGATATATAAGGAAATAGAGGTCTACGTCGATGATATGATTATCAAGGATAAAACGGAGGAAGAACACATTGAGAATCTGAGGAAACTCTTCCAAAGATTAAGGAAATCCCAGTTAAAACTCAATCCAAGCAAGTGTACCTTCGGGGTAATGTTTGGGAAACTCTTATGTTTGTAGTGAGCAACAAAGCTATCGAGGTAGATCCAGACAAATTCAAGGCTATTCAAGATTTACCACCCCCGCAAACACAAAAAGAAATTCGGGGGTTCCTGAGAAGATTAAATTACATCGCCCGATTTATTTCACAATTAACTGAGAAGAGCGATTCCATTTTTCGCCTTCTCCATAAAAATAACCCAGGGGTATAGAATGATGATTGTCAAGGAGCCTTCGAGGCAATAAAATGATACTTGTCAAAAGGTCTAGTCCTAATGCCTCCAATATCAGGCAAACCGTTAATCCTATACTTGTCATTTTTTGAGAATTCGATAGGGTGTGAATTAGGGCAGCATGACCAAACCGAGAAAAGAGAAAGAGCAATCTACTACCTCAGCAAAAAGTTCACTGATTTCGAGACAAGATACTCACCAATAGAAAAGTTATGTTGTGTTTTAGTTTGGACTACCCGAAGACTCAGGCAGTATATGTTGTATCACACTACCTGGTTGATATCTAGACTTGACCCTTTGAAATATTTAACGGGGGTACCCGCTTTGTTTGTAAGATTGGCTCATTGGAAAATTTTATTATCTGAATTTGATATTCAATATGTAAGTCAAAAAGTAGTTAAAGGTAGTGTTGTACCCGATTTCATTGCTAGTAGGGCTTCTGAAGAATATGAACCCCTAGACTTCAATTTTCCGGATGAAAATTTGATGGCTATCACAATTGAAGAGATAGTTTCTTCTACTGATGAGTATTGGAAGATGACTTTCGATGGTGCATCGAATGCCTTGGGGCACGGGATTGGAGCCATTCTGGTCTCACCTGGTGGAGAACACTATCCTTTCACTAGCATATTGAATTTTGATTGCACGAATAATATGACCGAGTATGAATCATGTATTATAGGTCTTAGAGCTGCCATTGAGCATAAAGTAAAAGCACTCAAAGTGTATGGGGATTCAGCCCTTGTAATTTATCAACTCAGAGGTGAATGGGAAACAAAAGATACCAAGTTGGTGGAATACCGTAAGTTGATCTTAGAGATTATCCCAGAATTTGAAGAAGTGACATTCCATTATCTTCCCAGAGAGGAAAATCAGATGGCGGATGCTCTGGCCACTTTAGCATCAGCTTACAAAGTCAATGAGTATTCGAGCATGGTGTCTATTACAATGCAAACCTATGAATATCCACCCCATTGTTATAGTATAGAAAATGAAGAGGATGAGAATCCATGGTATCGAGACATCCTTAAATACATTAAATATCAAAGTTACCCCGAGCAGGCAACTGAGAATGAGAGAAGAACTATTCGGAGGTTGGCTGCAAGATATGTGCTTGATGGCGAGATCTTGTACAAGAAAAGTCATGATCAGGTCTTGTTACGATGTGTAGATACCAAAGAAGTTAGAATGATTATTAAAGAAGTGCATGAGGGAATATGTGGTACCCATGCTAATGGACATATAATGACTAAACAAATAATGAGATTTGGGTATTATTGGTTGGCCCTTGAAACCGATTGTATTAATTATGCCAGAAAATGTTGTAAATGCTAGATTTATAGGGATAAGCTCCACACTCCTCCACACCCATTACACGTGATGATTTTTCCATGGCCATTCTCTATGTGGGGCATGGATGTTATTGGGCAAATTACACCCAAAGCTTCTAATGGACATCGCTTCATATTGGTGGCAATATACTACTTCACTAAGTGGGTAGAAGCTGCTTCTTATGCAAATGTTACTCAGTTAACAGTTTGCAAATTCTTGAAAAGAGAAATTATCTATCGATATGGGTTGCCAGAAAGGATTATTACTGACAACACCTTGAATTTAAACAACAAGATGATGGGGTCAGTATGTAAACAACTCCAGATAAAACATCATAATTCCACCACTTATCGCCCCAAAATGAATAGAGCGGTAGAGGCTACTAATAAGAACATTAAGAGACTCATACAGAAAATGACTGAAACTTATAGAGATTGGCATGATAAGTTACCATTTGCTCTATTTGCCTATCAAACTTCAGTAAGGACGTCAACTGGGGCAACTCCGTTCTCCTTAGCCTATGGGATGGAGTCTGTATTACCTATCAAAGTTGAGATTCCATCACTTCGGGTGCTATCAGAGGTTAAGCTAGATGAAGCAGAATGGATGCAAGCTAGATATAACCAGCTAAATTTGATTGAGGAAAAAAGATTAAAAGCTATATGTCATGGGCAAATGTATCAGAAACGTATGATAAGGGCACATAACAAAAAGGTTCACCCACGAGAATTTCAGGAGGAAGATCTGGTACTAAGAAAGATTTTACCAATTCAGAAAGATTTTCGAGGTAAATGGATGCCCAATTGGGAAGGACCTTATGTGGTAAATAAAGCCTTTTCTGGTGGAGCTTTGATTCTCACTAAGATTGATGGACTAGAATTACCTAACCCTGTGAATGTTGATGCAGACAAGAAATATTTTGCTTGAAAAAAAGAAAAGAAAAAGAAAAGAAAAAAAGAAGAAGAAATATATGAAAAACAAAAATGAGGGTTCAATATGAAAACTCGTAAAGAGCATCTTGAAACCAAAGGAGGCCTCAAGTTGAAAACATGCAAAGGGCAGCTTGAGAATTATGTAAATTCAGAATTCGTGCACGGTGGAGATTCTGAATTAACGATGGTCAGGGTTAGGATTAGAAATTGAAAAGACTTGGATGACCGGAGATTAATGATATTCAACATTAAGGGAATCTAGTAATACAAATGGGATTTCACACCATTGCGCATTGTCATCATCCTTAAATTCATTTTGATAGAAGATACACTCGAGTTGTTCTATGGTGTGCCAGTTCAAAAGCATTCACACTATTGATAGCAGAAGACATTTACTTGGATCTCTTTTGATTGTTCCAGTTAAAAGTTTGCCATGTACTTGCAAAAAAAACTATTTGTTTATAAATAAATGATTTCTTCATGTTAAAATCATGTTGCAAGCATCCTAATTAACCATGAAAACATGTAAATTAATTCGGGAAACATAAGATTGTTGTGCAGACGAGAAATTTTTTTTGTTGAAAAGACAGGTATTCTGAAGCTGAAATTAGTGTTAGCATGAGGCTTATGCAATGCGGGGCAGTGAAAAGTTAAAGTCTTGGGATACACGTAAAAGTTCAGCAACATATAATAATTCAATAGATTGTCGCTAGTCTAGCCATGCTTGGGCTCAAAGGTTAAAAAGAACCAAAGAGTATCCAATTCAAAATGGTTAATCATGATGAATTGCGGTCGGCTTTTTCATGCCCCAAATTCGATTGAAGTACAAGGCCATCAACAAGAGAAAATTCGCATCAGATAATAAAATACTTTTAAAGTAATCATTGCATACATGATAGGCATAAATAGGATCATGACATGAAAATACATGATAATGATAGATATGCCAAGTTCTTACAGGAAATATTAGAGATGTAATGATTCAACATAAAAACAAGTGTTTCAAATTTTCATATGTGATAGTGACAAGAAGAGCTCCCACAAGAGAAATCATTTCCAAAGATTACAACCCTGAAACTTACAAGTATGATGTTTTCAAATCTTCACACAATTTAACTAACTTAATGTTTAATTTTCAGATTTGTTAATCTTAAAGACAAGTGGAACAAGTCTGCCCCCATTCAGTGGATCAAACTCCTGTAAGATCTGATATTCCCTTCAGAGTAAACAGAACAGGTCTCTCTTTCCCAAGATTTGATATTCCCTTCAGAGTAAGTGGAACAAGTCTGCCCTGATTCAAGGAATCAAACTTCTTCAAGATCTGATATTCCCTTCAGAGTAAGCGGAACAGGTCTCTCTTTCCCAAGATCTGATATTCCCTTCAGAGTAAGCGGAACATGTCTCTCTTTCCCAAGATTTTGATATTTCCTTCAGAGTAAGTGGAACAAGTCTGCCCTGATTCAATGAATCAAACTTCTTCAAGATTTGATATTCTCTTCAGAGTAAGCGGAACAAGTCTCTTTTTCCCAAGATCTGATATTCCCTTCAGAGTAAGTGGAACATGTCTCTCTTTCCCAAGATTTGATATTCCCTTCAGAGTAAGTGGAACAAGTCTGCCCTGATTCAAGGAATCAAACTTCTTCAAGATCTGATATTCCCTTTAGAGTAAGCGGAACAAGTCTCTTTTTCCCAAGATCTAATATTCCCTTCAGAGTAAGCGGAACATGTCTCTCTTTCCCAAGTTTTGATATTTCCTTCAGAGTAAGTGGAACAAGTCTGCCCCGATTCAATGGATCAAACTCCTTCAGATCTGATATTCCCTTCAGAGTAAGCGGAACATGTCTCTTCTTTTTCAAGATTTGATATTCCCTTCAGAGTAAGTGGAACAAGTCTGCCTCAATTCAAAATTCCCTTAAGAACAGTGGAATGAGTCACCTCTTCTTTCAGATATGATATTTCCTTCAGAAGAAGCGGAACAAATCCCTATCATCCCCAGATCTGATATTCCCTGAGTAATAGCAGAACAGATTCCTTAATCATATTTTAAACCTTAAGGTTGACCGGACGAAAAACGTTTTGTCTCTTCATCTTTGCTCTATTCTTGTCAACACAAGAATGGACAAAGAGGGGCAACCGTTGACACTCGTTTTTTCGTTATTATTTATATTATTATTTATAATTATATTTTATTTTATAGATTTACAATAATAGGCTTGGTGAGCCCAAAACCCAAACCCAAATTACAAGTTATACCCGAAGCCCAACTGTGGCAGCCTAATCAAATTAGGGTTTCTTCATGTTCCATCAGCCACAAACAGCTCTTGGCCGTTAGATCTGGGAGAGATCCAACGTCCCAGATTGATTCCTGTTAGGGTTTCCAGAACAATCCACTACCACTTGGATCGCTCAACAACCACCGCCGGTTGGACCACTCAACAGCCACCACTGTTGCCAACCACTCCTATGCCACTGCAACTAATCAGAGTTGGCCATACCATGCGTGAATCATCACCAAACACAAAAAATAATAATAAATAAAATAGATTACTATTTTTAGACTTGTAAAAAAATGGGTATAAAATCCCGTTGAACAATGTAATAAAGAGAGTTGGACCTATTCGGAGTTTTTCAGAAACAAAATACAAAGCAATAAATCAGAAAGTTTTCAATAGCATTCGAAAGGTATCATTTTTATTTTATTTTTGTATTTTTCATACATAGGTTTGAATGAAAAATAAAAACTTGTATAAATAAAACAAAAAGACCGAAACTTTGCATGTAAAAATAGAGAAAACCGGAAGTTTAAAGGAAGGAATTTACCTGAGTCATCGAATCTTCATCGGACGGTAGCCGAAGTGCATAAGAACCAAAGGGTCGGAGCTCGGTTTGGGGCTCGTTTTGTGGTTTTTTTGGGTGTTTTAGCCTAAGATAAACACCTATGGGGTTAGATCTATAAAAAAAAGGGGGTGATTTGGTTGCTTTTGAGAATTCTGGCCACCATGTGCGATGGCTGGAGCAATGGCCGGACGAAATTCGACGGTGGCTCACAGTGGCCGACAGTTGGTCGGCCGAGCCCAAAAAAAATAAAATTAGTGGTATATATAGATGAAATTAAGGGTAAAACTACAACATAAACCCCTCTAGGTTTCCCCGTGTTTTACAAAACAGTCACCTGTAGGGACTGATTTCAAAATTTAGCCATTTTCGTATATGCCTTAATGTATTTGGGTAAAATCTCAGTTTAGTCCCCTTAACTTTAACATGTCTTGTATTTCAACCCTTGATTATTTATTGGTTTGGCTTAAACGTTTTTTTTTTTTGATAGAATTATTTGGTGTCATAAATCAAGCATAAATATGAATCTGCCTTTTATAATTCTACCTAATAAATGACTTGTTTATATACATATATTGTTGCATTTATGTTGTTTGAATATCCCATTTATATTACATGTTTACTTAAATAAGTAGTGTTTCTATGTTTGAATATGTATTATGTAGTTATTATTTTTAATATTAAGCAATAATGATTTATAAATTTGTTAGTATACGTATATATATATTGTGTGCTTACTATTTAGTTTATATTTGTTTATATGTTTTTATATAGTATTGTGTTATAATAAATATACGTGTATATGTTATGCTTATGTGTATTTTTATTCTTTGTATATATTAATTTTCTGGCATATAATATATATATATTATTGATTATTTTTGTGTGAATATGTTGTTATATACGATATATAAGATGCTTTCCATATGAATAAAATGCCTTTTATATAATTTTCAATTAAATTTTCGTTTCACTTTTTATATACATTTTAAATACATTTCTTGAATTATGCCTAAATTTCATGATATATTAGTGTATATATTACGTATATATAAGTTATGTTTTTATTCCCATATTTATGGTTTTACATATATATATATATATATATATATATATATATATATATATATATATGTAGTAAATACATTTTTCATATATATTTTTGTTATCATATTTCATGTGTGTACTAAATAATATATGTATATCTATACTTAATATATTTGAGCCTTTACACATTGTCCTTTTTGTTGGAACTATATATATATATATATTTAATATATATTTTTACTGTACTGTTTATATATATATATATATATATATATATATATATATATCAATTAATTGTATTATTATTTTTTCAGGGTATGCTAAATATACGATTTGATGCATATCGGTCTAGGTTCTATTTTAATTAATTTGCATGATATCCTTTTAATTTACTCAAATCAAAATAATTTGATTAAGAGTAATATTCGATCATTTTAATATTATCGTAAAGTAACCGTCTTAACGTATAAGAAAGTTACTTTCGATAATTTTAAAACGAAAGTATATCACGTCAAGTAACACCAATTAAATCGAATCCATTTTTAAAATTCGGGGATTGAGGAAATATCATATTTTTCTAATTAAATTCATCGAGAAAAGACAGTTAGATCGAATATGTGATCTCGTCTCGAGATATTTAATTAATTGAATATCATTGTTCTCATTAAATATTGGTAAAATAAATAATTAATCAATTGTTTGATAGGTTTTTTAAATTTGTTTGACTTTTGCATGTGTTTTCAAAGGGTTTTCAAAATAATAATGTTCGATCGGAATAAATTAAATATTATTATTTTCTCTCTAAAAATTATTTTGGGTATTATTATTTTGAAATTTAGAATGAAATTTTAATATTTCTTATTTCAATTGTAGTAAGAATCGATTGCTTCAAGGTATGATAGATCGGTTCTTCTCGATAAGAAATAATTAAATATTATTATATTTCATTCAAAATTTCAAAAAATGGTTATTTTAGGGGATCTTAAATTAAATCAGACTCGAGCTTGTACATTTTATTGTAAAGACAATTAATTAATCGACTAGGTACCGATTTAGGGTTTTGTGGGGGTGCTAATCCTTCCCCACATGTAACCGACTCCCGAACTCAAATTTTGGTAATGCAAAACCCAAGTTTATTTTTTAATTAAAATTAATATTTTATTAAAATGACAAATATATTTTTGGGTGCCTAATCACACCCTAATCAAATATTGATGACGACTCCATGAACCACGTTTTTATCACAAATTTATCACACAAATCATTTTCGAAGCGGGACCACTCCTTTCCCCTTCGGGTAAAAGACCGTTTCGACACCAGTCGAACTTTTTCCAGAAATATTTGATGAAAGAGCGTTGTTGTGTACTCTATGCCATGCCACTCAAGTTGGGAAAGTTGGATCGCTACCTTCAAGCGCAGAGAAATAGGGAAAAAAATAAATTCGAATCTACAAACTGCTTGGGATACTTTTGTCAGGATAACAATATCCAAGTTGGTGATGTTTGTGACTTTGACCTGATAAATAGCATTGATCTGATAACTATGCAAATTGACATCAGTCATTACCTTCAAGCACTAGCTTTTGGAAGTCTGGAATGGAATCTCAACAAGTTGGGCATAATGGAGGTCCACAAACAAATAGTGATAAAAGCACGAGCCATAGCACGATTCAGAGTTTGAAGGCTCATGAAACCAGATTATGTTGCTCCCGGTCCTGGTAAGAAATATAGACTGGTAAGCAATCAATTGAATTCCCACTATTAACATGTATGTTTGCTCTTCAATCCTGTACTTGATTTGTAACCCCTTAGACCCGGTTTATGCGTTTCGACTAAGTCTAGTGGATCACATTTATGATTCTTAAAGACATTTTTTTTCGAAACCGTTATTCTATCAACTTAAAATCATATTTATAAATGACATTTATGAAATTATAATAAATTATACTATAAAAAAAACCAACTCATAATTATGAGAAAAATAACAAGTTAATTAAAACATGTCTTAAAAAAAATCCAAATTACAATAAAACAATATAAATTAGCAAAAGGAGTACTCATTATAAAATGCAATACTTTTAAAATAAGGCCCATGTTACCATAATAGAGTCAACTTAAAAGATAAAACATTACAATACGATATACTTCAAGAGATATGTTGATCATCCAAGTGCTTGATCCGAGTATCTAACCAACAGTATCTGAAAGGGGAAAATATTTTCGAAAAGTGAGCTAGGCTCAGTGTGTCCCAATAGTACAATAAAATCATAGTAGGTACAATAATTGAGTAATAGTTCAGAAATTCATCATCAAACCATAATGAATTTTAACTTTTGAAACTCGTAATTTAAAACCCTTCTCCTGTACACCATCCGCAATTCCCCAGAACTGCGTCCATAGGGCTTACCTTAAGCACACAGCAGAAAGGAAGCCAACCTAAAGATAGGCTTTGGGGCCTTTATCCTTAAGTCTGTAGGACTTACCCTAAGCACACAGCAAAGGAAGCCAACCTAATGAAGCATCTTGAGGCCCGTGAGCCTACCCAAGAGTCACATTAGGTCCATAAGGTTACTAGCTTGATCAAAGTTGTACCTCCGTAATGCAATCCAACCCAAAATCAGTATTTCAAAAATACTATTTATGTAGTAAGCATAATTTCCATAATTCCATAATCAATATTTTCATATACCAATGAAAACAAATAATCATATATCAGTCATATTCCATAAACCATCACCAGTAAATAGGTGGATTAATAAAACATTAAACCATAGCTTTCAATGTACCATATTTCAAAACATATAAAACAATCAAGTAGTACACAGGGAACAAACCTCGACAATAGGTTCAAATAGTAGATCTAGTGATTGTTGGCCTCGCCACGCTCTGCTACTGTTTTCGAACCTAATCCATAATAACACTATATTACTAATGGGTAACAAAATTAATTTCTGAAATCATAAAATTTACGGGTCTTAAGGGTGAATACTGGCACACGCGGCTTAATTGATCTAGAGGAGCTGGGTTGAGCTGTCGAATGGTCAGGAGAGTCTCTTATACCTTCAAACATTAATAATTTATCAGTCCCAAGTCTTACTCAACCATTCAAAGCTTAAACTCTTTAGTACATAAGCATTTTTCGGGTTTGACTATCAATTTGGAAGCTTTCGAGTCTGAATTTGACCAAACGGAGTGCGGAATCGGAATCAGGGCGTCAAAAAACATAAAGTATAACTTTTCGAAAATTCAAATTCTTGGTCAAAATAAAAGTCAAAGGGTTTGACTGATGATTTGGAGGCCTTCCGATTCAAATTTGGCAAAACGGACTTCAGGAAACGGATTCGGAACGTCGAAAAATGTCAGAATAGGTATACTCGAACAAAATCAAAGGTCTTTTAATGGTCGTTTAAAGCCGGTCAAAGTTATGGTCAAAGGGGTTCAATAGTCACATTCGAAAATTACAAAAAACACCTTTATTAAAAACAATTACCAAAATATCACCATTTTAAAAATAATTCCCGAAAATGTCATCATTTTAAAAATAATTACCAGAATGTCACTGTTTAAAAAAATTTCCCAAAATGTCACCGTTTTCAAAATAATTCCCAAAATGTCACCGGGTCGGGTCGGTCAACGGGTCGGGTCAGACCGGTCAAACCGATTCAGACCGGTTTGGACCAGTCAATCTGGTCAACAAATAACACCCCAGTTCAAATCTTCCCCACGCGCAGGGGCGGCGCCTGGGGGCGCGTGAGACCGCCTCCGGTCTCCAAAAATTCCTGCAAAAAAAATTCCAAAAATTCTTTTAAGCGATTTTGAGTCACTTATGAACCTCGGTTCAAATTTTTGAACGGTGGAGAGCTCGATTTCAATTCGATCGGAACTTTGACCGCTTTACCTCCCTCACGCGCCGCCGCCTACGGAGACAAGGAGGACACCGTCGGACTCGGAACGACACAAGGAACACGATGGTGCGGGAGGTGTCAAAAACTGATCAACGATCGGAGATGAATTTAAGATTTTCACGGCGCTGGTGCTAATAAAACGTCGAGACTTTGACTTTAAATTCACGTCGTTTGGTAGCGTTTCGCTATAATTGGTTTACTGTGTTTTGATCACGAGTCGAAGATGAACACGATGGTGGTTTCAATTTTACGATTTGAGGTCGGAAGGCGTCGGAATCGAACTTGCAAGGAGGGGTGCGGGAGAGTAAAGTTTTACAATTGTTTCTGGTATGAAACCAGAAAACACATTGCACATATTTATGTTTAAAAGCTGCCGACACTTCTTGGAGGAATTCAGGGCTTGTCCCTGAATTTTCTTCAACTTCTAAAATGGCCACAAGTTTTGAAAACTTCCAATTTAATCCTAAAATTTCTCCAAATTACTTAACTAATAATTTTTTTCTTCAAAATTTTCAGGTTGTTACAATTCTCCCCATCTACAAGAAATTTCGTCCTCGAAAATTACCTTATGAGAAAAATTGAGGAAACTGAGTCTCCATAGACTCTAATGTCTCCCAAGCAGCTTCAGATGGGCCTCGGTTACTCCATTGAACTTTTACCATTGGAATACGCCTATTCCGAAGAACTCTCTCATCTCTTTCTAAGATCTGAACGGTCTCCTCCTCATATGACAAATCAGGTCTCAGTTCTACCTCTTCAACCTGAATGATGTGACCGGGATCTGGACAGTATCGCCTCAACATTGATACATGAAAGACATCAAGAATACGATTGAGATCAGGAGGCAACTCAAGCTAATATGCAACAGGTCCTACCATTTTCAAAATACGAAATGGTCCAATAAATCTTGGACTCAATTTACCCTTACGCCTGAATCTCAATACTTTCTTCCAGGGTGATACTTTTAAAAAGATCTGATCTCTAACTTCAAACTGAATATCTTTCCTCTTTTGATCTGCATAAGACTTCTGTCTATCAAATGCCTCTTTCAGATGGTCACGAATCAATCTGACTGTGTCTTCCGTCTCGCGTATTAACTCAGGTCCCAAAGTCTTCCGGTCACGTAACTCAGTCCAACATATTGGAGTGCGACATTTACGCCCATAGAGTGCTTTGTAGGGTGCCATACGAATGCTGGTTTGATAACTGTTATTGTAAGTAAATTCAGCCAATGACAAAAAGTTCTCTCAGCTACCATGAAAATCAATTACGCAACCCCGCAGCATATCCTCCAGAATCTGAATCACTCTCTCAGATTGACCATCAGTTTGTGGGTGAAAGGATGTACTATAATCCAATCTTGTTCCCAAAGCCGAATGTAGCGCCTTCCAAAATCTCGAAGTAAATCTCGGATCTCGATCAGAAATAATAGACAATGGAACACCATGCAATCTGACAATCTCTGAAATATACAATCTCGCCAGCTTGTCCAAAGTATAATTTACCCGCATCGGAATGAAGTGAGCTGACTTTGTAAGTCTGTCAACAATCACCCAAACTGAATCCTTTTTCGAATGAGTCATAGGTAAGCCAATAACAAAATCCATAGTAATACACTCCCATTTCCATTCAGAAATCTTGATAGGCTGTAACAATCTGATGGATGTTGATGTTCTACTTTAACTTGCTGACAAGTCAAACACCTAGCCACAAAATCCGAGATATCTTTCTTCATGTTGACCCAATGATACCTCTCTCTCAAATTCCAGTACATTTTATCTCCACCGGGGTGCATAGAATATGGACTACTGTGAGCCTCATTAAGAATAATCTGCCTCAACTCAGCATCATCAGGCACACAATATCAACCCTTAAAGCATAAAACTTTATCCTGATCAAGGGCGTAAACTGAGCTTGTCCCCTGCTCTACTTGCTCAAAGATGGATAACAAGGAGCTATCAAGGGGTTGTTTAACTTTAATTTCATCAACCAAAGTCAGCTTAATTTGTAATTCTGCTAACAAAGTGTCATCGTCATATAAATTCATCCTAGCCATTAAAGACCTCAACTCCGATACCGCCTTTCGACTTAAAGCATCCGCCACAATGTTAGCTTTACCAGGGTGATAATCAATCACACAATCATAATCCTTTAGAAGCTCTAGCTAACGACGTTGTCTTAAATTAAGCTCCTTTTGGGTCAGAAGATGCTTTAAGCTCTTATGATCAGTGAAAATGTAACACTTTTCTCCATAAAGATAGTGTCTCAAAATCGTCAAAGCAAAAATCACTGCTGTTAACTCTAAATCATGAGTAGGATAATTACACTCATGCGGTCGTAGTTGACGTGACGCGTAAGCCACTACCTTACCTTCCTGCATTAGAACACAACCAAGTCCTGAATGTGAAGCATCACTATACACTGTAAAATCCTTCCCGGACTCTGGTTGAATCAACACTGGTGCTTGAGTCAAAACCGCCTTTAATTTCTTAAAGCTCTCCTGTTGTGCCTCACCCCAGTCAAACGACATGTTCTTCTTTAACAGTTTTGTCAAAGGAGCAACAATGATCTAGAAGCCCTCAACAAAACGTCAATAATATCCAGCCAAGCCCAAGAAACTGCGGATCTCAGAGACGTTCTTGTGTCGTTTCCAATTCACAATAGCCTCGATCTTGCTTGGATCGACCTGAACACCTCGCGCAGAAATAATGTGCCCAAAAAATGACACTTCTTGAAGCCAAAACTCACACTTGCTTAATTTGGCATATAGTCGATGCTCTCTCAAGGTCCGTAGAACAATCTTCAAATGCTCGTCATGCTCTATTTCCGTCCGAGAATAAACTAGAATATCATCAATAAAGACAACCATAAATTGATCAAAATATGGTCGAAACACACGATTCATCAAATCCATGAAAGTTGCGGGAGCGTTCGTCAAACCAAAAGGCATTACTAAGAATTCATAATGACCATATCTAGTGCGAATGGTCGTTTTTGCAACATCAGACCCCTTAACTTTCAATTGATAATACCCCAAACGAAGATCAATCTTAGAGAATACAGTAGCTCCTCGCAACTGATCAAATAAGTCGTCAATCCTGGGTAATGGGTACTTATTCTTGATCGTCATCTTGTTCAACTTCCGATAGTCAATACATAGCCTTAGCGACCCATCCTTATTTTTCACAAACAGAACTGGAGCTCCCCAGGGTGAGGTACTATGCCGAATAAATCCCTGATTGAATAATTCTTGCAATTGGACCTTCAACTCCTTAAGTTCCTTTGGAGCCATACGATAAGGTGCCATAGAAATAGGTGAAGATCCCAGATAAGTCTCAATCTCGAACTCTACCTCTCTATCAGGAGGTAACCCAGGCAACTCCTCTCGAAAAATATCAGGAAACTCGCTAACTTTACGAATCTCCTCGATCGTGGACAAGGAACCTTTAGTGTTCAGAATACAGGCAATGAAAGTCTCATACCCCTTCTTGATCATACGATCAATTTCCATAGCTGAAACAATATTGGAGAGATAGCCACGCCGTTCACCAATTAACACAACAGTCCGACCATCTGAAGTCTTCAGAGTAGCTCGCTTGTATTCGCAATCCAGATTTACCTTGTGTTTATTCAACCAATCCATCCCAAGAATTAGATCAAACTCCTCTAAAGGAAGTTCCATAAGATCAGCGAGAAAAATTTCTCCCTGAACCTCCAGAGGACAACGCCAAAATACTTTATTCAATAATATTGCATGTCCTACTGGACTCATAACTGTAATAGTATTATCAGTGTTCTCGATCGGAATCTGAAGATTTCGAGATACTGAACTCGATACATATGAGTGGGTGGATCCATTGTCCAGTAATGCAAAGTATGGAATAGAATATATAGTAAATGTACATACAATAACCTCAGGCTCATCTATGTCATCCCGACGTCTAGTGGCATAAACCAACGCTGGCTGTCTAGCCTCAGAAACTATTGACTCTCTATTCTGCTAAGGTCGGGATCTACTATCTGTTCTGAATGCTGATCCGGAAGGTCTTCCCTGACTACGACCTCTGGCTGGAGTCTGAACTGATGCCTGGGAACGCGCAGGATTCTGGTTGGTTATCCTCTCAGATGAAACTAACTGTGGGCAATCCCTCCGGAAATGACCACTGGATCCACACTGGTAACAAAGTCCCATCTTCTTACGACATTCTCCTCTGTGTCTACTACCACGATACTCACATAGGGGCCCATAATAAAACGACGAGGAACCATCTCGACTGATAACTGAAGGTGAAGATACTGCACGCCTAGAACTGGTATTGCTTCCCAAAGGACCTGAAGTACGAGTCTTCTTTCCAGGACGCGTAGAGAACTCCTTCGGGCTAGAAAATTTCCCAGGTCGCTCTCGATCAACACGATATCTTGTTGGAGCTAAGGTCTCTACCTCCTCAGCATCATTCGCTCTGCCCACTAGCACATCAAAAATCTCATCTTGATGGGTAACAACCTGCCTACGTAGCTCATATCTGAGTCCGAGAGGAAATTTACGGCATTAATCTCTCTCAGTAGGTACCATACTGAATCCATACTTTAGCAGCTTCAAGAACTCGATCTCATACTTAGAAACGGTCATGTCTCCCTGTACCAGGTCCTGGAACTGCTGTCGTCTCTGAGCTAAGTAACGCTTTCCCAGAAAACGACTCCTAAAGCGTTCCTTAAAGAAATCCCAAGTCAGACGATAAGCCGAAACACTACTGACTACTGACTCCCACCAGGTGTGAGCATTGCAATCTAACATCGCTACTGCACCTAGATATCTCTTAGTTGGATCCAAACCTAACTGATTCATGCGTCTTTCTGTATCCTGGAGCCAATCTTCCGCTTCAGTAGGAGGTCCACAAATCTATCCTCCAAAAGTTCTGACTCCATTGGCAATCAGAGTCTGAGAAATAAGCACCTCGGATCCAACACCAGCAGCTCTGACCGCTCCCTGAATCAACTGTAGAAATTGTCTACCAAAATTCTCATCAGGTGCAACTCTGGTAGAATCAGGCTTAATATTAGTCGCTCCTATGATCGGTGTAGTCATGCCAATACCAGCGGCAGGAGGCAAATTCGTCGGGGTCGCAGGAGCAGGATCACCTGCCGGAGGTGAGGGATCTACTCGAATCTTATCGATTGGGTATGCAAATCTAGCCATTCGACCTCGTCCATGGCTAGTTCGACGTACATGGCTAGTTCGACGTATACGTCTAGCACTCATTTTGGTAGATCTCTTGTTTACTACAGAAGATAAAACTTAGGGTTAGATAAGCACTTGGAGTATCGAACACAATTAAAACCGTAAAAACTTTTAGACATGGCCTTAGCAACTTGTTTTGTAAAATATTTCAAAATCATATTTTCAATTTGGACTCATACACAGTCCGAGATTTAAAAAAATCAAACGCTCTGATACCAATTAAATGTAACCCCTAGACCCGGCCTATGCGTTTCGACTAAGTCTAGTGGATCACATTCATGATTCTTAAAGACATTTTTTTTCGAAATCGTTATTTTATTAACGTAAAATCATATTTATAAATGATATTTATGAAATTATAATAAATTATACTATAAAAAACCAACTCATAATTAGGAGAAAAATAACAAGTTAATTAAAACATGTCTTAAAAAAATCCAAATTACAATAAACCAATGTAAATTAGCAAAAGGAGTACTCATTATAAAATCTAATACTTTTAAAATAAGGCTCATGTTACCATAATAGAGTCAACTTAAAAGATAAAACATTACAATACGATATACTTCAAGAGATATGTTGATCCTCCAAGTGCTTGATCCGAGTATCTAACCAACAGTATCTGAAAGGGAAAAATATTTTCGAAGAGTGATCTAGGCTCAGTGTGTCCCAATAGTACAATAAAATCATAGTAGGTACAGTAATTGAGTAATAGTTCAGAAATTCATCATCACACCATAATGAAGTTTAACTTTTTAAACTCGTAATTTAAAACCCTTCTCCTGTACACCATCCGTAATTCCCCAGAACTGCGTCCATAGGGCTTACCTTAAGCACACAGCAGAAAGGAAGCCAACCTAAAGATAGGCTTTGGGGCCTTTATCCATAAGTCCGTAAGTCCGTAGGGCTTACCCTAAGCACACAGCAAAGGGAGCCAACCTAATGAAGCATCTTGAGGCCCGTGAGCCTACCCAAGAGTCACATTAGGTCCATAAGGTTTACCAGCTTGATCAAAGTTGTACCTCCGTAATGCAATCCAACCCAAAATCGGTATTTCAAAAATACTATTTATGCAGTAAGCATAATTTCCATAATTTCATAATCAATATTTTCATATACCAATGAAAACCAATAATCATATATCAGTCATATTCCATAAACCATCACCAGTAAATAGGTGGATTAATAAAACATTAAACCATAGCTTTCAATGTATCATATTTCAAAACATATAAAACAATCAAGTAGTACACAGGGAACACACCTCGACAATAGGTTCAAATAGTAGATCTAGTGATTGTTGGCCTCGCCACGCTCTGCTACTGTTTTCGAACCTAATCCATAATAACATTATATTATTAATGGGTAAAAAAATTAATTTCTGAAATCATAAAATTTACGGGTCTTACGGGTGAATACTGGCACACGCGGCTTAACTGATCTAGAGGAGCTGGGTCGAGCTGTCGAACGGTCAGGAAAGTCTCTTGTACCTTCAAACATTAATAATTTATCAGTCTCAAGTCTTACTCAACCATTCAAAGCTTAAACTCTTTAGTACATAAGTATTTTTCGGGTTTGACTATCAATTTGGAAGCTTTCGAATCTGAATTTGACCAAACGGAGTGAGGAATCGGAATCAGGGCATCGAAAAACATAAAGTATGACTTTTCGAAAATTCAAATTCTTGGTCAAAATCAAAGTCAACGGGTTTGACTGATGATTTGAAGGCCTTCCGATTTGAATTTGACGAAACAGACTTCGGAAACAGATTTAGAACGTCGAAAAATTTCAAAATAGGTATACTCGAACAAAATCAAAGGTCGTTTAATGGCCGTTTAAAGTCGGTCAAAGTTATGGTCAGAGGGATTCAATAGTCCACATTCGAAAATTACAAAATATCACTTTTATTAAAAATAATTACCAAAATATCACCGTTTTACAATTAATTCCCAAAATGTCATCATTTTTAAAATAATTACCATAATGTCACTATTTTAAAAAAAATCAAAAATGTTACCATTTTCAAAATAATTCCCAAAATGTCACTTTTTTTCAAAATAATTCCCAGAATATCACCGGGTCGGGTCGGGTCGGGTCAAACCGGTCAAACCAGTTCAGACCGGTTTGGACCTGTCAAGTCGGTCAACAAATAACACCCCAGTTCGAATCTGTCCCACGCGCAAGGGCGGCGCATAGGGGCACGTGAGACCGCCTCCGGTCTCCAAAAATTCCTGCAAAAAAATTCCAAAAATTCTTTTAAGCGATTTTGAGTCACTTACCAACCTCGGTTTAAATTTTTGAACGGTGGAGAGCTCGATTTCAGTTCGATCGGAACTTTAACCGCTTCACCTTCCTCACGCCGCCGCCTACGGAGACAAGGAGGACACCGTCGGACTCGGAACGACACAAGGAACACGATGGTGCGGGAGGTGTCGAAAACCGATCAACGATCGGAGATGAATTTAAGATTTTTACGGCGGTGGTGCTAATAAAACGTCGAGACTTTGACTCGAAATTCACGTCGTTTGGCAGCGTTTCGCTATAATTGGTTTACTGAGTTTTGATCACTGGTAGAAGATGAACACGATGATGGTTTCAATTTTACGATTGGGGTTAGAAGGCGTCGAAATCGGACTTACAAGGAGGGTTGCGGGAGAGTAAAGTTTTGCAATTGTTTCTGGTATGAAACCAGAAAATACATTGCACATATTTATGTTTAAAAGTTGCCGAACACTTTTTGGAGGAATTCAGGGTTTGGTCTTTGAATTTCTTTCAACTTCTAAAATGGCCACAAGTTTTTAAAACTTCTAATTTAATCCTAAAATTTCTCCAAATTACTTAATTAGTAATTTTTTTTCTTCAAAATTTTCAGGTTGTTACATGATTAATATGTACAAAGCTGTCAGAAATAAGCAAAATTTATGAGTAATTTCATTTCTATTGATTGCAAATTTGGAATTATTTTTCTTTTTCCAGAATTTCTTTTGTGCAGTGCGTACCATGCAACTTCGTTGAGATACATTTGATGAAAGAGTATTGCTCCTTTGCAGTTCAAGTGGGAAAACTTGGAAAGGCTATATTCATATCTAGAAACTGGTTGGAGTACTTTTGTACAGGATAACAATCTCCAAGTGCCTTTGAGCTGATAATTAGTATCGAAATTGAAACGTAAGTTAATGACTGAGTGACTGATTTATTATAAATCAATAATGTTAGTGACTAATCATTATTTTTAAAACATTGATTTTGTTTCAAACCAAAGCCTGAACTGTTTTGACCTGAACTAACAACGATCCGAACTGAAAATGACCTGACCTGAACCCGATCTAGATCTGGTGTCAAATCAACCCGAAAATAACCCGAATTGATTTGACCTGACCTAAACCCGATTTAGATCTGATGTCAAATCAACTTGAGTTGACCTGTATCCGATTTTACCCGACCTACTAAAATCCGACTGAAACATATATGATTACCTAAAACCCTAAACTTTAAACCATAAACACTAAACCATAAACCAGAATGTAAATAGACTAGCACTAATGCATATATATTTGTAATAAAAGAGTGAGTTTATGTATTGGGTTTATGTAAACTAATATATTACCAAAATTATTTATATTAATAATGTAAAACGTTAATATATATTAAATAATAAATACTTTCATTATTAATATTATTTTTTATATAAATTAAACTATATTAATTTTCCTTTACATTATTAATCATGTTTTATCTAATTTACATTTAAATAATTTTATTAAATAAATTTATATAATATGTCTATTTATTAATTTAATTATCATAATAAATATTTTATTATAACATTTAAAAAGTAATTATATTAATTTTTTAATTACATCATAAACTAAAAAAGTCAAAATTTATTAAAATTTTATAATTTCGTCAATGGTAATATATAAGTCAAGTAAATATCAGATCATATCATTAACAAGTCGGATCATTTACAGGTCAGGTTAAAAACAAGTCAGGTTAAAAACAGATCAGGTTAAAAGCCAGATCAGGTTGAAAACAGGTCGGGTAATACCAGTTATTTACCAGGTCAATCTCGGGTTCGGGTTCATATCAGTCGGATGCAGTTCGGGTATCATATTTTCTGTTCAATTTGGGTTCAGGTCGGATGCAGGTCGGGTTCGGATCCATAATTTCCAGGTTCAAATCGGGTTCAGGTCAACACCAGTTCCGACTCAAGTCGGTTTAAGATCTCCACAATGCAGGTCAAAAACAGTTTTTACTCGAGACGGTTTCAGTCAATTTTATAGGTCGAGTCAACTTTTTACATTCCTAATCTATTCCGTTACTGTTTTTCTTAAACCCTAAACCCTCCCATTATTAGCTACCAAGCCAAGTTATCCAACGTCAAGATTTGGTGGGAAAATCGATAGAAAACCCTACATTCCATCGTCCCCAATTTCTCATGCAATCCACTATTTACTACAAACCTTCAAGTTCTCATAATTTCCAATACCCATGGAAATCCTCAAAAAACCCTGCTTGCAAAACCTTCAAAGCATCCTTAAAATCCCCGAGTCTGGCCAGTTCACTAAGATCCCAAATTACCTACGAGCTTGAAGGAGGTGTAAACAACGATGGGATTGAGTCATCAAATCCCACTAAGCTCCCGGTCGTTATACGTAGGTATGGAAAAGTTTCAAGGTACTTTTGGGATGGGAATCGTGTTCAGTTGCTTAGTGTTGACGGCGGCGGCAGCTCTGGGGCGTCGTTTTGTTTCAATTTGGATAAGGTGGTTGAAGCTTCCAGCTTGGCTGTTAGGAACTTTTTCATTCCTAAGCAAGTCAGTGAAAATTATACCGGCTACGTGAAGTGGAAGTTTTTGCACAGGGTTTTTAGCTCTGCTCTTCAAGTTCTTGCTACGCAGGTAAATGTTTTTTTTAATTCAAATTTTAAGCGGGATTTTTTGGTTTAAATTTTGAAGTTAATGTTTTGAGATCAATGGGAGAAATGGGGTATAAATGTCTGGTGACTCATTTTAAATAGGAAAGTGTATCTATGGAAGGTACTAGGTGAAGAACTGATGAAAAATGCTTTATGTTATATTTTCCGGGAGTTATATATTGATCGCCATTTGCCATTTTCACAAAACTGGGTTTATCTTATTTTAGACAGAATGTGGTGAAAACAGGCAATGTTTCGAGCTATAGGATTTGGGTATTCTCGCTCGCTTACATCAGCTGCTGCACTTAATTGGGTATTGAAGGATGGACTTGGACGATTAAGCAGGTGTATCTATACGGCTAGTTTGGCATCTGCTTTTGATACCAATTTGAAGGTAAATTCCAGATTTTGGGTTGCACTTTACATCTTCAGCTCGTACTTGTGTTATTATGATTCTTTGTTTCATTGATCACAGTTGTGCAGTTACCAGACTATATTTTTCATATAATAATGGCGAAATTCTTTTGGTGACTGTAGAACTGTAAAACAAGAAATTGATTTTCTTATTTGTTTCTTATCTCCTTTGAAGAGGGTTAGGTTTTCAACCTCCCTGCTATTCACTTTGAGCATTGGAGTTGAACTGTTCACTCCTATATTTCCTCAGCACTTCTTGCTTCTTGCATCATTGGCCAACGTTGCAAAACAAATGAGTCTGGCGTGCTATATGGCAACCAGTGTAAGGATTCAGTTTTATTTTGTGTATCATCTTTCTAACTTCATTTTTTAATCTTTGGATTTTTTCTATATGCTCGGATGTTTTAATGTTTTCCACCCTGTACAAGCAGCCTCCCATTCATCGAAGCTTTGCAATAGCTGGTAACCTTGCTGAAGTTTCTGCAAAGTCACAGGTTACAGTTATTCCTTCAAAATCATGGCATTATTGATACTTTTTGTGTGGGAAGTGCTCTGATCTTGGAATTGGTTTCAGATTCAATCAGTATGCTTTGATAACCTTGGTCTCATGCTTGCTGCTGTTTTGAATTTGTCTCTTAAGAACAATCAAAGGTTTGCACTCTTTAATATCGTTGCTGTTTTGATTATGTTGCTCAAGAAAATGAAAGGTTTATAGCTGTTTTGCTGTTTGCTATTTCTGGCATACTCATTTTGTAATGGCAATTTGGTGCCATTGATTTGGCTGATGCTTGTCTAACATTTTATATGAACTGAGTCCCTATTGTTGCAGAATATTTTAGTTTGCTGAATAGAAGTTAAGCTGAAGTCGGAATTTTGTTATTCTGTTTTTTTCTTTCCTTTTGGAAAAGTTTGAAATATTCTTGATCTGTCAACTTAGTTTGTTACGTAACTAAATGCTATACCGCTTTCTTGATTGTCCATATTGCGCTAGGCTACAAGCTGGACTACCTTTCATTCTATACCCTATTTTCTCGGCAGTTGACCTCTTTGGAATATATCAGGGGCTCAAGTACGTCCATCTGCAAACCTTAACTAAGGTGGAATATTTATTTCCAGTGCATTTTCAGCTATCTCATATTTTAGTTGTTTTTCTGAATAAACAAAAAACTTAGCATGCCTTTGCTCATGATTTGGTATACGCCAACCCTATTCAATATCCATTCCCTATAGCATGCAGATAGTTGAAATGTGAGACAGGTTCTTCTGATTCTGGAAGTCGACGATCTGAATTTCCATCTCCATTGTTCAGTTTCTTAATTGTTTCTCTTTCTCTTTTCCAACATTCAGGATAGAATAGAAATTATAATCGATACATGGATTTCATTTGGATATGTACCTTCACCTGAAGAAGTGAGTAAAGATGAAGGAATCAATTTTATGTGGACCAAAGGTATAGTTTTTCATGGTTGTGCTTTCCCTTTTAGTTTACCATTTACCTGAGCTGTTGTAGAACTAACCGTTAATCATGTATGAACCATTTGAATTAGGCAACGAGTCATGGCGCATCAGAATAGGGTGCTTGAATCCCAAGGGTCAATTACCCAAATTAACGGCGATGGCAATGCAGTCTGTATGTAACGAGGATTATTATTTCATATGCACGGAAATTTTCTACCGAGGATTAGCAAGAACCAGAGAGGTGCTTGTAAAATGCAATCTTTATTAGCTGTTTCACTAAACTATGGTGCTTACATAAAATGATCATATCTCTTATACCTTCTGTTTTTTTGTTCATTTCTTCACTTGTGAAACTCTAGCAAGGTATCCTTCTTTGTGTACATGAAGGGGCTCGCACAGTCGATGTTATAATGGGATTGTTGCAGGTGAAATACTAAACCCTAATAACTATGCAAATAGGAATTAGATTTCACATGTATACATAAGCTTATGTTTATAGTTGCCAAGCTTAGTTTGAGTCTAAATGTTTGTGCTGTTTCAGGCCTGCTATGTTCGGAAGGCCCTCCGTTCAAGTATGTGGGAAAGCATGATGAAGGGTAGTGATTCCTCAGACTTGGTTATCAAAGAGTGGTTTAAACTGATCGATGATAGCAAGCAATATGTACAGCGACAGTTTGGGCCGATGAATAAACAAATGGTGTCACAAGGTTGGGGGAGTAAAAACATTTTATTGAACACAGAGGAGCAGACGCGGTATAGTTACATGGATGACTGAAAATACATATTCTCCTCAGGTTGCTCTTCTCTAACCATTTAAGAGTTTTGGGGTTTGATTAGTTCGATTCTTTTTTAATTTAAGATGAGCGAACAGCACAACCATTTTACATAATCTCATGTTTTGTTGTAATATTGAACAATCAATTACTCATTTTAATGCAAATGTAAATAGAAAGATGAACCTTGTGGGCTACTGCTTTTGTTATAACAGTGGGTGATATATAGTATGGCCCATGGATGATCAAGGCTTGTCATTAATACACCACCAGTGACAGCTGCACTTTGTGGCCCATAACCGTTAATTTCCAAACTACAACTGCTAGTTTTAGTACACAGGATCTGCTTTTTCTTGTACATGAATTAGCACATACAAGAGATTTTCTTCACCACTTCAATATACTCGAGGAGCCAAGTTTTGAGTGATCTACACTCTAGCAATCACTGAATCATGCATTTCCACCATATGTTACAAATGAATGTAATGAATTGTGTACATAGAAGAAGCTACACAAAGCATTGTACAAAAATACATCTGGTCTTGCTGTATAAGATATGGAGATTTACTATATATTCCATTATAACTTGTACGCTCGTACCTAATAAAGCACCATAGCATGACACCCAATGCAATGCCGAAAATGGCCTTGATGCGTAATCTTACAGCTGCAAGGTAAGTAAGCGCAAATATCTTCTCTTGTGCATTTACACGGCATAGTATGTACACTGATTTTTTCTGACCTTGAAATTAGATATCAATGAGAGAAAGAACTTACTTCTGTGCTATAAAATGAGTGCTCGCTTAAGCTAAAGTTGACTCTCTCTTCATCCCATTTTAGAATCTCCCTAGCAAATTTAAGAGCAGCATCGACGCTGTTGGGTTCCAGTCCTTTCACGTGGGAAACATACAACTTCCGCCCGGTTAGTGAAGAATAAAGCCTCTTGAACTTGACAGCGATATAATGGAATGCTAGCTGTCCCAGGGTAGGATTATTGTTAATGCTGTTGCTATTTGTATTTGTACGATAACGACTGATCAGTGGGTTAAAATCATCAAACCACTCACACCGAGTCAATGGAACCCGTTCTATCTTTTCCTCAAACACATCGAATTTGTTCAATATTAAAAGGAAGTCCATCTGATCAAATGTTGGATGTGTAACGATGGTTTCAAAGAATTTCCTGCTCAGTAGCATCTTATTTGTCCCGTCAGCAGAGAACTGGTCATAGTCACTCAAGGCAACACAAATGATGACCATTCCAACATCTTCAAACATCTCTAGCCACTTGCAATTTTCTCCAAAGCCTCTTGCTTGCACTCTGATTAATTGGTACCTGAGAACCAGTTGGAAACATAAAATACATTCGACAATAACTAATGAGTTTTGAAATGAGCAATGCAGGTCAGCATAGAGTACACTGTTAAGTAATTTGAAAAGGCATGTGCTTAATATTGGCACCTACCTCAGTAAGGAATCATGCTGATCAGCAGTGTCAATATTTTCATCAGGTGAAGATTGGGGAAACGAAAAGTCAACACAGGCCAGACCATTTGATGAAGTAACACCTTCAGCATAGAGAATATCTAAATCTGAAGGTTCATAGTCTGTTTTCAATATCTCAAAAACCTGGAGAATGGTACAAAAAAATATGAGAAAATTTAAGACAAGCACTGATCGTAGAGGCTATACTGGCAAAAAAGTTAAAAACATAAAATTTAGTGCCATACAAACAACTATAAGTACTATTTGAGATTGCTTGACAGATCTGTGTCAAGAATGATGACAGGTCACCCAACATTATGTACTAGCATAAATAGAAGGTAAGTTTATTGCTAAATGAGCCAAATTAGGGAACTCATAGGTCTGCTTATTAAGGACATAAGAACCTCAAAAGACAAGAACGTGTCATTATCCACTAGCCTGGTGAAGCTTGTTTGTGGAACATGCAAGATTCTTTGTTAAACTGCATGATTCTCCATTAGGAAGTTTTAGGAAGAATTAGACCTAGTGTTACACAAACCCTTCACTAACTAGTAGCAAACTTATAGCACCACATCCTCATAACTCAACGGTGTTATTGTTTTTATCTGTTCATTATGCAAACAAAACCTTACGCCTACATGCTTCACAGTGAAACACATAATCAAGTCAGCAACTCCTTTAAAGCCAATTAATATTTTTCTCTAACCACATTCTGAGGGTACAATTCTTCATTAAAGCAAATTCTCGGAACATCCAGTTTCATCAAGGAAATTTAGTTGTAGGCAACAAGTTGGAAAGATGGAAGGAGTATCCAAGTAATCTTCAGAATTAAGATTTGTATCAAGCATAATCTTACCTGCTCCAGGTAATGTATAAATCAATGCTCTCTGATAAGTAACAACAAATTTAAACAAAAACTTCTGTATCAAGCATAATCTTACCCTCTCCAGGTAATAACTAGCAACACTGGGTAGCGTTTCCAATTCACTTCTCCTATTGTAAGTTTCCTGAATCGCTGTGTGCTTCCACAGCTCCTCAACTAACGGAGCATATTCACGAGTAGCAGCTGGAAATATGGCTTCCAAATTTCCAGACACCATAATCTTCAGAAGCCAGTCAGAGAACGATTTGAGCCTCGGGCCAATGGAATTGATATTTTTGCCATCAATATCATCACTACTTCCTGCTAAAATATATGGAAATAAATAATTAGATGCTTCAAATAGAAATACTACCAATCAATTCTAGCTATAACAAGCGTGCTCAAAACGTTTGCGGCCCTCAAAAGGATGGGGTAAAAAGGATGATTTGGAGAATAAATCAACATGCAGCCTCACCTTCTGGTTCAATGTCCTTGGAACTTCTCCCTTTCCTCATTTCAGCCAAACTCTCTTCCTCAAAACGTTCACGGCCCTCAAGAAGCATGCCAAGATAACCATACACGTTGGTTTGGATGGTCAACTTAATACTTTCACGCTCATGCTCGGAGAATGGTACATCTTTATAAAGAATCTTTGCCTGAAACAATCCATTCATTCAAAAGATCAATTGACTAGTCAATTATTCTTGTTTCTATTGTGCATTCCATCTTGAAGCAGTTATCTTACATTAGCACATAAACCTAAGACAACAATAATTAGTTGAATGCAGGCAAAATGGTAAACAGAAACACTGAATTCAAGGATTCATGAAAATTCAGGAATATTTTCCCATGCTCATAGTTAGGAATCTAGGTTTTGCTTTCATCATGAACTTGATAATATTATAAAACACTAAACTGAGAGTCTATTCGCACTATTATCTCTGTGAACTATGGTGTACCGACCATTAAAATATTTGAACTTTATAGAACCATTAGAGGATTATAGTCAAACATAAAGCAATCCATATGCCAGTTAAAATTTTTTATTGTTGCAATTAAATATCTTTTTCAAACCAACATGTATCTCCTTCAGTAAAAGAGAATGTGAGGCTTTTACACAAGCAGTTTTTAGTGAGGAAAATCTATCCGTACATTAGTAGAACCAGAAGGAAGTGGAAGTTAAGATGTGATTCCAAATAATTATTTACCTGCTTAAATATGGTACTTGACCCAGATCCGGAAGATCCGACCAAAAGAATCTTCTGTAATGTACGCTGCTCAAGATAGTAAGGAACAGATCTACTATTCATGCTGTTTAGCGACTCTCCACACGGATTTGAAGATTTAGAAGGAACAGGCAGTGATAATACAGCACAGACAAGCTTTGTTCCAGCCTAAGTTAATTTGAACAATAAATGAATGCTTAATACAAGTATTTCATCCAAAAAAATATGGAAAAGAGCACACTGAAACATGCATACATTGCATACCTTTCCCCATATATATCCTTTTGTATTTTTTTGCCCCTCTTCTAGGTATGAACCGTCCTCATTCACCCAAAAGTGTGGGTTGCCCGCAACTTGAACTCCTGCCAACTGCAATGTTCACCAAAACAGTCATTGACAATCTTGCACAATAACGACCATCTTAATAACATTACATGTTTAGAAATTTAAACCTGCAACATCCTAAGTTCAACTTTTGTGATTTCTCGACCATTTATGAAAACTTCAGTGTTTCCGTTGCTAGCATCTGGCCTGATAGGACCACCGACATTTAGATGGGGACTAATTATCTTTGAAGGTTTCTGTCCTTCCTGTCAATTGCAGAAGAACCATCAGTTTCTCTAACAATACAAATGAATTATAGCAAAACATAACAATATCAATCAAAGATTGCATATTCACCTTTCCCCAAAGACCAGATACTTTATCATACCAATAGTTTCCCGGCTTTAGCTTCTTGGGTGGGTTAGGGCAACTCTGCAATATAGCCAGCTCCTCATAACAAAGGGGTTGCCCATTCACACAAATATACTCAGGAGGCAGCTGATTTGCCTCGCACAACTTTTCAGCCTTCAGTATCTGTCTTACCTCCAAATCATTAAGCAGCCGTTTAAGCATTCGAGAACACTTCCCCAAACCCCCACGTTTTGACTCATCAATTGGAAATCCGATACAAGTAACACATTTCCTTCCTTCAGGCATAGACCCCATAGCTCTAAGCACACAATTACTACAATACTTGGCATCACAAACAATACAAACCTCCTTCTCTGTAAACCTATTCCCCTTAAAGCATCGATAACATGACCCTTTCTTCCCTTTTGTTTGAGGCTCTCTTTTAACTCTAACAATCTGAGCTTGCACCTCATCTTGACTAAATTCCTCATCAAGTCCATCATCGGATTCAATATCTCGAAAAGTAACAACCTGAGGTCTCCTAACGTCACCATTGGACTCATTATTACAGTCCCCAGTCTTAAGAGAAGAAACTCGTGAAGACGGGTAATCTAAGCTCAAAACAGACTCGTTAGAACCCCAATCAGGTTTATTCAAATCATCATCATTCGAAATCCTTGCTAGGGACGAGCTTCCCCTAGATTTATCAAAGCTATCACAAGAATCAAGCTTACTAGAATGTTCATTACTAACATAACAAGCCGCTAAACGCCTCGAAGAACTATCGTTATTGTTAATCAATTCAGCTAACTCCCCAGACTCGTAACTACTCAACTCTCCAGATAACAAACAGTTATTAGTATCCGCAGAAACCCTTTCTTGAAAAGCAATAACCGAAGTTGGTGAAACAGTGGGTTGAAGAAGCAATTCCTTAGAGAACCTGTTACGATCTGGTGCTAAAATAGGGGGTACAACCGGTATATGAAGTTCAGTATTGAAAAGTGGTACCTTTGAAACGACGGCAGCAACAGGGATTTTCTCGACGTTGATTGGAACAGCTCGTGGAAGATCGTAGGTTACCGGAGGGCCGGTGTATTCCACCGCGAAAGAGTATGGTTGGTCTTCATCATTTTCTACGCTTGGCAAAACTACAGCTTCCTTGGGTGGCATTTTTGGGGTTTTCCGAGATTAGACAAACGGGAGAAGAATAATGGTTCAAACTCGTGGAAGGAGAAGGTAAAGGGTAAAGGAAATGTAAGGTAAGGGAGGGTGTGGGAAAATGACAGCAAAACAAGAAAAGAAATTGGGGCTTTTACTGGGATTGGCTTAGAATTGGAATCTAAATTTTTTTTTATTTAAATAGTTTCAAAGTTTTGTAAAAGGACAACATGTGGGGTATGAGCTGGGGAAGAACTTTTGTCTTTTTAGGTAAGAGGGGACCAACTTGCGTGCTGCTGTATTGGAATTGGAGCTATCAGTGGAGGGAAAACAGCCATGGCGGAACTTGGATTTCACTGTGGATTTTTCCTTTTCCTTTTTCTTTTTCGATGGATACCTTTCTTTTCCAATTTATTTATTTGGTTTAAATGATTGAACTCATGGAAGTTTCACTCTCTGAATTTCTGAAGTTCAAATGAAAAAGGCAGTGTTCATTTAAATTCAATAATATTATATAAAATCAGATATACACAAATATATCAACCAACTCAAGAAAACAGAAAAAAAATGAGTTGCTGTAGAATGTTCATGTGGCTTAGACAAAGGATTTAATTTTTTTTTATAAAAAAAAAAACCATTTTCTTTCACAAATTGATTAAAGTTTCTTTTACCAAACTTTCATGCTTTGATTCCAAGAGCTGCAGGTCGGTTGTGCTAAAGATGGTCTTTTTGAACTAGAGTTTGGGTTCTTTGGTATGAAAAGATCATCCATCACATTTCTCCGATCATTGAATCCGGCATGAGAATTCAAGTGCCTATGTATCCAGTTGAAGTTAACAATCCTAATCTAAGTAGATTAGGCCATAATTTGAGATCGAGTTGAGCCCCGAGGACTGGTGCTCTTCACCATCGCTTACTAAAGGCTATTCTGATGAATCGGTCTCGATGGGGCTTTGTGTCGGCGGTGTTTGGTCCGATATCCGCCAAATCTTCACAGACTTATCTAGGCTACCACTGTAAAGAATTCACTGGTTTTCACCGGATGTTGATTCATGATCTTTTTCGATTGCCAATCACTTAACAGGACCATTATGGCCTGTTAATCTTGTCCACAAGAAACGCTCGTTCCCACATCTTTTCCATACCAAAATCGTCCTATCAGCCGATCCAGTGATGAGAAGATTCTCGGCTGTTACCAAACAAAGAATAGCTAATTTATGGCCTCTAAAAGCACCGCCATGGGAGAAGTTATTTTCACAGTCCCAAAAGTTAACCACCCCATCCGACGACCCACAGTAAATAAATTTACCATCAGGGCTCAACGCTAATGATGTAATAGCAAATTCTTGTTTGAACAATAACCGGGACAGTAAATGGCTTGTCCCTTTCCCTTCTAACTCTCGTCTCCATACCTTCACCGATCCATCAGCTGAACCTGTAAACACAAAGCCATCACACCCTGCAACAATGGAGTTAACCGCATCATCGTGAGCTCGAATCGATTCCAAGCATTTCCAATCCGAAATTCTCCAAACTTTGAATGTTTTATCCCAAGAACCCGAGTAAAGCAACGTCTTGTCTTCGTTGAAACAGAAGCAAGATATAGCATCCGAATGTTTCTGCCGAAGACCGCTACGACAGCCCTTTGCTTCAGAAAAGCCTGTAGGTACAAAGGAGCTTTTAAAATAGTCTTTCAAAGTCGGCAATGTCCCAACTCGTTTATGAATTCTTGTGTTTTTGCTCGAGACCCTCCAAACTCGGATCTTTCCATCTCGATGACCCGTAAAGACCTTCTCTCGGGCAACGACGATAGCTTTCACCAATCCACCATATGATGTAAACCCACCATGAGCCTTTTGTTTCATCCAGACCCTAATGTTTTTGCTATCGGAGCCTGTATACAACAAATCCCCAGAGACCGCCAACGAATATGCATGCCCTTCTTCACGTACCAATGAACCTATCAACTCTTTAGCCGGAGTTGCATTGGCTTCATCAACAGAAGGAGAACACAGAGCATTATTGGCCGCGAAAGATGTCTATGGTGATTTTTTGAAAGATGGTGATGAATCACTAGAGAAGCTTGCCAATGAAGAAAAATCTTGGTTGCTTAAAGAAGAGTTAATCGACGTCGGGAAACTATCTTTGGAATCTTCTTCACCGGTGATCGAATTCTTTAGCCTGGCAACCTTTTGGCCGACGACGGAGCCTGTTTCTTTAAACAATATGTTGAAACCACCCCGTTTCTTAAACCTAATGGTTTCCATCCTAAATAAGCACGCAAAAATGAAAAGATAAACAACCCAATGAAAGGGTAAACCGTATAACAAAGAAATTTCAAGATGAAGAAAAAGAAACGAGGGAAGGCAAGAAAAATTCAGCATTTGCCTTCCCTCCAAAAAGAAAGGACGAAGTGAAACTAGGACGCCTCCCAAGTATGAAGCAATAAAGAATGTCATTTTTCTTCCTTTTTGCATGGAAGAATTGATGTCCGTTGGGACTTGGGATTGTTTCTATTTTTGGACATTAAATTCAACGGCTTGTCCAAAAGTTAATATAGTTTCATTTTTCAAAAACAAATTATTGGAGAACAGCTTATGTAATTTTTTCTTTGTTAAGGTTTGAGATTGTGGTTACGAAAGTTTGTAGAGAATAAGTTTCATCATTTGGAGTTGGACATTATCAGTATTTTTCAAGTAAAAAAAAACCCAAAATTGGGGGACTGTTTATTTTACTAAATAAGTCTACACTTTGATATCTAACATTTTAAAACTCAGACTTCAAATTTCAATATGATACGTAAGCTATTTTTTTTTATCTATTTAGATATATAAACTTGAATTTTTGGTTGTTACTCAGAAGAAACAAAAATTAGATATACCAAATCATTATTCTAATTAAATAGGGTTGGAATCCAATGTGTGCGCCTTGCAAAAATGTTGCCATAAGGACAAATTAACAACCCAAAAGTTCAAAATGGAAGATAATGGTCATCAAGAGGTGGCTTACAAATAATAGGCAGCTCATTCTCGTCTTCATTTCCTTCAGAAACCACAATTGGAATAGGCTATTTTTACCTCTTTAGAGAACTTTATTACAGTCGTTTACAGCTTTCACGTAAACCGGAAGTTGAAAGGGCACAACTAAGGCGAAGTACTTGGTTGGAGTTCTTTAAAACCAACGATGACCTTGGAACCTGCATTTTCCTTTTCTTCAAGAACTCCATGGAACTTTGCAAGCATTGAGGAGGTGGTATGTCCTTCAAGATAACAGGTTCAAGCCTGCAGATAACAATGCAGAAGCTTAATTATTATCTTTCAAAAGCCTTGATACGAATGCTTCTTCTGTTATATCAAAGAAGGAAAAAAGATTGCTCTTTGTTAACGATGAAAGTAAACCCTAACCCTGAGTTTTTCTTCTTTTTCTTTCTCGGAGTGGGATCTACCTTGGCCTTCTCATCCTCGGAGTCGGATAAGAAAACTTGTCTGCAGAAAGAACATGTTTTCATGAACTTGAACTACAGACACAGAATTATAGATGTATAGAAAGATGGATATTCATACTTTTCACGAGACGCGAGCATTTCAACAATGTTGGTAGGAAGCATCCCCTTCTTGGCCAGGGATTCCTCATCAGTTTCAGTTTCTACATCTTGGACGTTTTCAATTTTTGCAGATTGCCGTTGTGTTTTCCTCTGAGCCCAAAGTCTGCGACGTTCTTTTCCCTCACGAATAACCCTGTATAAGATGGAGCAGATTAAGATATATTAGAAGTAAAACTTTTTGCATTTAAGTAAAACTTGATGTAATCAAAACATCACATGTTAAATACAAAGCAGGATTGGCATAGGCACTCAATTCAATCCCAACAATATGCCATATGTTATTCATTAGATTCATTTTTTCCCCAAAGTCATAAAGTTAATAACTAAACTTTCTTCTTAGCAAATCAATCACTTGTCTAGCTGTTCCTTTCAAAACAACCCCCTTCATAACACCTCTACGCTAACACCCAAATAAGCTAATACACAACCACAAATCATAACAAGCACCCAACTACTGCACTTTCGATACAATCCGATACAATCCCATGAACCATGGGGAGCTCAATAAAACAATAAACCACCGATGACTCAGAATCACCATATCTAAACTCTAAAGTCTTTTACTTCATAATTAAAGTAATTTATTTGTCTTCAAAATATAGTTGTTATGAAAAGAATGAACCTTAGCATCACCGCATTACCGTAAAACTGGCTAATCAATCAACCTTACCATGCTTTGATGTTGATTAATAAGTTCAACATGTATTTAGTCAATAAAAAACTTATATTTAACCAAGTATTTACTTGAAAGGGATATTAAGGTATCAACGTCTTAACCGCAAAATAGACTAAAACTTAAGCAGTTTAAACATACCCAGAGCTACAAATTCTTCCCCTCTTTGCTTTTAATCAATCAACAAGGGGGGAAACCTCAATTAGCAAACTATTTTTACGCAAAACCTCAAAAAAATCTAAAAAATGAATATAAATAGTAAGTAATCAATTAACTACCTGGCCTTGTTCTCTTTCTGGATTTTTCTTATCTTCTCATCTTGCTTTATTCCCTACAATCCAAACAAATTTTAGAAAATAAAATTTAAACTTTCTTTTTCTCTACGCGGAAGTTTCTACAATAAAAATAAAAGATAGATTTTGAAGAAAACCTGCTGGTTTGTAAATTCTTCGGGCGCATCGGAGTCGTAATCTTCTTCCCTTTGCGACATGTTAGCAGTGTATTTTGTTTCGGGTTCAGGACTGATGTCTGCCTCTCTACTTCTAGGGTTTAAGGTACTACAATTTAAGACCAGAACCTTAGAAAATATAGCACCAAAAGTGACTCAAAATGGAGAGGCCCAAACTGTTATAGGTACTTTGAACCGAAGCTAATGGGCCTATTTCCAATAAGTTTCTCTTTTTATTTTTATTTTTATTTTTATTTTCCACCTATTTTTCCATTTTCATAAAGAGAAAATAACATCAGTGATCGAAAATGCCTTATAATATACGATTTTAACAAACTTTTTTTGGATTTGCGAAAATGACCAACAAATTCGCAACGCGAACTCCAATTTCGCAACGTGAACTCCAATTTCGCAACACAGTTTCCAAATTCGCAACGCGAATATATGAATCACATTGCGATTTTCTAAATTCGCGTTGCGATTTTCTAAATTCGCGTTGCGATTTTCCAAATTCGCAACACAGAAGTCAAAGCGCGTTTATTTTTGCAATATTAATTTCGCAACACAAATGTAAACAGTATTATCACAAATCATAACCTAAAACCCTAAATCACAACTCAGTCTCATCTCCATCTCTCACTCTCTACGGCGACATCCGTCCCCATCTTCGACGAAATCCGTCCCCATCTCCAACAAAATCGTCTATCTCTATCTCTCATAGCAACCCTCACAACTATTCACGGTCAGAAATGGAAAATCTACCACCGATGGTTAGTTTTTTAAATCTCTTATTTTTATTTTGAAATTTTTGTATTATTATTAGAATTTTCTTATATTGATGATAAATTTACTGGTAATTTCAATATATAGATTAACTATTTCACTTAGATTGCTTAGTAAATTCATTCGGTTGCTGCCAATACTGCTAAATTGTTTAGTCTTTAACCCGGTGAAGTTAGTATTTGTCTTTTGGTTGAAGTAATGCAATTCATTCAAGTTTCAATTTGCAGAAGAATAGTTTTTGAAACTTAAATTCGCAACACGAAAATGAAAATCACAACACAAAAATCACAACGCGACGTGTTGCGATTTTCATTTTTGCGTTGCGATTTTCATTTTTGCATTTTGAATTTAAGTTTCAGAAACTACTATTCTTCTACAAATTGAAACTTGAATGAATTACATTACTTAAACCAAAAAACAAAGACAAATACTAACTTCACAGTGTTGCGAATTTAAGTTTCAAGAATAAACTACTACTCTTTATGTTGTCCTTGAACCTGCACTAAACCTATATGTTATCCTTTTAAATGTTTTATAAGTTCTTACTTCTGGAATGTTATCTGATGCATTTTGTGAACTATGATTGAATAATGACTTGGGTGAATACCGTGCTAGTTTGAATTATATTTGACTTTGTTTTCACTATTTAATATCATGTTTGTTTATAGTGTATAATTTGTAGTTTTTAGTATATCTAACTTGGTATGTTTATTCTTTTTGTAAAAAAAAATTTCGGCTCAATTGACCTTAAGAAATAAAGTAAGCCTAGCTACTAAAATTGTGTCAACGCTTACACCTCTATAAAGAAAATTATTTGAGGATACTTGCTTGGGGCCATGGCTGAAAGTACAACATCCGGGTGGAGATGCTATGTTGACACATTTGTTTCTGCAGACCATGACTGACGATCTACCCGAGAGGATACAACGTGGTGATGAAGAGATATGGTTTCATTTTCCTCCGGCGTATACTTGTTTTGGACTGGAGGAGTTTTGCTTAATCACTGGTCTACGTTTCGGACACGATGAAGTAACCGGGTATACTAGTCATATCTCTCGCCCATCATGGTTATCTCGGGTTTTTTCTGAGCTAGAAAAGTTGAAGCCGAGTTTACACGTCGACGACTTTAAGAGATTATTTGTTAAAGATGGTTTTACTCGGATGGATGACCTTGATGTTGTCCGAGTATGCCATTTATTACTTTTGCATGCCGACTTTTTAGGCAAAGAGGGCATACAACCTATTTCTGAGGACCTAATATTATTGGTAGAGGACCTAAATGCATGGAACCTATTTACGTGGGGTTCATATCTATGGAAAGCTACCTGTAAGAAGTTGTTGTCTGCCTTTGAGGACCGAAAACGTTTGCGGGGTGATGGTTCTGAATACACTTTGACAGGCTTTATTTGGGCCTTTAAGGTAAGAATTTCTATATAATGTTTCCAAATTTATAATTAATTATTTAACAATTATTGATGTTTGTGTATTATATTGTTTGTATATTTGGATATTTGAGGCTTTCCCCAGCATGCGAACATATGCAATAAAAAATTCAAATGATATTCCTAGGGACATTACCTGGATGAGGATCCGCCTGTTGGATTGGGAAGAGTTACTCCCATATACAACGATGAATGATGTAAGTTAATACACAAATACTACTATATATAAACAAGTTATTACTAGTAGACGTTTAACTTTGTTTGAGCTTTTATATTATTAGGAGGCCAACTATCCATTACAGAGGCTGACACCCACAGAGGCTGAGCTTGCCACTGATTGGTGGCAAGCTAGTAAGCATTTTTTTGATGGGATGGATGATGAGTACCCCCTACTTCGAGATCCATCACCTGATCGGGCCGATTCTACAGCTCGACACCCGAAGCCATCACCTGATCGATCCTCTTCTCCACCTCCACCATCACTTATTTCATCACATCATCGAGCCTTTTCTCCATCATCACCTCATGATAGGCGACCGGCAAAGAGGCAATGACATTTATCTCTCTGTTCTCCACCTCCACGGGATGAGTTAGGGGAATTACGTGATGAGGTCGGTACTTTACGTGAAGACAATGGTGCGCTACGTGATGAGGTACGGTCTTTACATGGTGAGGTGGATGTTTTTCGCGATGACAATGGTGCGCTACGTGGTGAAGTATCTACTTTATGTGATGAGGTAGCCGCTCTACTTGAGATTGTTTCATAGTTGCAGAATGAGGTTCATACTCTACGCAATGAGGTAAATTTGTTTAATAATATACTAAAAATGCAAATAACCTTTTTTCAACATTATTTATTTATTTATTTATTTATTTATGTATTAATTTATTTTCAGCGGCCCGATAAAGTAGATGCTTTACGTCTGGTTTTTCTTGCACAACGGGGTTCATGCATCAGACGTCGTGCACGTGCCATTATGTCTCCTTTCACCCCACTAGTGCCAAGACTCCGTAAGAAAAAGCCCGATGCACCTGTCATTGTTCAAGAGGCGCCTCCTATCGTTCAAGAGGCCCCTCTCATCGTTCAAGAGGCCCCTCATATCGTTCAAGAGGCCCCTGTCATCGTTCAAGAGGTCTCTCCCACCGTTCAAGAGTCCGATTCACATGGCGTCATATATCGACATATTGATAAACCCCCTCTCGTGCCTGATATGATGGATGTGAGTTGGCTTTCATATGTGTTACCGGTTAATACCATTCCTCATCAGGAGAGGGGAACACTACCAGACACAATTACGGATAATACCCTTTGGGCTAAGACCGTAGTTGATTTTTATCTACATGAGCGGAGCAAGGGGTGTTATTCTGACATATGCAAACTCGACGATGTTATTCATTTGTTTCTTGATCGGTTTTGGTGGGGTATTTTATTAGGGGTTGAAGATAATGGCTATCTCGAAGGGGTGATACGTCTTATATTCTTCTTATATTGCATTTTGATTGATTTTTAAATTTATTAATAAATTCACTAATATATGTTTTTTTATAAAACAACATATTGATGCATGAGTGTCACATCTTCTAATAATAAGGAAATTGAAGAAAATAAAGAATACTCGATGGACTATTATGCCGACGTCTTTTCACGTAGCTCACTTGAAGGATCCGAGAGATCATTCATATATGTTGGGTAATGGAAAAGCTAAACTTTATCCTGCGTGGTGGGAGGTTGATAAGGTTATTATTTATTTTTTGAATATTTTAAAGGTGTTTATCCCTGTTTTGGAACGTCTTTTATTTGATGTGCGCAATTATTTATGATGGCATATTGCAGGTGTTTATCCCTGTTTTGGAACGTCGTCATTGGCTTCTCCTCGAGATTTAGCTCCCATCCCTAAAGACAATAGTATACGACAACATGTTAAATTATATACCATTGTCTGATTTGAGAGATATTATTTGTAAGGGATGGAGCGCTCATTTGGTGAAATACTTGAATGTAATTGATTACTTGACTAATTCTTGAAACAATAAGCCAAAAAAGTTCAAAGTTACAATGATCAGAGACGAGACCGCGCCACAACAGACGGAGGGAGCCAGAGGGGATTGTGGTCCTCTCGTATGTATGTGCTTGGAACGTTTGACGACATGAAGTAAACAGTTTCTACCTCCCACGGATAGAGATAGATGTGCAGTAGGCTTGTGGTTTTTGTATTTTATGGCTAGAGCGATATATGCGAGACGCTGTCTACCTGTATCCGCGTACAGAAAGTGTGCATAAACAATTGGTAAGTTTGAGCAAATGTTGTTAACATATATACTCTTTGTTGGTTTGAAAAATATTTGGTTAAGTACCTAGAATTCAATAATTTGTTGTTTGTTGGTTTTAGATGTGTAGAAAGTGTTGTTTGAGCAAATGTTTGGTTTCTGCAGGTTAATCCTGAAGTGAGCTGCATGAAATTGATGTATTTGTGCATAAACAACTGTCTGGGGTACATTTTTTTTGCTTGTTTAATTGAATTTTACATTGATTTGTAAAAGTTGATTTGTTTAATTGATGAGGAAATAAGAATTATTTTTTGCTTGTTTAATTGATTTGTAAAAGTTGATTTGTTTTTTATTCAATCTGCATTATGTTTAAGGAAAAAAAGACCTGTTGAAGTTACACTTTCGCAACGCGAAAGTCAAATTCGCGTTGCGATTTTCGGTTTGCGATTTCGCGTTTCGAATTTGACTTTCACAACAATCGTAACGCGATAATCGCATTGCAAATTTGACTATCGCAATGCGAATTTAACTTTCGCGTTGCGAATTCAAGGAAAACACCTTCAAAAAGATAACATACGACAATCTGATAAGTGATAACAACTGAACATATCATAGCAATGTTCAAACTCAAGTTACTAATAAATGTCTAACTGAAAATGTATGCATTCACACATAAAATACACATAATACAATGTTTGCATTTAAAAATCACCTGAGTTAATAAGTCCAAAAGGTGAAGCCTATTGTGATTGGGATTTTGATTGCCTTTTGCTTGGCACCATATGAGCTTTGGATTTTGATGAGGATCCATATTTTGGTAGAGGAAAAGATGATTGTGATGGCACTGGTGATCCACAGGTCAACCTTGTATGACCACTTTCCTTGCATCGACTACATGTCGATATCCTCTTCTCTTCATCCTTAGACGGTATACGATCGTGATTTTTTGGTCGGTCAGGTAGCATATTGTCCATGACTGGTGGCAAAACTGTTTGTAAGTCATCTGGTATATCCCACTCAGAAGGATGTGGAATAGGGTAGATAATCTCGGCATAAGTCTGTTGATATACTTCTGTAGTGTAGCAATCCATAGCGTATGCGCTTGAATTCTCTTGGTTTAGATGAAGAGCAACTTTTATAACATGACCACACTGATAACCAAATGTTTTCCATTTCATACAACTACATGTCTTTGCATTTAGATCGACAAGCTCATTTAAGTTATTATCCAATACTTCAAACAAAGTGTTTGAACATGGTTCAACTCTCCATGACGTTGACTTTACAACACGTTTCGTTATCTTTTTTTCAGTCCATGGTGTAACACGACGTTCCAATATTCCTGTAAATTAAAATAAATAACACTTAGTAAAATATATGATAAGTTACAAATTTAAAGAAATAATACTTGCATGGTTTCTTTTCTTGTAGTACCACTGTTGAATAGAGGCTCGAAAAAACTCCATTAACATAGTAATGGGTAATTTCTGGGAATGACGACTTAGAGCGTTGATTGATTCTGCACTATTAGACGTCATAAAACCATATCTTGCTCCAAGTTGATGTACTCTTGACCATCTTTCAAACCCGACATCTTCTAGTATTTGAGCACATTGAGGCAAAACACGTCTTAAACAATTTATATGTTTATTAAAATCCACTTCCCGATAAGCTTTTACAGTCTTCCAGTATGTCTATTTGTAATTTTTTATACCAGCAGACCTTGATTTTAGACTTCTGTACAAATGAACACCATAAAGTCCATGAAAAGCATATAGGAAACACCTTCTAACAACGTTGTCAATTGAGTTTGCCCTATCGGATATGATTGTTAGATTGCTAATAAGACCTATGTAATCCCTAAGATATCCCATAAACCATGTCCATGAATTAGATGTTTCAAATTTGTCAACCCCGTAAGCTATTGGCAGTATCCCATTGTTAGCATCCATGGCTACTGCTAATAAGTTTACTCCAAGGTATCGACCTTTCAAATGTGCTCCGTCAACTATAATAATTGGGTGCATGCAAGTAATAAACGAGCGAATCTACAAAATAATATACACAAGACATATATTCATTTAAATGTGAAATGCATGTAACTAACAAAAATGAGTCAACAAAATTATATTGATTTACTAACCGCAGCACCAATGGCGATAAACAGCAACTCAAAGCGTCCATCTCTATCTGTTTTGATATGAGTTACCGACCCAGGATTTTTCAGCTTTAAATTATGACAATAAGCCGTCAATTGGGCAAACGATGCTTCTGGAGACCCCCTCAAAAATTCCAAGGCATAACATTTGGCTCTCTAAACTTGAGAATATGAGATACTAATCTTGAACCGAGCATTCATGTCAGTCATAATTTCATGTCCCCGATATACTCTACCATTCAAAAACATTAACTCAGCCAGAAAACCACCCAACACCTTTTTGTTTGCCTGTCTATGGTGAGGAAAAACTTGGGTTCTTGAACATGTATGTTTATCAATAAAAGTTTTAACTTGAAACATTTCACAATCTTTTATCCTCTTTGCAATCATACGCCGCGCACAGTTTTTGTCAATCATACACTTTGTTTCGAAACGATCTTTGCTTGATTTGTTAACTTTTAGTTGATAGCCATCTTCTACACATTTCGTATACAAAGCTATCTTCAAGTCTTCTTTTGTATCAAAACAATCATCTTTCTTGATACGAATAACTTTTGTGTAACAATCAACTGCTATCTTTACCAACTCTTCTTCCGGTATCTGAAGTAATTCTGGCATATTCCAGTTATACTCCCGTGGTATTTTCTTCTTCTTTTTTTCTTCGGGGACTTCTTCTTCTTCTTTTTATTCTTCAGGGTTATATGAATTACAGAATGGATGTTCAACATATTCATTCACAATCGTAACTTCCTCATCATTATCATCAACAACATCTTCCTTGGCAGCGGCTGTTTCATCATCAAAATTCGGGTATTGACCAATATCAAAATCATTACACGTAGGGTCTGTTTCTTCTTCTGAAACATCATCAAAATCCGAGTATTGACCAAGATAAAAGTTCGGGTATTGACCAAGATCAAATTTCGAATACTGACTAGTACTCATAATTTTTTCTGTTGGCTCATAATCATCTAACTGGTCAAAACAAAAACCGGAATTTGGTACTGAAAGTTGATTGGGATTTGGATTAGGAAAAGGTTGTGGGTTTTGAGATTGTGATTGGTATTGGAAATGTGGTGAAATAAAATTTTCTTGATGATGAAATTATGGTGAAACTATTAAATTTTGAGGTTAATAACAACGTTGTACATTGTGAGCACCATAAACTGGGGTTGAATAACTTAGTTGATTACTACCCGCTACTGACCCAACTTTACTATTTCTAGGTTCAACAACATACAATGTAACATCATCTTCTTGCGAAACACTAACGTAAGCAATGAATCGTTCAACATCTTCATTGTCGGTTAACAAATAAACTTTACCTTTTCTCTGATAAGATAGCCTAAATCCACTTAGAAACTCTAAATTCAATTTCTTTACAACACGTAACATTAGAGTTTCATAAGTTAACTTTTTTAATGAAAGTTTTAGTTGAAGATTCATGGGTAAAGGCACATATTGTAAAACACCATGAACATTCTCCCATGACCCTTCAAAACACAAATCTATCCAAACATGATCAACATTAGATGATTTCATTCTACAAATTATAAATTAATTTACTAAACAAATGAGCTATAAAACTACATATCATCACTAACTTAGAGAAAAACATACCTTTATTAAGTTGATAGTTGATAATTTGGGAGAGAAATCATTGAAAAATTATATAGAAATAAAATTATGTAAAAAAAAATTAGAGATGGGGAAGGATGTCATTGGATATAGGAACGGATGTCGCCGGAGAGAGTGATAGATGGAGATGGAATGAGCTGCAACTTAGGGATTTAGGTTATGAGTTGTTGCTGATGCGTAGTTATATACCCAAAAGATTTGTGTTGCGAAACTAAAACCTGTTGCGAAATTAAATTCGTGTTACGAATTCGAAAATCGAGTTGCGAATTTGAAATTCAGTGTTTCGAATTTGATTTCTTTGTTGCGATTCACATATTCACGTTTCGAATTTGGAAACTGGGTTGCGAAATTGGAGTTCGCGTTGCAAATTTGTTGATCATTTTCGCAAATCCAAAAAAAGTTGGTTAAAATCGTATATTATAAGGCATTTTCGGTCACTGAGGTTATTTTCTATTTCATAAATAGATAAGGATTGTTTATTGTTGTGACCTATGTCATAAATATTTATATTTTTATAATATTTGTTATACAAAATATTTTATACTAATATATATTTATAGTACAAATACTAGTATATTTTATAATTTATGTTATAAATTATTTGTACAAGTTGTTCATAGAGATTGTTAAAGATATGAAGTAGTGTGTTTCGATTAATAAAAAAATTTAAACGATATTAAAAAATAAAATAATAAACATATTATTTGATAATATAAGAAATATAAGGTTTTAAAAAGATTAAAAGATAACTTAATATATATATATATATAAAGCCTATTCATTTTTTCCAACAAAAGGTTTAGGACGAGCTTCTCGAAAGTGGCCTCTGCTAAGGGAAAACATCATCTCAGGCATCACTTTCTTAAGGAAATAGTTTGGCTCAATCAAACCCGATCAACTGGCCATGTGCAATTCCGCGCCGTTCCAAAATGTTAATTTCCACAAAATTGACGTTGCTCTGACTCTGTCAACAAATAAACCCATATCATTGTCATTCTTTCTAGACCGCATGTACCTCATTTCATAGTTTCCCCCCTATCCTCTTACTACTTTGCAAAGAAAATTATAAGAGTCCGTTAAATTAAATTCATGGCACTTAAATGACCGCTTATTTCCTTGTAAGTCCAAATGAATATGATTTAATAATATATACTTATCATCACGTTACGTCAATTTGCATACAATTAGTCCCAAACAACGTACACAAATTCTCTAAGTGTTGAAATATTATTCGCCATGCATACAGCTTCCAAAGGCCTTAAAGAGAAAAAAAAAAGGGTTTATTTGTGAATAAAAGTCATTTTCACGAGCTCGGCTTGGTACCTAACCAGTCAAAATTTTGCTGCTCTTTTTAGATTTGATTCTAACGACGTTAGAGGTGGAAAAATGCACTTTCGTTACCTACTTACTGTTTGCGAACCACGATGGATATCGACCTCTATAGTAAATTAGGTTCACATCAAATTCAAAATGTGTGAAATTTCACTTTTATTTCCATGTATAGACTAAAAGTAGAATCAAACATTATCATTATATATAATAATTTTTTAAACAAAACACTGTGGTAATTTATTAAGCTATTTTGGATCGAATGATTAATGTTTAATATTCGAGGATGAAAATTTATTTTAGAAAAAAATTATCTTTTATTTAGAGATGTAATATGATTTAATTTCAAATATAATAAAAAGGTATATTTTTATTTTTATTGCTTAGTAGTTCATCTTCTTCACCACCAACTCAAATATTTTGTTAGGACAAAATCAAACGGTTTAGGTATAAAAATATAATCCATGGATATGTTGGTGTGTTAGGTTGTAATTGTGAACCAACATTCCAGTGGGCAGATTTAGCTTTCTTGTCACATTCAAAAAAAAATTATTTTTTAAATAGTTTGATATGATTATAAGGTAGTATCTGTTTATAATTTTAATCATTGATAATTTATACACACCCTACAAATGTAACTGCTCGAATTCAAAATCTCAAGAGAAAACAATATTTTTTTAACCGCTTAATAAGTTCCATCTAGCACAAACCAACTTATTACTTCTGTGGTAAGAGAAATCAATGTTATTCCTAGATGTCACAAATTTAAACACTAACGGCTGCAAGGCTGATTGAACATTCATTATTAAATTATAAAAATTACTTAAACAAATATTACTTTGTAATCATCTTAGCTTAATAAAAACAACCTAATAAGTTACATCTAACTTAGTTTAATATGCCCCTATCAACGGGATTCTTACTATTTTTTATTTAAAATAATAAATAAAAGCTATTGTCGTTATTTTTTTATGTTATTGAAGTCAACAAATAAGACTGTATCTGGTATTCTTTTGGCTACATGGGTAATTTTGTCTTAATAATTCAGTGTCACCTTATTCTATGACGTTTTCTCCGAAAATCATCTTTTTAATTTAATATTCCCGATCAGGCACCAGTCAGACTATATTTTCCGATCTAACACCTTTTGTAGTAAGGCGCGCCTCCTGTAGCGCGCTATACGCTGATTTGGCGCCACGTGGGGTAAGGTGTGCTTTATGCTAACATGAATACATGTGTGTATGGCGCGGGGCAGGAGCCGCGCCATACGCCACGTAAGATATAGCCGAGGCAGGGGCTGCGCTATTCAATTATCTCAATTATCAAACATGCATAATGCAAGGCGCGGTGCAAGGACCGTGCCTTGCATTATTTTCCCAAACTTCTCGGCTTTAAGGCATCATCTCTCGGCTATAAATAGCCGTCTCCCGTAAACTATCTCACCAACAATCCTTTGAATCAGTATATAACATCCGACAATCATCTTATATTTGATTCAGAAGTTTGCTCGATCTTTCGTTATAAGGTAATTTGTTATAATATTTATTTTATAGTTATATATGATTATTTGAAAAAAATATTATACTAATTGTTTTCAATTAATTTTTGTGTTTGTAGAATTAGAAAGTGGGAGCATACGTCGAAATATTTTTGCGGTGCAGGTAATAATATAAAATTATATTATTTAAATTATTTACGTTTATGTGTAAAAAATTTATTCTGTTATATTTTTTATCATATATTATTTATTTAATCAGGTTTGTTCAGTTGTATTTTTGCATATATAATATTGTTGCACTTTTAAACTCTAAGAATGACGCGACTTTCAGCTATTGTTTATTATGATGAAGAAATTCGAGAAGATGAAACCGACGTTGTTTTCGTATCAAATGAGCGTGCTAAAATATCATTCAAGAGAAACATAACTCTTGAGGAGCTGATAACAAAGATTTTGAGGAATGTTCATGTTTGAAGTAGTAGAAGAATGTCGTCGTTGCAGTACAGATTTCCAACATCATTGTTGCCATTAATTTATACAGCGTTCGAACTATCGAACAATGATGATGTTGAAATGATGGTTGGTTCTCAAAGTAATTATTCAGACGGCGATATTGAGATGTATGCAAAGTTTGTTCAAGTGCGTGATGTTCGGGGTCAGCCATTAAGCTCACACTATGGGCTGGCTGAACAAGTTGATCAAGTTGACAGCCCGACTACAGTAATGTGTAATGGTTTTAATGACATAATGGGAAATCTACATCATGGTGCAGGCACATCAAATTCAATGGGGAGACATTCATCCGCAACTTCTTACGATATGTACCTAGGTGGGTCCATGAATAATTCGTATGGCAACATCGCGTCCAGTTCGAGGGGAAGAAATTCATCTGTAAATTTCTTTGACCTTAATATGGAGATGCCATCGATGCAACAATTTGTGCAGCTTCCATTTGACACGATAACTTCAAGCTCCAGGGGGAGGCATTCGACTGTGATCTTTTTCGATCTCAATTCAGATATGCCTTATAGTTCAAGGGGAAGGCGTGCCAGTAGTAGGTTCTTCTACCTAAATGTGTAGAGCATGGAGGAACCATCATCTCCACTAGAAGAACCGCTTCATGAGCCTGGTGCGGATGGTGCTGAGACTGTACTACTCATTCACCCAGAATCACCGTAATTCAACTCCGATGGTGATGATGATGTAGATGAAGTTCCAGCAAATGTGGCACAAACTGACCAGCACACATGTATGAACCTGATTATGATGCAATGTACGGGCCAGAATTTGTGGATATGCCTCATCTCGATGACTATGGATATTACTCATCAATAAATAATGGTGAGTTATCTTTAGGCATGGAGTTTTCAAGCAAGGAAGAAGCAATGATGACTATAAAAAATTACAATATCCGTAATTCTGTTCAGTCCAGAGTCGACTGCTCCACGATCGAAAAATATGTATGCTACTGTACCCGACGCGAAAACAGATGCAATTGGATGGTTCACATATCGAAGAAGAAGAGGAAAAACAACATATGTGAACTAACATTATACAATGGTCCTCACACATGTTGTGCTGGAGGGGTAAACCAAGATCATCCCAACTTGGACTCTGAAGTGAAATGCCAAGCCATCATGCCCATGGTAAAAGCAAGCTCTCATATAGCTATTGCAGTGTTGATTTCAGCTATACAATCGTAGTATGGGTACAATGTCTCATATAAAAAAGCTTGGTTGGCAAAACAAAATGCCATTGTCAAACTTCATGGCGAATGGGATGCATTTTACAACGAACTTACAGGTTGGTTTAGGCTGGTGCGGACGTTGAATCCTGGGACAATTGTGGACTTTGAAACCTCCTATGCATACCATAATGATCGAGTTCTACGCGATCGATGCCAATTCTACCGGGTTTTTTGGACTTATCCACAGTGCGTTAATGTTGTCAAATACTGCAAGCCTTTGGTCCAGATCGACGAGACTTTCTTGTATGGAAAATACAAGCAAGTTTTATTATTGGCAGTTGTCCAAGATGGCAATCGCAACATTCTTCCAGTTGCTTTTGCTCTTGTCGAAGGAGAAGATACAGATTCTTGGGCTTTTTTCCTCCGAAACTTACGTGCACATGTTATCACGAGGGAGAAAATCTGTGTCATTTCAGATCGCGGAGCTGAGATCAAAGCAACAATGGAGTCTTTGGGTCCAATGTGGCAACCACCCTTTGTCCAACATAGGTATTGTCTCCGACACATTGCTGCGAACTACCATGGAAGGTACAAGAAGAATGATGAGCGTCAATTAATTGTGCGCATTGGTAAGTGAAAGCAAGTTAGTAAGTTATACATTTTTTGATCATTTTAATTTTGCAAAGAAATCAAGTTATTAAGTTATACATTTTTTGATCAGGTTACGAACTTTTTCCTCGAACATTTGAATTAATGCTTCAAGATTTACGGGCGAAGAACGAGGAAGGATACGATTACATCAGCCTCATCGATAAAGAAATGTGGACGAACGCATATGATGGTGGATATCGATATGGACACATGACGACCAACTTGGTTGAGGCAATCAATTCAACCTTAAAGGGTGCACGTCACTTACCTGTAGCGGTTTTGGTAAAAACTACATATTTTCGTTTGAGGACGCTTTTTGCGAAGCTCGGGGGACAAACTGAAACCTGGATGCAAGGCGGTCATGTCTATCACCCTAGATTAGTTGCAGATATACAGAAAAAAATTGTTGCATCAAATGGAATGTCTGTAACAAGCTTCTCTAGAAGTTATGAAATGTTTCGTGTCACAGAGTTGCCGCAACCTCTTCAAGGGATTGAAGCTGTGTCGTTAAGAGTAAATCTAAGGGATAGAATGTGCGACTGTGGGTTTTTTCAAGCTCTGAAGTATCCATGCTCTCATGTGATAGCAGCTTGCTCGCATACACGTCAAGACTATAATTGTTTTGTGGATCCCGTATACCTACTATCTGAAGTTTTTAAGGTATACGAATTTGAGTTTCCCCCCATAGGTAATGACAAAGACTCTGATGAGGTTCAAGATTAGCTTCCGATTGTACCAAATCTGAGTTTATTGAGGGAGCGTGGTCATCCAAAATCCAATCGAATTCATTGCGATATGGATATTCGAGAAAGATCTAGACAAGACAGAAGATGTGAGAATTATAGAAACCCATGACACACTAGAAAAACATGTTCACTTTTGTTGTCATCAAGTAAAAATTGATGAGAAAATGATGTAGTTGTTTATCAAATAATAATTCTTGTACTTTACTTTGTATTTACTTCAAGTTAATGTTATTCGATATTACACTGGAAGCTATCTCTGATATCACACCTCCATCCACCGGAAGCCTTAGGTGCATAAAAACATCCTCAAGCGTGATCATGCACTCTCCGCACGGAAGATGGAATGTTGGGTCTCCGGCCTCCACCGCTCTACTAAGGCAGAAATAAGGTCTGGTTCTATCTTACAGTGACCCTGATATCTACCTAGGTGACCAAATCCAGCCTATACTAAATACTGCATTACAAGAGTAGGTATAACTAGCTTAAGGTTCATAATAAAATGATCTAATATACAATCTCTCTCCTAAAATATAAATAATTACACAAATTAATTTTTAAACTAATAATCATGCATTAAATTAATTAATTAATTTAATTAAAACGTTAAAATGTTACCGTATCAGTAAAGTGTCGAGATATATGATTTCCATCCAACCAAAGTAGACCACCTTCCATTTTATATCTGTAAAAAAAAATTAATTAAATAAAATATTAAACAATTAAAATAATTACTAAAAAATACTAAATATAATAAAATATACCTTAATAAGAGAATATAAAAGTATTTGAGAGAAGTTGAGAGGATTTGGTGTGATGAAAGTGATTGAGAATTGGGGTATTTAGGGAGGGATGTGTGTGTGAACGGGCGGGGTAGGTTGGTAATTATGGGTATAGCGCAGGGCAGGGGCCGCGCCTTTCTGACGCGTGTCAGAATCACAAGTAAGACGCGGCCCCTACCCCGCGCTATACCCTTAATTACCAACCTGCCCTGCGTCATACACACGTGTATCCATGTCAGCATAAGGCGCGCTGTAGGGGGCGTCTTACCCCACGTGACGCTAAATCAGCGTATAGCGCGCTGCAGGGGACGCGCCTTACGACAAAAAGTGTTAGATTGAGAAATATAATCTGACCGGTGCCTGATCAAAATTATTAAATTAAAAAGATGATTTTTCGAAAAAAAACATCTTATTCTATACGACAATAAATTACCCAACAACATGGAAGGAAACACGTCTTCTAAAGAGAAAGATAATGTACTCGGGATTTACAAATCGACATTTATATAAAAATACGAATAATTTCAATAATAATAATATATTAAATTTTGAATAGTTAATATCATATAAAATTATATACAACCAACTTATTAAATATAAATATTAAATTATATACTAAAGATTAAATTACCTTTTTAGCCTTTAGAACAATAAATTTGATAGATAAACATAAAAGAAAGATGTGAAAGCACGATTGTGACAAATTCTATGGTATTACATTATTTGTACAGGTTGCATGTGCAAGCAAGTCAATAACCAAATTTGGGTCTTACTTTATCTTACACGTACATACGAACATAAAACGAGTATAAACGTAACAAAAACTGAAATTATAAATAGTTTTAGCTATTATCTAATAGTATGTCAAAAATTGAGATATAGTAATATCAATATCAAATACGTTAAATCATCGTATTATATGAAAATTTTGAATTATTAAAAGAATTTAAGTGCTCAAGATTTCATTAAATAAAGTTTTTCTCTGAAATAAAATTAGTTTGAATGTTTTAATGGTTAGAAACTTAGTATGAAACGAATATTTATAGGGGTGATTCTCTATTAAAAACCACATCATTAATATACTAAGAATCAAATGTGAAACTACATCATTATCTAAATCTGGAACATTCGTTATATTATCTAGGTTTAAATGCACAATTGGCCCCTAAACTATATCGTTTTTATCGAGTTATCCTCTAAAATATTTTTTTTGAAACATTTTGCCCCTTTAACTTTAAATCATTACCCAATTTGTCCCAAAACATTAGCTATGTTAAAAAAAATCTGACTGAACCACAGTTTTTTAATAGAGTTAACGAATTGGGACAAACGGGTAACGATTTAAATTTAAGGAGACCAAACATTCCAAAAATACTTTAGGGGGAAATCCGATAAAAATGGTATAATTTAGGGGCCAATAGTGCATTTAAGCCTATTATCTAACATGTATGTGCCGCACATATTGTAATTTATGTAAACCGTTCCAACAGTACAATAAGGGAAAAGATGGCCACAAATCAAGTGGCACTCATTGTTTAATCACTTGTTTTGAACTTTTAGATAAACACGTTATGGGCATATTGTGTTGTGTAGACCCCCAAATTTTAAAACAAATTTGAGAAATTTAACCCTCAAATTGTGGTAGGCCAGCAGTGAGATCAGTTTTCTTATTCTTAGTCAAGCGTGCTGACCACAACATTATTCCCTGGGATGGGTCCACTTCATTTAATCAGATGGCTTTTTCGTCTAATTACTCCCCACATGTTCCCAGCATAAGGGTATACCAGTCATTTCATCATAAATAAAATTCCTTACACACGGAGTTCTTAAAAACTCTGTTTTCTGTTCCTCTCCAGAAAAAGTCCAACTTCCCCTCGAATTTTCCCCTTTTACGTTTGATTTTAAGTAAAACCTAAAATTCAAACTAAAGAAGTTCAAGAGAAATGAAAAAGGGTTAAAGCAGTTTCTTTTGAAGAACAAATCGGAGTTAATTTCATTGAAGAACAAAACGAAGGTGAGCTCATAAATAACACCCGTCAATCACTCCCATCAATTTTGTTCCCCCCCCCCCTATTGAGCAATTCAACTACAAATTACTTACTAATTTTATATGTTTCTCATGGCGAAGCTCAGTTTTTGTTCTATCTTCTTCTTTCCAGGTAGCTGAAGATTGCTCTGTTTTCTTATTGGAGAATCCCAAGATGATGAAGTTATACTTCTCGATAACAATAACAGCTTTCTTCGTTGTTTCCCAAGTAAACTCAGTTCACTCGAGGAACAAGTGCCAAGGCTCCTGCGTAACGGGCAATTCCACAAGATTTCTACCATTTCCTTTCGGATTCTCATCGGGTTGTCCGATTCAACTCAATTGCAGCTCAAGTGCCGGGGTCGAAATCGGAAGCTTCCATGTATTGAACGTAACTTCAACCGACATCATCGTTGACCTTCCAGCCAAATGCGACCGACCGATTGCTTCGCTCGCCGTTCTATTCGGCGAAAACTACGTTCTCTCGGCTGCCAATTATCTTCTTCTCGAAAACTGTTCCAAGGCCGTACAAGCTCCTTGTGAAATAAGCTCAACGTTTCTAGAAAGATCACTCAAACTCAAAGCTTGTTTTGCTAAGAGCGGTAACATGAGTTGTTTAACCGGCAGAAATGGTAGGCAGTTGCTAAGTTTCGATGAAGTTAATAATATGCGCTGCCGTTACTTGTTTTCGTCGACTACGATTTTAGCCGACCCAGCGAGTGACTCGGCTTTTTCATTGGAGATGGGGAGAGTTAACTTGGAGTGGTGGGTTAAAGGGAAGTGTAACTGTGATGCAAATGCTAGTTGTAGGAAAGTTAAGAATGGTAATAAAACGATGGGGTTTAGGTGCCTTTGCCGTGACGGGTTCGACGGTGATGGATTCAAAGAAGGTGGCGGTTGCCGGAGAGGTAAGTCATATAAATGTTTCACCTTCATATTTTTTTTCTATATTATTTAGGCGTCTTCTTCAACAAATGTCTTCAATGCTTGGTCTAGTTTTGGTTAAAAGACGCTTGTAATTTGCTAATTGATAAACTACTAACTCCTGTTTTCCTCCTTTTCTGATTGCCATGATTATCAGTTTTCAAGTGTAATGCTTCAAAATTCATATCCAGAAAATGGGGAGGTACAAGTGTTGGTGTTCTGGTTGGAGGTAATTAGGCAACAAAGCACCATAATTGTGGATAGTTGTTTTTCATCATTCTTGTATTTTCTGTGTCGTGTTCTTCAAGTAACCAACGATCCAAGTTTTCTTATTAGGTCTTGTTGCTGCTGGTGCTTTGCTAATGGGTGGTGTGCTTCTTTTATGCTTCTATATTCGGCGGTGTTGTAATTCCTCAAACAAACTGATGAATGCAAAGCGCCGTCTATGTGAGGCTGCTGGCAACACGAATGTTCCTTTCTATGAGTATAGAGAAATCGAAAGAGCTACCGATGATTTCTCTGATAAACATAGGCTGGGGACTGGAGCCTATGGTACAGTGTATGCTGGAAAACTCCACAATGATGAATTGGTTGCTATAAAAAGGTTCAGATATAGAGACCCTGATAGTATTGATCAAGTAATGAATGAGATTAAGCTCCTTTCCTCTGTCAGTCACCCGAATCACGTCCGCCTCTTAGGTTGCTGCATCGAGGAGGGTGAACCGATCCTTGTCTACGAATTCATGCCTAACGGAACTTTATCGCAGCATCTGCAGAGGGAAAGAGGTGAAGGACTTCCATGGACAGTACGACTCACCATCGCCACTGAAACTGCTAAAGCGATCGCCTATCTTCACTCCGTGAATCCACCGATATTTCATCGAGATATAAAGTCTAGCAATATACTCTTGGATTACAACTATCGATCCAAGGTAGCTGATTTTGGTCTTTCCAGGCTTGGGATGACTGAATCATCCCACATCTCAACTGCACCTCAAGGGACACCAGGGTATCTTGATCCTCAATACCACCAGTACTTCCATCTTTCAGATAAAAGCGACGTTTATAGTTTCGGGGTTGTGCTTATTGAGATTATAACTGCATTGAAAGTGGTCGACTTCTCACGTCCTCATTGTGAGGTAAACTTGGCCGCACTTGCCACTGAGCGGATAGGAAGAGGCTGTGTGGACGAAATAGTCGATCCATACCTCAACCTAGAAGGGGATGCTTGGACACTGTCATCAATTCATAATGTGGCTGAGCTTGCCTTTAGATGCCTTTCTTTTCATCCAGACATGAGACCAACCATGCTCGAAGTCGTGGAAGAGCTAGAACGCATCAGGCTTGGTGCTTGGGTTCCATGTATGGGTATTGAATCACCTTCAGTTTCCTCTTGTCCGTCCTCTGATGGCGAAAATGAGATATCTTCAAATACCAAGACAGTGATAGAAAAGTCGATGATCGTTGAAAGCCGGAGGTTGATGGTGAAGCAAATGGGAGGGAATCATTTATCTTCATTCGATGATGTTAAAACTAGCTCCCCAGTTTCAGTCCAAGATCATTGGTTGAGTGAACAAAGCTCTCCTTCAACAAATAGCTTGTTGGGTAATGCATCCCAGCGGGAATGAGTGAGACCTTACAAAAATAAAAACTAATTTGATAATTATGTTAGTAGGATCATGATTCAATGGGATATTTTTATTGATTTATGAGAATCAAAAACTAGGGTTTGGATTATATAATAGCATAGCGAACAAGAAAAAAACAATATTTTTTTGAAAAAAAATCATCAGAGGTCCCTATACTTTAAAAAGAAAATTAATGTGGCCCTCGAATTATTTTTTTTCACTCAATATGACCTTCCAACTTAAAAAATAAACTAATATGTCCTTTTGACCAATGCTTTCCATCGTTGACTGTTACAGTACTGATGTGACAATTCATGGTGTTGATGTAGCGGTTCATAGTACTGATATGGCAATCCACAGTGACTAATGACGTGGAAAATGGGTTATATAGATTTTTTTTATTTTATTCGAGAGCCAAATTAGTTTCTTTTTAAAGTTCAGGGACTTATTTAATTTTTTTAAAATAAAATTATTTTAACTTTTAAATATACAAATACTCAAATATTCAAAAATAAATGTAAAATATTGAAAATAAAAGTTAAATTATTAAAAATTAATATATATATATATAAAATACTAAAAATATTATTAAAAAAAGTGAATATATATATCATAAGTTATAAAATGATAAATATATATCATTAAAATTTTAAAAATATATATTATATATAATATATACATGTAATATATTCTTCAGCTAGCTATTCACTCAAAACGCTGTTGTTTTATGTTTTGAATTTTGATCTTCTCTCCTGAATCTCCAATTTATATGATTTTTTGCATAAATGGCTTTTAAAAAATAATAACAATAGAAACTCTCAATACTAAAAACCTTTTCTAGCGGAGAGTGATCGAAGTAAAAATATTACTTAATGAAGTAATCAAAATGAAAATAAATCTGATTTGGATTACCAAAGTGCAAACAACCTAAAAGTTGAGTGACCAGTACCGTGGTTACCCTTTCGAAAATACCCTTCGGCAAGCTATCCACTCGAAACGACATCATTTTACATTTTGGTCTTCCCTCCTAAATCTGCAACTTTATGTGATTTTCCGCCAAAAAGGCCTTTTCGGAAAGAAGCACAAGATAAATTCCCAAAGCTAAAAACCTCTTCTCATTTGCCTTTTTTTTTTTACAATTTCGGGAAATCGGTAGAGCAAAGGAGTGATGGCTGAAGAAGGTACGGCGGCGGCATCAGAGGTGACGGTGGAAAAGACGGAGCAAACTCAAGGGGCGGAAATAAGTGGAACCCTAGAAACCCCAGGTTCAATCGAAGCCACTGTCGAATCTGGGGTTCAAGGAGGCACTGAGTCTACATGCAACAATAACAACAATTCTAACAGCTGTGGTCTTGTTTCGGGTATTGATCGAGAGAAGACGCTGGAGTTTGCAGATGAGTTGACGGATAAAGGATCCAAGGCTTTTAAAGAAAATGATTTCTCCGAAGCTTCTGATTGCTTTAGCCGTGCCCTTGAAATCAGGTTTTAAAAATTTGGCATCTGTTTCATTTCATCTCATTTTGAATTTTAACCTTTGAATGTTTTTAGGGTTTACATGAGGAAATGGAAATGAATTATTACAATTAGTACAGATAATTTCATGATTTAGAGCTTGTGTTTTACTCCATTTTTTTAGAATTCTTTCTTGATTTTAAAAGTAAAATATTGAAGTTTTATAAGAACATGCCTAATCTTTTATTATGTGAAGTAATTAAAAACTAGGTGAACATTTATGAGGAAGTAAAAGGCCATTAGGAAAAACAACCGTTGGTTGATTTAGAGAGTTTCCATTAGCAGTTTAATTTACTTGTTATGTTTCAAGGTTGTTTATTTATGCTTAGAATTATGTTTATTTCACACTAGGGTTGGACATCATGGTGAACTGGCCATTGAATGTCTCAAGGCGTACTATCTCTATGGGCGTGCACTGCTGTATAAAGCACAGGAGGAGGCTGATCCTTTGGTTTCTGTACCAAAGAAGAAGGGTGAGACTCAGCAAGAATCAAACAAAGATGAGCCAAGTAAAAGTGTTCTATCTCGTGAATTGTCAGTTGCTTCGGTATCAAGTAGTACTGTACTGAATGGGGGTATGTAATCATAAAGGGATTATTTAACCCTGTTAACTTGAGCATAGATACATAGTGTAGTTGAATAGTTTTCACTGTCTTGGTAATGTTGCCATTGCTTACAGATTGTTATCAATTGTAGACTTGTAGTTAGCTTAGCTGCTCCACCATCATCTCTATAGTTATTGTTGCATATGTTGCTTATAAACTAAAGTGTTCTTTACCCATATTTAAGTTATATCCTTATCTTATGTGCTTCTGGTGGAAAAGATGAGGAGGGAAGTGATGATAGTGCCGGCGAAGCTGAAGACGGGGCTGAAGCAGATGAGGATGTGGATGAGTCTGACCTGGATTTGGCATGGAAAATGCTGGATGTTGCCAGGGCAATTGCTGAAAAACAACAGCTGGGTGACACCATGGAGATGGTGGATATTTTATCAGCATTGGCTGAGGTTGCACTGGAAAGAGGTCAGTACATGATTACTTATTATTGTTTTAATTCATGCACTTGTTGGGGTTTGGTGTGGGGGGGGGGAATGATGAACCTTCTCGAATTGACAGAGCCTTTTTCTTGAAGCATCTTATTTCACCTAAATTGTCATTTTTCTCTGTTATGCTTCTTTAGAGGATATTGAATCTTCACTAGGCGACTACCAGAAAGCTCTATCCGTTTTGCAACGACTGGTTGAACCCGATAACCGACAAATAGCTGAACTGTATCCTTGATATATTTGAAATATTATTATTATTTAGCTTGATATTCTTTGTGTGATATGTAATACTCAATGCCAGGTTCAATTAAATAGTGTTCTATTCTTGGTTGGTCCGTGCATGCTAGTCAAACTGTGAATCCCCCAATTCTAGTCATCCATTTCATTCAGGTTCTAGTTTTGCTACTTAACCCTATAATTTAGAAATTTTCGAATATGTATGTGTTTGGAGATTGGCTCAAAACCAGCAGAAGCAATTCCATTCTGTCAGAATGCCATCTCTGTTTGCAAGGCTCGGCTCCAGCGGCTTAGAGATGAAGTAAAGACTTCCTCAGGCCGAGCATCATCTTCAGCTGCATCTGAATTGGATGATGGTGTACAGCAGTCCTCCACTGGCTCTCAGACTGTTATATCTGTTAAAGATAAAGAAGCAGAAATTGAAACACTTGCTGGACTTGCGGAAGACCTGGAAAAGAAGGCAAGTATATTTTGATTAACTAATTTGAACTAAACCTTGGTTTATAACTTCACGATTCTGTCTCTTTCCACATTTGCAGCTTGAAGATCTACAACAGCTGGTCGCCAATCCAAAGTCTGTTATTGCAGAAATCCTGGGAATGGTGTCTGCAAAGGCGAGAGGTGGTGAGAAAAGTGCATCTCCTGCTGTGGGTAGCTCATCACAGATGGCTACTGTTAACAGCAATGGAGGTTTTGGTTCCCCAACTGTTTCCACTGCACATACAAATGGAGCTGCAGCGGTCACACATCTCGGTGTTGTAGGAAGAGGTGTGAAGCGTGTTTTGATGAGTTCGGGAGCAGTAGAAGCAAGCCCAGTAAAGAAATCGGCCACCGATCCATCATCTGACAAAGATGACAATAGTGCCTCTTGATGTTTTCGGTCCTAGATTCTGATAATGCATGCTTAGTAGTTGCTAGTACAAATTAATGGTCATTGGGGGTATGGTCTTCATTCTTCATCCATACCACACTAATGCTTTATGTTAATGGATCCTTTTAAAACTCGATAGTTTGCCGCCCAAACCTTTAATTTTAATTTCTCTTTTTTTTTTATAAAAAAAACCTATATAATTTTGATTAAATCTCTACTTCTGGTTTATGAAGGGATTTTAAAGCCAAACCAATTACTGCCACCGGAACTTATGTAAACTTGGAAGTACTAACTAAGAATCACTGTTCTAAATACGAATTAGACTTCAATTAGTTGATATAATTATTCATAGAATTAATGTTTTAAATTTAAAAGTTAAATTTAATTAATTTATATAATCATCTTTAACAATACTTTTAAGAATTTTCAGCATCTACCATAATTTTTATCATCTTTAAACTGCCTAGATCCAAAGAAGATGTGATGACCAGACATTATTAATGGTCAGGGTATGTGCAGACATAAAAGGAAAACATTATCCTTTGTCTAATGATTAGCCACCTAACCATGTGAAAAACACGAAAATCAAAGTGCTTCATTGAGTCTACTAATTCAGCGATTTTGTCTATCTTCCAAATTTTCATTCAAAAGCAATTATTATGAGAAGATTCAGTTTTGAATAAAAGCTCACCACCACCACCATCTTAACATAATTATATGATCATTGTGTTAGTAGTTTAATGACTAAATGAATATGACAGAGCCCTTTTAACAAGATAAAAGAAAGAATCAATGAGAGTAATCAATCAGGTCTAATCCCCATTCGGCCCACCTTGATGGAAAATTGTTCAATCCTTTTTTCTTTGACATAGCTAGTGGTGGATCCACTACTTTTCAGGGCAAGTATGTAATTAATATAAAATTTAAATTTTCTTCGATTAATTAATTATTTTATTGATAATATCTACTTTAAAAATTTATTTATTTCAAACACATTAAAACATTTTATGTTGTTAACATATCAAAATACAATCTAAAAATTATATTTTTGAATCCACTGTTTAACATAGATGTCAATTTCCATGGGTGGAGATTAACAGAGTAATATTCCTTAGTAGTACTCGTAAATGCAAAGCAAGGAAGAGGGTGGGTGGACATGCTGCTCTAAATGAAAGTAATATACCAATTGGTAGAGTTGAACGCACAAAAGTTCAAAATTTTTCCTCCCCTCTCAAGGGAAAAGTTTGGGGAAAGGAATATCAATTTCGTTTTCAATTAGTTGTTTTCTTTTAACAGGACAATTTTGTTCTCTTGCTTATGGGTTTTTGGTTTCTTGTACCAACTTTTGGTTAAGCCCTCACTCAAGAAAAGCAAAGAGTAGACACTACTCACTGTCCATAATTTTGTTGATGATTCTATTAAGGAAACTTAGCTTTGAGTATACTATATCCAAGGATTCGACGTAAGATATTATGGTAGGGGAGTCGAACTTCTAAAATTTTAGAATTAGGTGAAATTATAAAATTTTAGAAGATAAAAACAAAATATTAATAAAAAATACAAATAAAATATATATTAATCTAAAATTTTTTAGATGATAACTGTCCCACGTACTCTCCTCAATCCCCTCTATCAATCCCTGACTATCTCTAACCACTAGAAACAAATTAAAAGGTCATTATTGATAAACTACAAGTCCTGTGTACTAATTCCATTATGATAAATTCTCACTCACATTTTTTGGGCAGAGTTATGATATTATTATATCACATTAAAAATGATTAGTAAATATAAAACAACTTATTAGTTACTCAAATGGGAAGCAATGCGATGACAGCCAAAATGGGGTTAACTGCATCTACTATGTTTAAATGGTATTTTTTCCCTATTTTTCTTCAAAAAGCTATTCTTTATAGGTCCCCCCCATTCCCCCCTCTTTCACGTTTTAGACCGACAAAGAGTTGGAGTAGTTGAGGCTTGAGAGTGATGTGATTAAAAAGAAGAAGAAAACTTTATTTTAGGTATAAAAATTCCAATAAATTACATCAAATACCATCTAACTCTTTTTATTTTAAAAATATTTTTAAATTGTAAACTAATAATGATACTAAATTTTAGTTTTGCATATAATTATATTATTAGATAATTAAATCATTAACAATAGTATGACATGATAATTTAGTATTAACGTAAAAATCGATTATCTTTTCATTTGATCTTATCATCTTCTTCATCAAAATTAAAATTTTTAATTATTTTGTTGTTGTCAAAAACTATCACTCTCCTGTGTCTTTTGTGATTTTCCTAGACATTGATGAACTCGTTTCATGGTCCTTTACTATTTTATCAACTTAGATTTTACAAAGCTTCTTAAAACTAAAGAAATTAAACAAAAAAAGCATTATATTTTAGAGTTCAAAGAATTTCTCGAATTTGAGGAGTTTGAGATGCTTCTTTGATAATCCAAACAACAAGAAGCGTTATTTTGAAAAAAAATAAACAACGTAACCCAAACTAGTCTCATTGGACGATTATTATACGAGAATAGAGTATTAGCACGCTAAACTTTTAGATAGTTTTTTGTCGATTTTAATTAAATTTTATAGAAACTCAATCTTAGGAGAAAGAAGAAGAGTGAAATACTAACATTCTATTATTGATCTTATCGTAAATAACGATCAGTGACAGACAATGATTAAACGTCAATGGTAATAAAAAAGTTTAATATTTAAAATTAAATTATTTTAAAATTTAATGAAAATTGAGACACAAATTAAACGGTTTCTAAAATTCTTATTGTTCTCAACATACATATACATATATAAATATATATATATATACAGTAAAATGACGTTATTTTAATCATATAAAGACATTGATCGAAACCATTATCCACGTTAACATGTTATTTCATAATTAGTAGTGTAGTGATATGATTTTGTATGGAATTAAAGTATAATGCCACAATTATATTAATTTATTATTTTTTTAATATTTTTAATAAGAAAATAGAAATTTAGTAGCATTTGATATAGTCTGCTATAAAATAAAAAAAAAATTGATATTCTTTTCCCGATATTTGTTCAAGTTCCATTTGTCCCACGTTTGAGTACTTAAGGATTCCGAATTTCCCACCTTGTTTTATTTTACTAATAGCTTCTTCCTTTCTTCCGACGCCTAACCCCGGTCCCTTCCATTCGTTCTTCTGCTCTCTTCTCTAAACTGAAGAACTTGAAGGAAAAAAGAGAGGAAAAAGAATGGATCTACTTTAGTTTTCTTCAGAAGAGTGTCTGGAAATCCAAAGCATTTTGAATTTCATCCGGAGGAAAAATGGCAACAGACAAACCTAGCTCTAAAGGCCAAGCATGGTTAGATTTTCACTTCAGTTTTCATTTCATCCATTTCACAAAATGTAACTTCTTTCTTTCTTTCTTTTTTCTTATTTTGAGTTTCAGGTTTTGTGCCACTGGTTTACCCACTGATATTATCATTGAAGTTGATGATATGACTTTTCATCTCCATAAGGTTAGCATGGTCTTGATTTTTTGGGGGGCATTAAAACAAACCTATGTTCTGTTTACTGATTTTTCTTTTGCTTTTCTATTAGTTTCCATTGATATCCAAAAGCCGAAAGCTTGATCAGTTAATAGAAGACCAAGGTCGGAAACCATCTACCGCAACCGTTGCCAAACAGAAGCAACGTGAAACCGAGACTGAAATCGAAGAAGAAGCAGAGGAATATGAATATCAAGAGCAACAAGATGAAGAAGAAGAGGCTTGTTACCAGATATCTCTCCAGGATTTCCCTGGTGGTTCGGACACTTTTGAGACCGCCGCCAAATTCTGTTACGGTGTAAAAATCGATCTCTCATCCTCCACCGTTGTTCCTCTCCGTTGCGCCGCCGAATTTCTCGAAATGACTGATGAGTACTCCGAGGATAACCTTATTTCCAAAACAGAAAGGTTCCTTTCTCATTCCGTTTTTAAAAGCCTTAAAGAATCGATCAAAGCGTTAAAATCATGCGAATCAGTGATGACTTTAGCGGAATCTTTAGGCATTGTTCAGAGATTGATTGATTCGATTGCCTCGAGACCTTCTTTTGTAGATCCGACTCTGTTTGGCTGGCCAGTGAATGACGGAGCGATTGAAGCTAAAGGAGCGTCGACTCAAGCTTTATGGAACGGAGTCGAAACTGGTTTGAGAAGAAAAGCTCTTGCTCGAACAAACAATGTAGAGTCGTGGTTTGAAGATCTGGCATTGCTGAGTTTACCGCTATTTCAACGCTTCATTTTAACGTTGAAAGGGCGAGATCCGAGTTCAGAGGTCATCGAAAGCTGCCTTATGTGTTACGCTAAGAAGTACATTCCCGGAACGTCGCGGTCCAATCGGAAACCGTCATCGTCCTCGGCTGCCGCTATTTCAGAGAGTGAACAGCGAGAGCTTTTGGAAACTATTATATCGAACCTCCCATTAGAAACGACCTGTTCAACAACCGCGACGCGATTCTTATTCGCTTTGTTGCGAACCGCTAATATTTTAAATGCATCTGAATCTAGCAAAGCCACGTTGGAGAGGAAGATCGGTTTCCACCTCGAGGAAGCTACTCTAGACGATCTATTAATCCCTAGCTATTCGTACCTCAACGAGACGCTCTATGACATAGATTGCGTTGAGAGGATTTTAGGTTATTTTTTGGAAGGATTAGAAGAGGGAAAAGCAGAAGGAATCGAAGCCGAAAACGAAGGTAACAACGATAACATTATTAATAGCAGTAGGCTGCCTGCATTAATGCTCGTCGGTAAATTAATCGACGGTTACCTTTCCGAGATCGCAACTGACGCCAATTTGAAGTCGGAGAAGTTCTATAATCTCGAAATTTCACTTCCCGGTCAAGCTAGAAACTTCGACGACGGACTTTACAGAGCTGTTGACGTATACCTCAAGGTACTAAAAAGAGTATTAAATTTTTAAAAACATTATTGAAGTTAGTTAATTAAGCCTTTTTTTTCTTTATTTTGCAGGCGCATCCTTGGATACCGGAATCGGAGCGGGAAAAGATATGCGGAGTGTTAGACTGTCAAAAGCTGACACTGGAAGCATGCACGCACGCGGCACAAAACGAGCGGTTGCCGTTACGGGCGGTGGTCCAAGTGTTGTTTTTCGAGCAGTTGCAGCTACGCCACGCGATTGCCGGGACGTTGTTGGAGGCGGAAGCGGCGCCGATGAATGTGGGGAGGTTGTCGGAAACGAGGAGAGAGGACGAGGGAGGAGAAGAGGAAGAAAGGGTGGGCGAATCACGTGAGGAGGAAGGAAGAAGTAGTAGTAGCACGTGGAGAGCAGCCGTAAGGGAGAATCAGGTGCTGCGACTGGGCATGGATAGCATGAGGACGCGGGTACATCAACTAGAGAAGGAATGTTCGACAATGAAGAAAGTGATCCAGAATATTGAGAAAGAAGGTACACCACGTGGCGGTGGTTGGAGAGGATCACTGAATAAAAGGTTTGGGTGCAAGTTCAAGACTCATGTTTGTGATTCCCATGTGTCAGCGGTTGCAGAGACTCGAAGGGGAAGCCATCATCATCGACAATAGAGGTTCTTGCACAAGAACATAATAATTAAAAAATAATAATGCTTATTATTATTATTATTATTTGCTTTTTTATTGAACTGTTCTTTTGAGGCACTGGACAACGCAAGGAATGTAAATAACGAAAAGGGCAGGTCATGATGGGCCAGCAGAGTTAGTAGGGAAGTGTGGAGTAATTGTTTAGTAAAAAAGTATTTTTAAATTTTTGTGGTGCGTGGACGTGCGGGACGCTTGCGTTTGGAGTTCTAGTAATTATGATTTAGGAGTATTGTCTTTAAAAATTGAAGTGCGAGACTGAATGAAATTATTTTAGTAGTTAAAAAAATTGTTGATATTTTTAGAGCATGTGTGTTTAAACAATTATGATTATAGGGGTGATTGAATGTTCTTTATAAAATAAATGAAAGTACTTTAAATAGATATTACTGTATAATCACTTTTAATTTAATAAAAAAGTTAAAGTGAAAAATTAATTTTTAAAATTTGATTTTAAAAGATTTAGTTATTTAGTAGTGATGTTAATAAACATAATTTTCTCTAAACTTATTTGTTTAATATTATTTATGACTCAAAATATGTTTGACCCAAAAACATTTTTAATAAGTAACAGTGAACGAAACTTCAGTCTGTTTAGATTGTTGGGGTGGGGATGATGAAGTGAAGGTTGGATTCCCTGCCTAATGTGTTTTTATTTTCTATTGATTAACTTAAATACCAAGTTCAATCTTTTCATGAATTTAAGCAGCACTGGCCTTGGAGCTTTGATTCCGTTTTATAGGGGAGGTGTTGGTCATTTTTCAACTCTAAATTCTGGTTATACAAAATCAAAATGGTCGTGATGGTAGCTTGTAGGAGGCGAAAGATGTTTAAATTCGTTAAACAATTGCAAATAACTACATTCATAAAATTGAATCGAATAAAATATAAAGTTTTTTTTTAAAGGAAAAGTGGGACTCATAAAAAAAAAACCCGCTCAACATAGTCGATCCAAGGATCAATCAAAGCAGCAATAAGGGAGAAAGAATGCCCATAATATATTTATTTAATTGATACACTTGATTACGTAAGATCCTAAGAGATCACACTAAACATTTCTCAGCTGAAAGCCCTCGCCCCTACACAAAACAACCCAACACCAAAACAAGAAACACTAGTGACTATAATAGCTAGCATGTTAGCATGAAATGTAAAAAAAAAAAATGGAAAATTAGGAGAAACATAAGGCAGTTCAAAATCCTCCCAAATAAGTTCATGGACTAAATTGAAAAAAGAGTATATTTTTAATAAAAAAAAATAGAAATTGAAGTTACATAGGTATTCTATAGTGGTAGGGGAGCATGTAGTTCAAATTTGGTTGAACTTAAAATGAAGGATGAATTGAAAAAATAAAATAAGGAAATCATACAAAGTCGAGGGACTAAATTGAAAAAAATATAAAATATGTTATCAAAAAAAGGAATTGAAAGTACATAAGTATTCTAACATAGTTTTAGAAGCATGTGATTCAAATTTGATAAAAAAAAAATAGTAGACTTAAAATGAAGGAATAAGGAAACCAAAGACTAAATCACAAAGTTGTTCGATTTTACAAGTGACTCAAAATTTTCAAATTTTAATTTGATTCGAACTTAAAAACTGACTTGATAATTTAAAATTAAAAAAATAAATTTTTATAATCAAGACGAAATTTATTTATCCCTGATTGTGCCAAAATCACTCGTTACAGGAGTCTTATAAAGATAATCAGAATTCAAAGATAGACACAAGTGTTTGAATGCCTACTTTCTCTTTCCATGGTGTTTGGGTTGGGCTCTAACCTACCCTCGAACTAAAAGTTCAATTCGTTTAAACCCTTTTAAATTTATTAAAAATGAAAATGCATATCAACCGGGGATTGTCGTAGACTTGTAGGTAAGGTTGGAAGAAAGTGGTTAATAAATTAGTAATGTATTTTAGATTTTTTATTATATTTTTTATTGATAATTTATTTTGAGTTTCTTAAAATTTTATAAGTTCAGTGTTGTAAAATTTTAAAAGTTCAATTTTTTTTATTATACATGCTTAATATCAAAATAAGTGTGCAAACTATATTTTTTTTTTCGAATAGGTGCCTACAATATTTTTTTGTCCATGCAGGTGTCGAAAGTTATAAACGTTATCACTTTAGGTGTCCAAGCCGTCAACGACGTTAATTTCCTCCGTTAAATTATATGTTTCACAATATGATAATTTAATATTTTTTATATAAAATTAAAAAATAATATTTTAAAAAAAAAACACATAAATTTGGAATAATCCCAAACTTTAAAAAACTTCATTTTAACCCCTAAACTCACGCCGACGGCCATCCTTTGCCGTCGACGAAGCTCCAACTGACTTCACCTCCCCCGCAACCAAAACCCCTATAAAATCGTGATTGATCGACTACGAATCGACGTTTTATACCCTGTGAACCCTAGGATGAAAATCGTGATCCCAAGCGATTCCAACGCCCAATCGGCTACAACTACGACGACTTATAAGTAGGATGATGATAAAGACTACGTCGACGGTGGTGATTGTGACCGAAAAGGACGGCGGTAGTTAGTGTTAAGATTTGGGGATTTTAGAGATTTTGAGGGGTTTTTTTTTTATAATTTAAAATAAATAAGGGTTTTTAATAAATATAATAATATTTTAATATATATAATTTTTAAAAAAAGTAAATTTTAAAATTATCATATTATAACACATATCACTTAATTAAGAAAACTAACGATCGTTATCCCGAGCATCTAAGTGGTCACCTTTATAACATTAAGCACCTGGATTGTTCAAAATATACTGTAAGAAACTATTCAAAAAAATGTATAATTTAAAAATTTATTTGAATATTAAATCTATCATAAAATCATGCATTCATTTGTGCTTATAAAATGTCTTTGGACCAAAGTATTTAGTACCTTATGACTGGTACCGTCCTTTTGTTTTTTAAAAAAGTTTGTAGTATTGATATATTTTAGGTAAATTACATTGGTTTGCCATTGAATGTTTACAAAAATTTCATTTTAGTAATAAAAAATGAAAACCTTTTATTAAAGTCACTACTATTAAGAAAAAATTTCATTTTGGTCATTGAATAGTTAAACGACTAACGATAATTAATATGGCACGCCCACATGTTATTTTTATTAATAAATTAATATATTCAATAAGATGATGACATTTGATCGGATGTTCAAAATATTTCCCCAAAGTGCCAAGTTTGATTCGCTATAAGCCCCTTTCATTTTGATATTTTATTAGAGATATTAATTTTTAAGAAAAAAATAACACGTGGACATGTTGATCCAATTTCTATTGATATGTGGGCGTTCCATATCAATTATCATTAGCTGTTTAATGACTCGAAAGTAAAATTTTCAATTTCGGTAACCAAATTGAAAATGTCTTAAAACTTCAATAACCACAAATGTAGTTTATCCTATATGTTAACATATAATTTCAATTTCATCGCTATGTTTTAAAATATTTTCTATATGTATTGCGTATAATTTAAATATATCACAGTTACTATATATATTATATTTAAATATAAATATTATTATTTAATTTTTTATTTTAATTAAATTTTTAAATATAGTTATATAAAAATAAAATAGATAAAATAAAAAATAAGTTAAAATATTAAAATTTTGTATTAACTGATACAAGTCCTTATATACTGATACAAGTTGATATTTATCGAAATAACTTAAATACATCAAAATTTTAATTGAAACAATACCTAAATTACTTGGTATCTTTTCAAGACCAATAAGATACTGACTATTATGATATAGACATTACTGCATAATTGTTTGAAAATATAATTAACTACCTTTATAATGAAGAATAATATTAATTTTTAAATATGTTTCATTGAAAGACTGTAATTACATCTTAATTTCTTTTGTTATATAAAATAATACAAATTATAATTATATAATTACATAAATTTAAAATTTAAAATAATTATTAATTATAAAATAAAAAATATATAATTATACACGTCTATCCATATAATTGCATGCAAGTCCAACTACAATGTGAATTTTCAAAACATCTTAATTTTGTTGTAAATATAGATACATGAAATAATTAAATAATTTTCATATAAAAATTAAATTAAAAATAATTTTTAATATTATTCTTGCCGAGGAGACAAACACAACTCCCTAGCCACCGTCGATCGGTGGCCACGGTGAGCAAAACAACCCGAAGACCCCTCCTCTAGGCACTCCAAGGATTCAAAACAACTAAAACAAAACCAACCCACCTTTTCAACCGAAAAACAGAACCCAACAAACCCCCAAGGTAAGATTTTTACCTTCAATGGTGGTGTGGCTTTGGTCACGGTGATACTCACGACGGGGATGGCTCAAGAGGTAAGGCTTTTCAATTCCTCACTTTTCTTTTTGTTTGTTTTCTCTAGTTTTTTCGTTTCGGTTCTCTCCCATTTTTTCCTCTCGTTTTTTCCACCGAATCCCCTCCCTATCTCCTCTGTGTTTTGCTTATATCCCTTGCATGCAAATGATATGATTAAATCTAAGACTAGGGGTATGGGCTTACTGATTTAGGTAAGTGAAAATCCCGAAATTTGGGGATTTAGGTATGGGTTTTCTGACATTAATTGTTTTTCTCTGATTTGGGTAATATAGTGCACTGTGAATGATAATTATGTTGCTATTTGGCAGGTTTTGGTGACGACGGCAGCGTGAGAGTACTCGACAACGGTTCACACACTGGTTGAATGAGCATGTGCATCTCACGCGCCGGCGATGGGAACTGGAAGGCCAAGAGGAGGAGGCGACTACTGAAGCTTTAGGGTCTTAGAAACCCTAGGTGCATTAGGTTGGGTAAGATCCGGACCTGGTTTGGGTCTGGTTGTAACCGAGTTTGGGTCTTATAGTTGCTGTTGGGCTTTGGGTTGGATGTCGGGCCTTTATAATTGGGTTCCAGACCAAGCCTGCAAAATTGTAAACAAAGTAATAATTAATAATAATAATATTTTTGGTAGACCCGGACAAAAACAGTTGTCTACAAGTTATATAAAAATAAAAATTAATTTAAAATTTTGTATTAATTGATACGAGTCCTTATATACTGATACAAGTCGATATTTATCGAAATAACTTAAACACATCAAAATTTTAATTGAAACAATACCTAAATTCCTTGGTATCTTTTCAAGACCAATATGATACTGACTATTATGATCTAGACATTACCGCATAATTGTTTGAAAATATAATTAAAATTAGTTGATCATTATTCTCATATGTAATGGGGTTGGGGAGGTAAGATATTTGGCTACCCCCAACAACAGGTTGAGAGCAGCTTCCATAGGAGACCTCCGAATTATGAAATACCCTCCGTAGGACTCGATCCCACAACCACAAGGTTAAGAACCTTGTGCTCTACCAACTGAGCTGGATGATCATTTCTTTGAAAAATATAATTAACTACCTTTATAATGAAGAATAATATTAATTTTTTAAATATGTTTCATTGAAAGACTGTAATTACATCTTAATTTCTTTTGTTATATAAAATAATACAAATTATAATTATATAATTACATAAATTTAAAATTTAAAATAATTATTAATTATAAAATAAAAAATATAATTATACACGTCTATCTATATATTTGCATGCAAGTCCAACTACAATGTGAATTTTCAAAACATCTTAATTTTGTTGTAAATATAGATGCATGTCATATTTAAATAATTTTCATATAATAAAGTAATTTTCATATAAAAATTAAATTAAAAAGATTTTTTATTAAACACGTAATTTTTAAATTTTCGGATGGAATTAATATTAAATAAAAACAAATAAAAAAACATATAGATAATATTAAATAAATTATAAAAAATTAATATATATATATATAGGGCTCAATTTCGGATAAAATAAACTTTTAGGGGACCAAATTAAACAAAACTCGGAAAAACGTATCATTTAGCTTTTTTTTAAAGCCAGTTTACTAAAATCTTCACGTGGCACATTTTAATTGGTCAATTTTTCTCTAACAGATTTAGTAATAAAGATAATTTTTAAAAAGATACATTTTAGAAAGAAAAAAAATTAGCTGACTCTTATTCCCATATGTAATGGGATAAGGGAGAGGTAAGATAGTAGGTTGCCCCCAATATTAGATTAAGAGCAGCTTCCGTGGAATACCTTCGAAATTATGGATCCTTTGATAACTTTAAATGAAAACCCAATAATTTGATTTGCTAAGGGCCTACCAAATGTGCATGACAACCTTACCTCATTTATCATTATTGACAAAAGGAAAAAGAAGAGAGCTTCATGTTGTGGACACTGGAGGAAGCTTCACGGGAATGCTCCAATGGTAAACTTTTTCCCGTATGATTGAAATCAAAGATACTATGGAGAAAAGTTGTCTGGAGCCACTCAAATCTCATTAACAAATCCACAAGATCTATTATGTTAAATTAAATTCAGATTTAGATTTATTTTAAAGGGTGTTTTAAAACTACATAATTATCACTATAATGTGTTGGTGCCGGTTGTTGGCGTTCATTTTCTTCTTTGCCAGCTACTTGTGCTCATATAATCCAATGGGTTAAGCAAAAACATGTACTCCAGAATGTCACAGATCAAATACTTGTTCATTATTCAATATTTGTATGGACACTGTCCTCATTTGTGGAAGCGTCGACCATAATCTCTCCTGAATTAGTTTTGCATTATTTTTACTATTATCATTAATAATTACGTGCAATTGTATAATTACTAAAGTTAGGCGAGATAACTAATCTCAAATTGCAATTACAAGTTGATAGGCATTTTTATGTAAGCCTAACTGATCAAATAGATTAATGAGGACCACGCAACTTCTTCGTATTAAAGTAATCGAGGTTAAATCTTAAAATCAAATTTAAATACTTAATTGAATAAAACTATTTAAATATCAAATTATTCCTTAAAATCAAGTTTAAGAATTAAAATATATGTTTATACGAAGCAGGAAAAAGAAGGAAAGTAATAATTAAGAAAAAGGGAGATTAGGTATCTTCGAAGAAATTAGAAAAGGAAAAAAGAAATAAAAAGGTCATCCAATAAAAATAAAGAAACTAACGTAGTTTAATGGAAAGAAGATTAAAGAAAGGAAAAGCATTCGTGTCTGAGTTGTGAATAACGACACCGATTTCAATTATTGGGTTGCTTTTCAACTAGCTACGTTGAGTGTTTTCGGTGGACGGCAATGAAGGTTCATAGAAAAGATTATAATCGAAGATGAATTGAGTGAGAAGTGGGTGGGAACAGTCGCAATTCATAAAAAAAAATTACATTTTAAATATTTTATTATATTTTTTATTAAAAATCTATTTTCATCTCCTACAATAAATTCATCCTCTATTCACCTTCTTTCCTCAATTATTACCAATATTCAAAGCTTGAAATCCATGATTCCCCCCCTTTAGACCAAGTTTACTAAGTGCAAGTTGACAATTACCCATAATCAATTACTTTCAAGGCCAAGTTGTGAATTTATGTTCAATAGCCTGTTGTCGCCCATAATAAACAGATAGCAAAACAATGCAAGGTGGAAAACCTAAAACATAAGATATTAAATTTTTTATTGGTCTGAGTTGATTATTAGATAATATTTATTTAAAAGATCTTCAATCATTTGATAATAAATATTTAAACATCTTAACATATGCTCAAGTTCAAGATCCCTAAAGATAATAATTATTCATTTAACTACTTAGGCATCTTGATTCGTATTGTAAGATAATAATTAAATTAGCATACATGCACATGTAAATACTGAGGCCTAACAGCTAACTAATAAAAAATGGTGACTGTCCACGCTTCAACAACAAGAGAAGGATATAGAATAATAAAAGGGGAAGTGGGAAACAGGGACACGACCGGCGTAAGAGGAGGCTTTGCCGCTTTGGGGTCGAACCCACGGCAGGCGAGCAGCGGCAGACCCAGATCATATGTCGGATTGTTGGGGTTTTTCATTTTCTGCCCCCACGTGTTTTTTCTATTGGCAATGCATAGTTGCATATTTCATATTCTCTGGCCCTTGGGATTATTCTCTATTGTTACGCTTCTATCTACTTCTACAATTACCCATACTTCCATTAATATCATAAATTATTAATTAATCTAACTTTATATAAATAAAAATAATCATTTTCTTATATGATTTTGTCATATGAGAAGAATTGATTATATTTTTAAAAATTAATAAATCAAAATAAATTTATTAATTTTATTAAATAAATCTGAATCAAACTCAATAAAATGTAAAGATTTTCGTATGATAATAATTTAACTATAACTTAAATAGTTTGGTGGTATTTAAATTCTTCAATTGTCTTAATTGAGTTTAGAAGTAGCAATTTGGTTGATTCATCAATTGTAATACCATATCTAAAAATTACATTGACCAAATGGGAGATGTAGCATTCAAGATAGAATAGATTGATTAAAAACAAACTATAAAGGTCCAACGAAAACAAAGTCAATTAAAAGTAAAAATAAAGATTCAAAGCCGAGTCAATTAAAATAAAAACAAATCCAAGTCCCTGTAAGCGTTATATCATATTGAAACGAGGGCTCGATACATAACACAACCTGTCACACCACCAGCATACAGGCTGGCAACCCATGCTCACTGTTCCCATAAAAATGCTTATTTCCACGTCACGGTAAAATCCTACTTGGAAACATGGCCCAATTTCCTCGGCCCCTTGTTTCTCTCCTCTATTTAAACTCCCCTGACTTCCCTTTTCTCCTTCACCAACGACCGAGTTTCAGTTCAAAAAATTTAAACAAGACATTATTAAAATCTAGGATCCGAAAATGGGTATTTGTAGTTCGCGCGATTCAACTCATGTAGCCACGGCTAAGCTGATTCTTCAGGACGGAAGTTTACAAGAGTTTCCTTATCCCGTTAAGGTTTCTTATGTATTGCAAAGGAACCCCATGTGTTTCATCTGCAACTCAGATGAAATGGACTTCGACGACGTCGCATCGGCTATCGAGGAAGAGGAGGAGCTTCAACCCGGTCAACTTTACTTCGCCTTGCCGCTGAGTTGGCTTAAACATCCTTTACAAGCCGAAGAGATGGCCGCATTGGCTGTCAAAGCTAGCTCCGCTTTGATGAAAGGTGGTGGGAGTGAAAGATCCGGATCTAGACGTAAAACTATTATTCCTTTTGAGTTTTCCGACGAGTCTCCTCGCCGGAAAGTTTTCTCCTCCGTTGGTGGCAGTGGTGGTGAGAAGAGAGGGAGAGGAGAGGGAGAGGGAGGAGAAAGTTTAAGGCTATGTTGAATGCTATTCCTGAATAGGGAAATAAGTGTGGTAGTGTATATCTGTAAATATAACGATATTGAGTTTGTTTTTGTCAAATCACCGGTGCAAATAGAGGTGGTTGCCCTCGTTCTGATGCGAATTGCTTAAACCTATCTTTCTTCAGAGTTTTCGGTTGCCCGTGCGAGGGTAGTGTTACAATTTTACCGTATTTGAGTGCAAATGAATATTTGTGTGAAAAATATTTTTATAAAAATTTAATTGCTTTATGAACATAGACGGATAGTAAAATGTTTATACATAAAATTATAAAATTTGAATATATTTTTTTAGAAAAGGGTACTTTGTATTAAATTAATTAACAAAGTACACTACTACAAGGACTTCATTAAAAAATCTCCCTAAACATAAATTGGAGAAAAAAGAGTATACCTTGAAGTGGAAAAGAACAATGAACATATTTTACTATTGCAACGAGGAAGGAGCTCCCCAACCCATACACCAATGAAAACCCATCAAATCTGAAATCGTAACACTCCTGGCTAGCAACCACCAAATCACTGGAAAACTATTCCAATAACAGGAATTATGTGGCAGAAGACCTGATGTTGTCTTCATACCAACTGAAACCGAAAGCTACTGGAAGCCAAGCTAAGAATAAAACGCATATTATCTTCACATCAACTAGGACTCACTATCAACGACAACCAAGAACTAAAGATTCAGGACTTCGAACAAAAATCTTGAACGTTAAGAATCAACGTCAGCCATAAATAATTAGCCCAAACCCCTATCTAAAACATGGCAATATTGAAAATCTGATCCACCGAAAATGAACTCCCATTGAACCTGATTTTATTTCTACACATCCAGATTTTCCAAATCAGACCAAAAAAGTCGAGTTGCCATAATGCCCTAACTTTCCTTCTAATTTTATGAGAAAACCATACATGTAGTAAATCTTTAACATTCATAGGGAAAACAATATTAATATTCCACACACTACACCAACGCTGCCAAACTTGCCAAACAACATCACAATGACACAAAACATGGTTAATAGTTTCAGGTTCACGATTGCAAAAATTACAAAGGGGATAATTAATGCAAAGAACGCCTCTCTTTCCAACTCTATGATAACCAGCAACCTTTGATGCACTGCTTTCCACACAAAATCAGAAACTTTTGGGAGCAAATTTAAACCAAACCATTTTTCAAATTGAATCTTCCAACTTGCCAACACAAGCCAACTTAGAACAATAGGATTTAGGAGTGTAATTTCCATCAAAAGAACCTGCCCATTTCAGTCTATCTAGACCTAGTGTTTAGCTAACAACTCTATTCAGGACAAGAATAAAATCATTCCAAAGTGCCTTTTCCCAATCGAAAAGAACTCTCCTCAACTCAATCTTCCATTCCCATACTCCATTCACCCAAAACCACTGGTCTTCCCAAATTTTTTGGAAGCTAACCTGAATACTCTAGGAAAAGAAAATTTAAGAGAAACCAATTCAATCCAATGATCAGCCCATAAATCAATTTTAGATCCATCAACCATAATGCAAGTAACTTCAGAAAACAAATCCACCTCATTGGACACTACAAGGTTTACAATATTGCGCTACACCCAAGAAGAATTACGCACATTTACAGCTTTTGGGACAATCGAATCCTGAGCATAGTTATACTTAGCGACTACTATTTTTTCCAAAGACTTTAATTTTCCTCACTAAATCGTCAAATCCATTTGTTAAGCAAAGTTCGGTTCCTAATTTTGACATAAAAAATACCCAAACCCCCATGAGATTTTGGCCCACATATATTATCCCACTTAATCCAATTAATACCCCTCTCAAACTTACCATTCCAAACAAAGTTTGCTATACATTTATTTATCCTCTCAGCTATAGACTTAGGAATAGGGAATAAGGACATATAATATACAGGTAAATTAATTAAAACTGTTTTAATCAGCGTAAGACTACCCCAAAGGAAAGAAGTTTAGCTTTCCAACTTTGTAGACGAGATCTGACTTTGTCCAAAACAGGTTGCCAAAGAGACTTTGAATTCTTTTTATGACCTAACGGGAGACCCAAATAGGACGAAGGAAGAGTTGCCCATCCATAGTAGATTGAATCTACCCACCTTCTGACTTTACTTTCTTCCACATTGATACCAAAAATCTTGGACTTCTTCATATTTAGCTTTAGACCAGCAACCACTTCGAATATTTTAAGTACACGATTAAGATATTTTAACATCATTTTTGTTGCTGCCGAAAAAATAAGAAGGTCGTTTGCAAATTGTATATGGGATATTACTACACTTCCAGGCCCTACTCCAACCCCACCACAAAGACCAGTTTCAATCGCTTTCTTTAACATACCACTGAGAGCCTCACCAACAATGTTGAAAAGTAACGACGATAATGGACAACCTTGCCTTAGACCCCTTTTAATTGAGAAGCTATTGGAAGGGCACCCATTTACTAGCACAACAATCGTAGGGGTCGATATACAGAAGTTAACCCATTTCCTCCATCTTCTACTAAAGCCCATCTTCTTTAAAATCAGATTCAGAAAATGCCAATCAATAGTGTCATAAGCTTTACTGAAATCTTTCTTAAACAGAACATCTTATTTCTTACTTTTGAATAGCTCATCAATGACTTCATTCGCAATCGGAATACAATCATCAATCTGTTTACCAGCAATAAAAGATAACTGATACTCCCCCATCTCTTCTTTAGAAAAATTCTACAACGTTCATCGAGCGTAAATGAGCACGGTTAATGATGAATATTATTAAATTAATTTATAAAATGTTAAATTATAAAATATTAATTGTATAATTATAAATTAGTTAAAAATATGGATGCAATTTAATTAAAATACAATATTTATAAAACATTAGTTTTTAGGGTAAATTATACCATTGACCACCTAACTATTCACCCCTTTTACTTTAACCACCGATTTTTTAATTTTGTCAATTGAGTCACCTAACTATTTAAATATTGTCGTTAAATATTCACGGAGGAGATGACTTGGCAGTTGATAAAATTTGTATAATTACACATGTGTCATTATGTGATTAGATTTTTTTAATATTTTTTATTTAATTTAATAATTTTTTCATCCAATCAAATGGTGCCACATGTCACCAATTGAATAAATAGAAAATAAATTAAATCAATAACCACTGCTAGTATGGTTTGAACTCAAGATGTGAGGAGAGAAAGCAAACACCCCTACCACTGTGTTTCACCATTTAAATGACAAATCTATTACGACATAATATATATAGTTAATGATAATAAAAAAGATAAGAACTCTAATATGGAATAATTAAATAATACAGTAATATGATATATATATATATATATATATATATATATATATACTAATGTTATAACTAATTAATATGTGAATGTATTTTATTTATATTTTAAATCATTTTAATGAAAAATAAAAATAAAAATAATTTTAATATATTATAATTGAAATATAACGAAGAACTTCGTTGACTTAGAATTTACCTAATAATTGAGGGCTTATTGTAGTAAGAATTTTAACTTATGCATTGACTTGTTTATATCCCGGTTAGAGTAATAATTTTATATTTTATTATTTATTCATTATATATTTGAAGAAAATTTTAGGAAAAACTTGATTTTATTTAATTATTCTATTTAATATAGAGTTGTTAAATAAGATTAGAATCCGATCGATGTTATAATATTTTTAAAGTATAAGATATGAAACATTTTAGTTCAATAAAATTAGAATACTGAAGATAATTTATTAATTTAAAATATGTAAAATGATACATTTCAATTATAACATATTAAATTCACTTTTATTTTATTTTTTTGCATTAAATGTGATTTTAAATATAAATAAAACATATTCATTTTTTAATCAATTATAATATTTTTTTATATATATTTAATATTTTCATACTATTCAATTATTTAATGTTTGAGTCTTTAAAAGTTCGTTTATTACCATTAAATATATTTTAAATTATATAGATTATGTTTTGTATATTAAACACATTTAGTGGTTTAGCTTAGTGGTTAGAGTACTTAGTTTTACGGCTTGTGTCCTAGTTTCAAACCCCACCAGTTGCGGTTACTGATTTAATTTATTTTCATTCATTTAATTAGTGACATGTAACACCATTTGATTGGATAAAAAATTATTAAATAAAAAATATTAAAAAAAAAATCAAATCACACAGTGACATAGTAATGAGGATTAAATGTGTAACTATACAAATTTTATTAACTGCCACATCATCTCCTCTGTTAATATTTAACGACAGGTGGTTTGATTGACAAGATTTAAATTGTTAAGTGACTCGATTGACAAAATTGAAAAACATGTGGTTAAAGTAAAATAGGTAAATAGTTAGGTAGCTAATGTTATAGTTTACCCTAAAAACTAATGTTTTATAAATATTGTATAATTTAATATTTTATAAATTAATTTAATGGTATTTATCATTAACGGTACTCATCTGTGTTTGTCGAGCGTGACATCATCATTCTAATGTATTTAAAAATATTATTTCGATGATATTTATTACTAAAAATATGACTTAGCTTTTGTTCCAATTAAATTGATAGCAATTAACTTATGATATAAACTTTACCGTGATTTTAAAGTAATTAAAGATATATATCTTAAGAGGCTGCTGCTTGCTAATATTTCTTAGCTTGTTTTCTGGTTTTAGCAAAAAAAAGATATTATATTTTAAATTTCGAATATTTTTAAAAATTAACATAATAATTACTTTAGAAAATATACTCGATAGAAAATTGAAAGAATAAAATAAACCTAGGATTATTGCGTACGTTACCCTCTGCGTAAAAATATTCATAAATGGATAAAAAAAATGATGAGTTTAATAAAAAGTATATGTATTTGTACATGTCCAATTAATCAAATAATCCGGTAAATTTTGGATAAAGTATTAGTTTAACTGGATTTTTATTTAAAATATTTTTCATCAAATAAATCTATGAAATTTTATTATCGAATTTTAAAATTAGAAAGAGATCTCAGTTCAATTATCGTTTAAAAATTCTATAAAATTTTAAAAATTTACTGTTTAATTGTATTTTTTAATTTAAAACTCAATTGAAAAAATATTCTTACTTGATTATAGCTCAATTAAAGAGTTTTTAAAAATTCAGCACTTTCTAAATAAATAAATAATATTTTAGATTACTCACATGGATGAATTAAAGGGTGGCTAGGGACAGTTGTCTCCTTAAAAATTTAAAATTATTATATATTTTAGATTTTTTTATATATTTTTATTGAAAATATGTTTTCACTTTTAAAGTTTTATAAATTCGTCTCCTCCTAAATTTTTTGAAATTCATCCATAATATAAAATTCTATATCCGTTTGTAGTTACTCTTGTGTTATATTGCCTCAGCAATATTGTATGTGGGGGAGGTTGAGATTCACTCTGCTCTAGGCTGATGTATCGAATGGGTGCCAAATGAGTTTGTGGCATTGTGCAAAGGCCGTATAATTTTGTAATCCAAGAAAGAGGGGAACGAAGTGCATGTAGTAATTGATGTTTTGAAAATAATGTGCATGTAGTAATTGGATCCAAGTGCTAAAAAGTACTCATAGTTTACATTGGATGCATATGCTACCAGGGACGGACCTAGAACTAAATCTCAACAGATGCCGAATCTTTTTAACAACTTTAAGTTATATATATAATTTTACTTTTATTATTTGTTTATTTTAAAAAAAATAAATGATAATATCAAATATGTATAGTTCTATATTTATATGAAATAAAAAATTAAAAATTAAATTAAATTAAAGTAAATAATAAAAAAATACAGTTTTAAAAAGTAGAAAAGACATAACTATTACATAATCACAATAAAATGTGTCTTTCCTTCAAATTTCGAAATGCATCCACGAGCGATGTTGTACTAAAACTCCTTGCAATATCTCTTTCAATGTTGATAAGCACGCAACTCTAAAAAAATTCATCATCCATTTTGTTGCGAAGTATTGTATTGCTGATATTCATTGTAAAAAAAGCTCTTTTAGCACTTGATGTAGAAACTGAGCAAGTCGATAGAAGTTTTACCGTTTGGAATTTATATGGATAAGTGTTTACTTTCCTAGTATCCACCAACCACTGACTTAGGTAAGAGATTATCAACAATTTTCTTAGACCTGAATTCCAAGATAGCTCCACCTCATAATGACACAATTCTATTCATAAATCATTCTTTTTAACTTTCGTGAAATCATTCGGATAAAATTTATTCACAAGATTGCAAACGTCTTCAACCTTGAAAAATTTGTCACAATCTCTTGGCTCCAAAGCACAACCAAGAGTTAATAACTCTATCAACTTCTCATTAAATCTATTGTTTAACTCTTGTAGCTGAACATCAACTGTAGCATAAAAAATTTCTACTTGATATGATGTTCAACTGTAAAATGATATTGTTGGCGACGAGCGCGACCTCCTCTTTCTTTATAAATAGAACTCATATCTGGGATATCTATGTTGCAACTTTCACAAAATGAGGTAACATCCATAAAAATATTATTCCATCCATCATCTCTAAATTTATGCAAAAAATATCTTTGAATTCTAAACAAGATGTAGTGAATTCAAAATATCCTGAGATTTTCTCTGTAATGATTGAGAAAGTGAATCAGTGATTTCTAATATTTGTTTCATAAGATAAAATGTAGACAAAATCAAAGGAACTCAAAGTCTCTAAAGCTGTCGCCACTTCTCCACATTCAGAAGTTGTATTTCCTTCATCAATGAGTTTATATAGAACAACACAAGTGGCACTAATTATTTTTATCAAGCTTGAAATTGATCTCAAGTAAGAACCCCATTGAGTATCAGTTGCCCTATGCAAATTACTTGTTTGATTCAAACCAGTTCCAGCTTCAAGTTGTTTTTCTTCAATCAAATGAATTATCTCATCAGAATAAGCATTTTTTAGTTCATCGATGCGCTTATATGAGGCAAAAACAACATTGATAATAAAGGATAACTTGGAAAATTTGATAAACAAGCATGACCTCTTTCGCTGTAGCTACTAGTGCAACAATAAACGATGGGCAAACCAATGCACATAGTAAGCAAAAGGACACTCATTGATAACTAATGCTTGTAACTCATTCCACTTTCCTCGCACGATACTTGCAACTTCATAACATTGGACTCGAATATTCTTTATGCAAAGCAATAACGAGAAATAATGAAAAATATCTCATCTTTTAAAGTCACTAATGAAGTATTAGGAACATAAATAATGTTAAAAAATGTTCCTTTACTAGACCAAAATTATTAATATACCGTAAAATAATAGTCATTTGTTGTTTTCTTGATACATCTCATGCTTCATCAATAATAATACAAAATTTTTCTTCACCAATTTCTTCACGAATTGCTCTCTTAATTTTCTCTGTCAGAATATATAAAATCTCTTTTTGTATCTCAGGCGAAGTGTAAAAAGCCTTTTTTGGAGCATTTTCTAATACACCTTTTTCAATATCTTTATTATAAGAGGCTAATTGTTTCACGAGTTCAAAATTTTTTTGTCACACCCCAATTGGTGGGGTTTAAAGGATTTTAGAATTCACGTGAATTCTATTCATTAATTATTGTTGTGATCTTTATTATTTTATTCAAAATATTTAGAACCACAAATAAATAAGATATTTTGGATTTTTATAATGGAGAATTCATCTAAGTGTCTAGAACACCAACAACTTCTGGTTGCAAAAGGACAAGATGTACTGTTGGAAAATGAAATCACATTTAATGAAGCTATTATTGAAGAGCGAGAATAGGGGATTAAAGAAGTTCAGCAAGAGATAAGTGGAGTGAACGAAATCTTCAAAGATCTAGCACTTTTGATCCATGAGCAAGGAGCCGTGATTGATGATATTGGTTCGAACGTTGAGAATTCTCATGCAGCAACTGTTCAAGCTACTTCACATCTTAAAAAGGCATCCAAGATCTAGAGAGCAAATTCATCAACAAGGTGTTTATTGGTGTTAATATTTGGGACCATTCTTTTTATTTTCATCATAGTTGTTGTAGCATAAGCTACATATTCGACATCTCAAGCTTAAACGTTGTCCGAAGTAGTGCGATGAACGCATTCAGTTGGAGTATTATCCAAACTATTCAGTCAAGATTTATCAAGTGAGCCAATGCTTTGTTTCCCGAAGGGAACATATCAACCTAGTACCATCAGGCGCAAGAGGAATCATGGATTTTTCGCTCGGTAATGTTTTCTTCTCCTAACTCAAAACAGTAATGTTTGCTTGAACTATAGCTTGAGCTGGAAAAGCTGAGCCAGGGATTATTTAAACCCGACCCCAAGTATCCTTTCATCGATTTGTCGGGAAGAAGATTTTGCATTGGAGAAGTTCGTGGAAGAGAAGTCATTTATATCAGATGTGGGATTGGAACGATCAATGCGGTTGCGACAACACAACAAATGCTTGACGTATTTCATATGAAATGGATCATCCATTTCAGTATTGCTGGCAAACACAAGCAAGCATGAATATGAGTTTCAGTCTTTACAACATGAAAGAAAATTTGAATTGAAGAATAACAAATCACGTGGTTTTGGGGGTGGTTATTAAAGTGAGAAGGGGAAATTACAAGGTAAGCCATCCAAGTTGTTAAAAGCCCAACCTTGTCTCTTAGCTTTTATATTGTTATGATCATGGCATAATGGTTTTATTAAGATCGATTTAGTCCCTAATTTTAGAAATTAAAAATTATATTGACTCCTAAAGTTTTTACTTTTAACAATTGGGTCCCCAAATTATTAATTAGATTCTAATAAGTTATTTTTATGGCGAGGAAAATTAATTGAAGTCGTATTTGTATGATAGATTGTCCGTGTTCGTTAGAAAAGATTGGAAGCAAGAAATCAAGTTGGTGAGCTGGAATTCAATAGTAATATTTTGGGTTTTGTTTATGTCCTAAGTCCGATTCCGAAGTCCGTTTCGCCAAATTTGAATCTGGTAAGCTGTTTTTTCACTGATTAATCACCCGATTCGATACGTTTTTCAGAATTAAGCCCATTTTTTATGAAATTTATATTGTTATGTATTTGAGGAATTATTGGAAGTTGAATTAAAGATCAAGGGTGTTATGGTCTATCAGTATGACACAGAAATCGAGGTAATACTTTACTACCTTTTTATGCTTTATGGAACATGTGAATATTGGTAAATGCATGAATAAGATAATGTTGGTCTCATTTGTGTAGTTAATTAATTTCCACACTCGATCCGAATACAGTAGAAATTTGGTAACTGATTATGGTTCAGAGGACTTTTATAAGAAATTGAGGAATTGTTAGAACTAAATTTCAAGTTCTGTGTTTGGTAATAAAGAAATCAACCTGGATATGTATCTTATAATTTATTTCGTCAAAGATCAAATGTTAAAGGTAATTGGATGGGAAATTATGAGAATACTCCGGTAAGGGAAAAATTACGAAAATACCCTTATGTTATAAAAAGACAAGATTTGACTATGGAAGTTGGATAAGAAGTTTTTGATATGATGAAACTACTGATGCACATAAGAAATGCTAGTTTTGCTTGGAAAATATATATAACCGATTTTTAAACCGAAAGGATTTGAGCAAGAATCTAGAAGTCTGTTAAGGGAATCATTTCAAGATTAGAGAATGTTCGGGAAAGTAATTAATCATAGGATCTCTAAATTATAATTATTTTCGTTAAGAGCTAATATCGAAATTATCTGGTTAAGAAATTACGAAAATGCCCTTGAGAGGTAAAATAGTCCGAGTTGACCATGAATGAGAAAGTACTTTGAGGATTTGTACTTAAATCAATTAAGTACGAATTTGATTGTTAAGATCCTGACTTAGTACAGAAAACTCTTGATATTCCGTTGGTAAAAATCTGAGAAGGCACTTGACCCGAAAATATCCGAGTTACGAGTAAATACCTGAAGAACAATTTATCGGGGTGCTCTTTTATCAGAATTGTTCGAATGGACTAAAATAGATGATAAATCAGAATTAAATAATAAGACAGGATGGAAGGAAATGATTGAAATACATCGAATCTGTAGAATGACCAGAATACCCTGTAATGGAAATGACCCAAGAATATCACCAAGCTCAGGAATGATTGGATATCCTCGAGCTCTGAAATGAATGGAATAAAACTGAACACCAAAATTACCAAAATAACCTTATGGTCTAAACTAAGTAAATGTCTTGGATTAATTAAGGAATCCAAATAAGAATAGGTATTGGACTACCTTTAAAAGTAATGGAACATAATTTAAGTGAGTAGATCAACCCTAAAGCTATGTCAATACCTGAATAACATAAATATTACTGGAATGCGTGTTCGTCTTCTCAAGTTTGGCTCGATGATAAATTTTGGAAGTATTCAGCTCAGCTTAACTCTAGATCGTATTCAGTACTAAGAATTGGACGTTTGTTCGACAAATCAACCACGAAGACCAAATTGAATGGAACAGAAGTACAACATATATATGAAATTCTGTAATATTTGAATTACTCTGGAAAATCCCGAAGTAACTGGAATAGACTTGAATACTAAATGAACTAAGTAACCTCAAAGACTAAGGATTAAGTAAGTGATTTGGATGAGTCTAGAAACGTTAATGAATATACATGATGTAATGTTCGTATGGGTCTTGAACTACAATCAAGCACGTCAGTATTTCATGATATAGTGGAAGCGTGAACATGAAATAAAGACATTGGAAGATTTATTCAGCGATGATTTCAAAGATTTTATATGGACTAGAATTTGTGGTATTAAAGTGTAAATACCCTGTAAGGACAATGAATTGACCAGTCGATAAGCATTAATTCTGGGAGATATTCATCTGAAGTTGTTTGATAATGAAATCAATCGACATAGACTGTAAATGTCCCGAATCTTCATTTCTTCCTTATCAGCCCAAGTCATATTCTGAATAACTGATGATTTCGTTAGTTATTGAACTCTTCCTATAGTGATTCTAAATTTCGATATCTTATCGGTATACTGAAGATTCATGTTTCTCTACCTGCTAAGATTATCCAGTACTTTTGAATAATTTCTGTAAACTCGGGTGTGTTCCCTAATCACTTGGATATTTTACCTTATTTCCGATTTGATTTCTATTATAATACCTGACCTGGATTCTGATCGGATACTTGACCTGGATTCTGATCGAATACTTGACCTGGATTCTGATCGAATACTTGACCTGGATTATGTTTTGATTTTTGGTATATCCGTTTACGGACGGAACATGTTTTATTTGGGGGTAATGTTGGAGGAAGTATACCTGGAGGCTTCTCGGCTGTGTGCTCAGGGCCTTACTTACCGGCTCCTCGGCTGTGTGCTCAGGGCCTTACTGGACTTGACGGTGGGTGTATGGTTCTGGGGAACCTACACATTTTGGACTTGACGGATGGGGGTATATATATATGTTTTAAAAAGATCTGAAAAGTTACATGATTTTTGGGAACACACTAGAAAACCTATTCTGATCTTCTGAACCTAAACATCCCAAATATTTTCCATCAGAACTGAATACTATCTGTTAATACCTGAAATATCAATGGGACCTCAGCTCAGCCAAAGAAATCTATAGATATCTGAACCAATAAGAAAATATATGTTTATCTGTATCTGCACGTTCTTCAGCATCATCTGGTAGTTCTGTATTACTAAGCTTTCCAAAGCTCACTATGTTACTCATCTTTTCAGGTTAAAAGAATTGTACCAGTATATCTATCGACATCAGTAAGGGAGTTCTTCCGGCGTTGCTTGCAGAGTATGGTACATGTAATTAGGGGGCATGTAATTATATTTGGTTTTATATACGAGTCTGAAAATCTGTTTTATTTTTAAATAGTGACAAATGATTTTATAAGTTTACATGTTTTAATAAAAAATTTAAATTTTCCGTTATTTTTACAGTGGGTCGCTCCGATGGCCCTAATGTGACTTCCCGGATCGGTTCGGGTTACTCTTATCGGTCTGAGGGGGTTACTAATTTCCTCAGTTAGATGAAGATTCACTCTTGTCACGACCTCTCATTGGTAGCCCTTGTAAAGCTAGCCAACGCAATGCATCTATAGAGGTTTCAAGTCTAAGTCTATTATTAGCAATTTGTAAAGATGTTTTCTTATGCAACACTTGTGGCAGGTGTCTAAACTGGTTAAAAAAATTCTCCAATTCTTGCTCAACAATTTTATGAGGTGAATTAGGTTCTGAACCTACATGCATCTTAAAATAACAACTTTTTTCATTTACTTTCTTTCGATTTTGAAACCCATTCATAGTGAAAGTCTTGTGTGATAATGGCTATCTGGTTTGTTAAAAAGGAAGCAAATAAAACATAAGGCAACATCATTTTCAGGAGAATATTCTAACCATGAACGAAAGTTTTTGTACCAGGAAGCTTGAAATCGACGAGGGTGAGAAACATGTCCAAATTTTTTGAATTCAGAGAATACTGGTTGATATGAACCCTCAGCAATATAAGCTATTCGAATTGCATTTCTTTCTTGTTCAAAAGGATATTCTCATATTTGCTTGCGCTTACGAGGATCTCTGTCCAAGTAATTAAAGTTGGTAATTGGTTTCTGATTTCTAGCTATCTTTAAAGGTCTTCTTTCGAAGGTGAAACGTCAATAGGTATATCGGTTGAAGTTTCAATTGTTGTACTTGTATTTTTCGAAGTTTCCCCGCTTTTTCTCTTAAAAATCTCAATAATTGTTGGATTTTTTCCCATGGCAAGTTGCATTTATATAAAATTAATTCACGAACATAAAAAAAATCAAATTTAGTAATCACCATTCACATTAATAATTATTAGATTAACTAAAGGAATACTAAAATTAAATATAAGATCAAATAATTCTAATTAAAAAATAATAAATATAAATAATATGGAGAATCATATTAAAACAATATTGGAGGAGCTTTAGTCCATAAAAGGTTGATTAACTCAAGGTTTTTTTATGAAATATTTTAATATTTTACTTTATTTATAAGCCTTTTATCGGCTTATACAATTATACTAGTACTAGGGTAAAAAAAAACATAAAATTAGAGCCGGACCCTTGGGCCCAAAGGCCCTCCGTCTCTGTATGCTACCTTGAAAGTTCGAAGGGAATGTTGATTGTACTCTAATGTACAATCCAACTTCTCCTTTTAACTCGTTTTAAGCTCAAATATAGCTGGACCTTCGAAAGTGGAAACCTCTGGGTCAAAATGGAGGACATGTATTACCCACATTTGTATTTAAAGGTTAATTAAGTCAAGCCAACTCTACATTTGGAGACGACAGCTTGGAAGAATCCCATGGCAAATTATGGTGAAGAACCTTTTAAAATTAAAGAAGTTTGTAAGTAAACAATACAAATTGTGGAAACAAAATACCGTTTGTTAGATTAAAAACATTGGCATGCATGATATAATTTAACAAGTGGGATAAAAAGTGGCCTCTATTTTCAAACAAACGTACGTTACCATCATTTCACAGGCAAGTTGGTGTGGTCCTGCATAATAGTCATACATCATCGTCATGCATGGCTCCATTCATTTAGAAATTTTGAAATGATACGACTATTTTTTTTATACCTCCGGAAATACTTCTTTCCACCTATCTACCAGCAATTAACAATTTCGGAAGGATCTTCAAAAATCATAACTGCATAAATCTTTGATGGGACTTTTGATAAATCTCTTGATAAACTCAAGAAATTTGTTCCTTACTAAATCTATTGACGGAGGGTTACATTTATACACTCTATCAATCTATATGTAATAATTATGATATTAGATCTAACACAAACATGTAAAAAGAGTCAATTATGGATCAATATATAAACCCAATAACATACAAGGAGGACAAGGACTGCTATTCTCCTAAACAAAAAAGTGTTTCTCTCGCAACAGACCTCGATCAATATCTTTATACAATAAACTGATCATTGATTGATCATCGATATGACTTTTTGTCCAAACTAAAAGAGATAAACCGTCAGCAGCTGACACGATCATCTTTATTTCATCAACCATCTTAAATGTTACTTGTTAAATATTAGTTCTTGTATTATTAGGGTTCAAAGGGAAATCTTATCTTTTATTTATCTCACCTACATTTATGTCCTTTGAATTGTGATGATTTTACTGTATCTTACATCGATGTCTAAAACAGCAGGCACTTTTGCTGCTCTCCATTATTTTTGTTGTTACCTTTATGTACTTATTTGGGAGAAAGGTAAGCAAGAGAAGATGCCAACCCTGAAAAAATGTAAAGTAAAAAAGTTGAATATGCGAGAACCCTTTTCAAATTTGGATTAAAGGCAGCTGCTTCTATTGGACAGGTTAGCAGAGCTCCGGTCAATTATCTAAATTATTTTAAACATCTCCCTCCTAACCAGTTTCCTTTTGTTAATTGACTGTGTTATTGTTATTCATGGCTTCAACAACCTTGAATTTGGTTGCTGAGGTTGTATCCAGCTAGCTGTGTCTCAAACTCTTTCTTGCATCAACTGTTTCAGTATATTCCATTCGTTCTTTCTATGTATAGTTTAATAAATAATTCCATAGTCAAATAATGATTATAAAAATACCCTTCTTTTAAAAGAGGAATGAAACAGACCAAATGAAAAGATGACAGATAGAAGTGGGCTTATATTGGAGAAAATGAACACAATAATTTGAAACAATTGTTGCTGAAAAGTAGGCAAGGGTCATCATCGGCAATCTAGATTGTCTGTTTCTATTGTTCTCTTATAAAATACCCTTACTGTTCTATGTAAAAAGGTTTATTATATGTATGAACAATTTGATATGATTTATACTACAAGAATAATAATTGAGAAGCAAATGAGCTTGGCATAGCATTTGTTGAAGTGTGAACCTCATGTGTGGCGCACATAACAACAAAAAAAAGCCGGTGAGTGCCTTTTTCCGCCGATCATGTATGACTTTTAATTTCTTAGTGATATTGTCCCTTTCCGCACTTTTTTTTTTATTAATTTAGAATAAATACAAAATAATATATGTTCAATCCTTGATATTCATGGTATTCGGACTTGAAATTTTAAAAAATAACAACAATTTTTTTATCACCGATGCTGCTTGGTTGGTGTTGAAATTTTGAATATCGACAAGAATGATCAAATTTAATTTCTACACTCTAGAAAGTTAACACTCGTACATTCATACAGTTTAGCTTGTGTATTTAAGTGTCGAAATTTTGTTAGCTCAACTATAAAAATTTACTTGAAAAATGTCTTTTTAAAAAAAAGGCTTAATTAATCATTTCGGACTAGTTACTGTTGAACTCTTATAAAATGACTATACGTGTGTGTATAGCTTGTTACACGATGAGAATTTCTGGGTAATTCCCAAGTTGTGCGTGTGTTCCTTTCACTAATAAAAGTATATCAGCCCACAGTTATATACAAATCTCAATGCACATTACATAAATCAGTGGATCTTCCTATTGCATGACAAAGGATGATAACAATTGCATTACAAAAGATGCTTCATTGTTATATCCTAACATTTTCCCTTTTCATTCCTACTCTGTACAAGGAAAATTCTAAAATCTACCAAAATGGAAATACTTGCAAAACTTATCATGCCCGAACAGCATACATACATGCAATCATCTTAGTAATTCTTTAGATATTAGATACCGAAAGGTAAAATTGTGAGGAATCCATGCTATGTTCTTGTTTGGTTTTCCTGCCTGATATTTTCTAATGCTCCGACGAAGGGATTTGGGTAAATAGTGTTGGATCATTTCGATGACACTGGCTGGACACAAACTTGAATCCTTCACAAATGACTCTACAATCTTTGGTAACAGAATTTTCTGGTCTTTGCGGACACCAAACGTAGCACGGATGTACTCTTCTTTTGCAGTTTCCAGCTCTTGTAATACTCTCTTTGGTGTGTAGGCACGGATCTACAGCAAACTTCAAAATTAACATCTTTCAACTGGTTCATAGGCATCCTATACTAGTAAGGGAGAATTAAACATAGATGAAAGATGAGATGGTACCGCCGGATCGGAATGGTTTCCCGAGCTGAGGGCAAAGTGTAAAAGTGGCTGTGGATGTTCAATTGCATATGCCTGCCTCTCATCTCCAGTTTTAAACTTTGTCCTCGAGGAGAGTATTAACCGAAGCCACTAAAAGCAGGAAAGTTTCATCAGCACCATCTTAAAACATGAGTTAAATCAGTCTCCATGGTCATTTTGAACTAGAAATCTGTTTCTAAAAGATCTTTAACAATTTTAAGAAATTATAAAGAATCAAAATCGAGGATAGGATTAGGGAAGACGAGGCCTGAGCTTTACCTGCCTGGGACGAGAAACACGGCATCCAAGGATAGAACTCTGTATTGTATCTGCACTAATGGTGTGACCTCCGATGTTATATGCAGCCTGAACAGTAAAGTGTATAAGATAACACGTACCGGGCTAGTTTCGTCGTTCTAGAGATGCAACAATGAGACAAGTTATTCACTTATTCTTACCCTCAACAGCAGAAAGAGTCTCTTCACATTATTTTGTGGGATACCATAAGCCAGAAAAGCCTATTGCAGAGGAAAAGAAAGACTCAATACAATCTATTTCATTAAAATTGGTGCCAACACTACTCTATTAGATTCTTTTCATACATGAGAACACTCACGTGCATCACTAATGAATTGTGTGTGTTTATCCAAAATGCCAACTTCTCTTCATGTTTCAACTTCCTAGGATCAATCTCTTCCAATCGACGGATAAGTGACCTATAACAAAACAATTCGATGAATGCGTCCAAAACTGCGAGAGGGTGTTTTTCTTGTGACATTTGCATATCAGAAAGACGCACCTGAAATTTTGTAACAAGTGTTCAGCATCACCTAGTTTCTGACTATCTCTGAAAATCCATGGCACTTCAACCATATTGCTATATGGTCCACTGAACTCTTTAAGTCCTTCCACATGAAAAGGGTTATCTAACCGTACATCAAAAGATGAATTATTTCTGAACTCCGGACTCCACATGTCGTGCTGCATCGGTGGGGAAAAGGCACTGGCCGGTGACGTGGATGTATTCGGAGATGATAATCCATTTTGGATCGGTGGCTCTGCAAGCTTGCAATATATAGCAGCCATGCACTTGATCATATCCTCAGAAAGCTTGTTTGGGGTATCTGGAACATGGTCAGATATGCGAGTGCCAAGATGTTCAGCCAGACTGATTATACCCGATGCGTTCTGAGCATACTGTAGAGAACCAAGCAAAAGTTACAACCACAAGGCAAAAATCCTTAAATTGTAATACCTATCATAAGGAGATCTTTCTCCCATAAATTGAACTTGTTCCTCTTCTTGATTCAATCATGGGATGATGATGATGATTGAACTAATTTGCTATTATTTATCTCAAAAGCCAACTAAAAGTAAACTACATAAGCTATTGCCAATCAGTTTTCAAGAAATAATAAACGACTGTAATGGTTTATTGTGATGTAAAATAACAGGCAACCAACCAAAAATGTAAAGTACAACGAAATACAAATTTTCTAAGAAGATTACATGCTAAAAGTAAGTTACCTCCATCCTGGACAAAGGTTGTGAACGGCAGGTCCGAATAGCTTTAGTCAAATTCTCTTCTGGAGGTGAACTTCTACTTGAATATACTGAATGCTGACATAGTGAGGAATGAGATCGATTAACATCAGAATCTAATAGTTTTTCTTCTTCAAAGGCACTAGGCTCCTTGCATGAATTGTCATGGTAACAAGACTGTAGAGCCGAATTTTCAACTTTTGATGCATCATCAGGTTTGGGAACTTTCAAAAATCTCACTCTCGGGCAATCTACTGGTGTTTTTATCCTTTCATCCCTTTTAGATGGCGATATAGAAGACACTTGTTGATCAAAGGATTTCCTATACAATGAGAGAAGGTATTGTTCCAAATATACAACTTCCAATTCTAACACAGCAATTTCCTTGATTAACTCGGTAGCTGGCTGTAGAAAAGCAGTGTCAACTGTCAAGGGGCAGTCTTGAAGAACATATAATGGAAGGGCTAAAAGTAGAGTAGGAAACTAAATTCTAAGGTAAAAGTTGGCATAAATGAAAATTCAAAAAGCAACAGAAAGTCTTAAACAATGACTTCCTGCCAGGAAAATAAGAGTTTAGAGGAACTGCCTTAGTTGTGGATAATGATGTTTCATTTCTATCTTCATGGGAAGTTCTATAACCCAATGCTGTTTCCAATGCACGGCGAACCTCAAATTGATCTTGTAATCTTCTCTCAAGCTGTAAAATCTGCACAAGTGTTTTTTAGAAAGAGAGAAAAAAATCATATGAACAATAGGACTTTGAAACTTGGGAGCAGTGGCCTAATCTTGGGTCATAAAGGACCTGACCAGGCTACTCCCAAATTGAATTACAGCCGTTGATGTCTAAAGATTAGTAAAATAATTAAAAAAAAAAGCAGGTTCAGTTCCACACCTCTTGCTTCAAAGAGTTTTGGACCTCAATACTGGGAGTGGGAGATTGCTTTTTCAGGGTTTTGACAGAGTCCTTCAAGTGCCCCATATCCTGGTAACCAAATATATAAATCAGACCCTTCGCAAATCATAAAAAATTCTATAGGAGCATATTAATGATGACTATTAGTCCATAGTAAGAAATATTCAGCTCCATTTTAATTCAAAGCTAAAAGACCAATTTAAAACAAAGAATTTGATTATATGATTCCTTCTTCGAATCACCACCTCATACTATCATATGCATGCAGCAACGAGGAGCCAAAGAGAAAAAGAAACTGAAATGAACATGGGAAAGGGAGGGAAAAAGAGATCCTTGAAATAAGATATTAGTCAAAGAAGCAGTAAGATGATCAACTTATCATGCTTTTATGCTCTCAAGTCTCAAACCAACCAAGGAGTAGCTTACAAATTATTTTTTAAAAGGAAAAAGGGAATAATTTACCAGCATTATACGATTTGATGCTTCAAGAGAATTATCCATGCCATCTTCCTCTACTCTTTTATTTCCAGGAAAGCTGTCATGTGACAAAATCCAAGAATCGATTGTTAAAATTTGCAAAAGATAGGATTTGAAGGTTGTCATTGCAATTCGTAGCAAGAAAGATAACTTTGTTTTCCATGTATTTCTACAAGCAAGAAGACCAAGGCTTTTCACTTTAACTTTCTTAAAGTAATTCATCAATGACTTATTAATTGCAGCTGTTATGATAAGAAAAATTAATAACAATCAACAATATTAAGTAAATTAACATCCATATATACCAGTACCATAGCAAAACATTAATGACCGACAAACTAGGGAGTAGGGACATGGAGCCAAACTAATGAAGGAGAATTGGAAAATGCCTCTTCAGGTTTTCTATTTCTGAAAATTCTCAAATTTTTAAGTTTTCTCAAGAAAAACAAAACCTCATCCCAGAAATCCTTGCAGTTAGAGAAAACTCTTATCAAAGTAAAACAAAGGTGATCACAAACTAACAAAAGATTTTTGAACAGTCACCTCTTTGACCGCTTGTGCCTTAATGGTGTCACTCTCAATCCCAGCATGTTACTTTCTCCGCTGCCTTGAAATCCCATCACTGAGAAAAATAGTATAAGAGAAAAATTGTTCATAACTTCACAGAAAAACCAAAAACGTTTCTTTGACACAAGGTCAACGGAAAATGGAACTAAGTAGACGACTTTACCTGTTAGGCTCTAAAAGAGTAAACAAGGAAGACCAGAAAAGATTTCTGAGGAAATGAAGAAGGTAAACAATTGTGAAGAGAGAAGGAGAGAGCACATGTGAGTAGGCAGAGACCCGTGATTATTTATACTCCAAGACTAAAATTGTCTTGCTGCATTTTCAGGAGTACAGGGACTTCCAGGAACTACTCACAAAACCTGATCATTTTACTGCTTAAAACATCCTCAAACTTAGTAGAGGACTGAAATTGCTTTGCATTAAAAACCCACTTATACGGCTTAGGAAAGACGATACCTTTTTAGCTTTTGAGCATTGTTTCTTTCCCCCTTTTTCCAAGGTACTTAACTTCACTCACTTTATAAATCCTTTTAACTTTTGCAATGAGGAAATTCTCTCACTTTTTAACTGTAAAAAGAAGTAAAACCAACGTGTGGAGCATTAAGGGAAGAAGAAAGTAAGCATAAACACAATCTTTCTTTTTGAAACTAGAAATTTCGTTGGTGTCAAATGACCTCAAGCAGAGGTCAAAAGTAGACACGAGACAGGAAATTAAATAGTGGCTATGACTGCTTAAGTGTTTAGCACAAAGAAATTTTAGTCTAAACAAGCATTTATTAATTTATACCTCAGTTTCCATATTGTCATTCTCTTGGTGGAAAGCAAGTGGGAGTTGGTGACCATCCCTGATGGCCTGTCTCATATAGTAATACTGCTACTATGCATTGTATGTGGTAAGATACTAACCATTCAATCCCAAATTAACTGATTATTTTAGCTAATAATTTGCATTTTGTTTTGTGGGATTAGACCTTTTCCATTATTTATGCATTTTGCTTATTTCTATTTCAGTGGGATAAAATTTTGCCTTTGGCAAACAAATACTAATAATAATTGGTAAATCAAGCAACTCAACTCAATTAATAAATTTATCATTTACTGTGTTAAGAAGCTAGCTTATTAAGTGGAATGATGGGTTAGTTTGATTAATTGTTAAATTTTTTAAACTAAAGTGTCATAGACAGCCTAATCCACTTGGGAAAAAGCTGGTAACTAAGTTGGTTTTCAACTAATCTGCAATAATATTTTCTAGCAAGTGGCAAAAAATTTATGCTACCTGGAGGCAAACTTGTGTTTGATTAATATCATCAAACATGCAACCCATTTAACATCCAATTATCCTTAAACAATAGCTGTTCCTTTTTTCTTTGATTTGATTAAACTAGTCAAGCTAGAAAAAATCTGAGGCAAGTCCTTCCAAATATAAAGGATTTTGAACACTAATCAATAACGTGTTTATGTCCAAATATAAGTTGTTAGGAATAGTAACGTTAAAAACAAAAGCAAACTCTCTCCTCAAAAGGATGAAAAATGGAAGCTTAAAGGAGACATCGAGTGCTTCAAAGGAAATGAGGTTTGTGGTTTCTCTTTGCCTAAATATTTTTTTTTGGGGAGAAAATAGGCGCATAGCCAGATACCCAGATTGTCTTTCAGTATCAAAGAGACTAATGTTTGTCATAGAATCCACACACTTGCAACAAAATGATTTTAAAATATAGGGTTGTCTGTGTAATTGTAAGGTGGCTTTTATATTTAGATTGCAGAAGACAAATTATAAAAAGTTTAGTTTATCACTGCAACAAGAACAGTTATCCAACCTTTTATATTAAGACTGCAGAAAAATCCAAAAGCATAGTCTATAAAGAAATGTAGCCTAAAGAGAAAAGATGCTTTAATATGATTAAACCTTGAGGATTTGAGATAATACCCTTTGATAAGCATTAATGTGTATGTGATTATGAAACTGATTAACATAACATAATATAGGCATTTAGTATCATCATCAATTCGTCAATATTGTTTCCCTGTTCATATATTAGCTTTTTCTAAGTGATTTTTCTGTTGGGGTCAATGAGAGAGAGAGAGAGAGAGAGCCAGGATTGAGTTTTTGGAACTATCTAAATCTCTGATATTTTAAGCTCCATCAGCAAAGGGTTGAAAGTTTTGCAGTTCTTGCAAACCATATACAAATGAAACTTCATCATCTAGATTTTTATATAAGTCAGATCATTGAGTAGCTTCTCAATGACAAAGATATGGCATTACCAAGGAAACATAGTATATTATATTATTTGGTTTTTAAAGTGAAGAGAACCTTTTGTTTTTTTCCAAATGAAACTGACAGACATACTTCATATAGATCAATGAAACAATCAAGCTGTATTAATGATATTCTTTAATTGAGGATTTCAAAAAATGGCATCCCCTTATCTAACTGCCACAGAGTTCCATGCTTAATTGAATACTGAGATTTTTCTCGAAAAAAATGTTAGTTTATAAGCACAAGATGAGGGTTAGATTACCCAAGTCTCTCCAGAGTTTTTGAATCAAGTTTTATATTGCCTCAATAAAAGCCAAGGTTTATTTCAATTTATTTTCTTCTGAATCATTAAACAAGGCCAAGATCCCTTAGGACCATGTAGATCAATGTGAAGAGCCAAAGTAAAATCAAGTATACTTGCAGGAAATTAGCAGTTCTCAAGGAATCATTTACTATAATATTCAACTCTAAGTGATCAAAGAAGACAAATTAGAAACGAAAACAAAATATTTATGATTTCAAAGGAAGCTTGGAAAATTCAGGAACCAGCTTCTAAGGACTCTGCTACCATTGTTGTTTGTTTCATGTAGAAACAAGATTATAACTCAATCTGTACTGTTATATTATGTTGTCCATATATAGAAAAAAGATAAACAGACTCATATCCAAATTTGAGTAACATAGATTAACATACCGAACAATTTCAAAAGAATATTTTTTTCTTGGTTCCTACAAAATTGTTCATGCATCTTTACAATCAATGCCAGTACTTTTCTGGGGGCTGAAATTATTTGATAATGATAATTTATCAGAGTCTTGGCTCTTGAGTCATGCATGGAGGCAGCGATGATCAAATTTACTTGTCGCCAACATTCTGCACACTAAACCAGCTTTGCCATTACCTTTGACATGAGAAGAAAAGGACAATACAGATAAACAACACACAAAACCAGCTTTGCCATTAGCTTTGGCAGTTTGGGACCGGGAGTAGGAAAGTGAAGAATCCCACAATTGTGACAGAAAAAAGTGAACTTTCCAAAGACATTAGGACAAGGGTGTCTATTCCAATCATAACCGGCAAAAGGTATCTCTCCCTTCCCCATTTCTGTCCCCACTCCACCCCCCTCCTCTCTCTCTCTCACATATGGGATGGCCTAAAATATCACGACGAATATCAATAACAAAACAATCAAATTAACTATTAAAACATTGCTTTGAGCTACTATTAAATCCCTGATGAAGACTTGTTAATATCCAACAACTTGATGTATGATTTCCTTTGCAGTTAAATCAAATAAATCGTTGTCAAGGTCGACGTACAATTTATCTGTGTTGTCGTGGTCCTAATCCCCCAACGAGTATATAATGAAGTACAAATTGTCAGAAAAAAGTGAATTTTATTGATGAATTTAATATTTAAATTAAATTTATGTGTTTTTGAATATTATAAATTAAAAGATAATTTTAATTTGAATATTAGTTGAATAATTATTCTTTGAATATGTCAAAATAAAAGATATTTATTACCTATTTAACTTTGAATATTAAAGATAATTATATCCTTTTGAATATTTTAATTTAAAATAATATCTATTTAAGTTTAAATAGTAAAAGGTCACTTTATCTTTTGAATATTTCAAATTAAAAGATATTATTATCTGTTTAATTTTGAATATTAAAAGATATCTAGTTGAAGTGAATTTCTCTTGAAAATCTCCTATAAATACTGAGTTAACCTGCTAGGTTAAACACAATTTCAGAACAAGTTTTCTATATCTCAGAATTTAAAAACTTTTACTTTCTTAAAAAATATTTCCTCTCCTTAGTTTTTCGATGACAATCGAAGGTAAAGATAGTTCGTGATATCTACTGTTGTTATACTGTAGCTGATCATCTAGTTGTTGTATCCTAGGAGATAGATGACCAACAAATTCGAGCACCAAAGGAGTGGCCAAAAATCTGTCCCAATAAAACTGTGTAGCGACATGCCTCAACTATTTCCGCTCAAAAGACCAATCAAGAAAAGAGTATTTTTTTTGTTCTATTTATTTTATATTATTTTTTTAAAGAAGTTTAATCTTGTTTGTTTTATATTCTCATGTGTGATTATGGTCTCGAATTGTTATAATTTTTAACAATCCTAAGACATGATAAACTCGTTCTTTATCATTAATTTTTCATAATAATATTTAAATATTATTTATCACTATTTTATTCTCTATATTATTCTCAGACTTAACACTTTTGTCCAATAATCTTAAGACAAATATTGAACCAAAATCAAGAGGAATTTGCGCAAACGATAAATTTTCTTCCATTATGAGTTATGAATTCTAAAATCTTTTGTGTAAAGAGTTTGTGTTTAATTTTTTTATGTGGGATATTGTTCCACCAATTTCTGTGTAAGAATTCAAATAATTAAATTTTAAAATCTTGGCAAGGTCTTTGTGGTTGTGTGTTTTGTGGGGGTACACATTGAGTTTTGATAGTTCAAGTTTTTTTATTGAGAATGATGAAGTCAATCAGGTAGATGAAATTTTAATATTTCCCTATGATCTAAGGCGATTCGAAACTCTTTCTTCTACCTTTCTTTAATCAGGTAGATGAAATTTTAATATTTCCCTATGATCAAGATTTATCATGCCGTTTTAACGGATTTGCAAAAATCTTAGAGTAGACAAAATCGAAAATAAACGTAAATTACTTTTCTATGTATTATAATCTTTGATTTCATGTTGGAAATCAATTGAGGTTTTAATTCTGTTGTCTAACAAAATCATTTGATTACTATTTATAATAGAAATCATTTGAAAGTAACAAGTTTGTTACTCATTTAGTTTGTAACTAAATTTTGTTGGGAGAATAAACTATAATTTACTTTCAGTTTATTGTTGGAATTATTATTAATTCTAATTTCGTATGCTAAATGAAATCATGATTGTCGGTAGTCATGAGCAATAATGAGAAACTTTTAAAATTCTATGGATACAATTTTAAGATATGATAACATAAGATGTTATTTTATTTGGTTAATTAGGCCAAATATCGGATGATCCTTCTATTATTAGAGAGGATGAGGTAAATGTTGTTTCCCTATTCATAGGTATTAAAGCTTGGGAGCACTCTAACTTTCTATACCTGAAATACATCTTGAATATATTATCTGATACACATCATAAAGTGTATAGTATCCATAAGATGAATAAAATAATTATGAATGCCTTTAGACCATAAAAACGAAATGGAAGATGATGACATTAAGGAAGTTTTATTGGTCAAGTTCTTAAAATTCGTAATAATGGCACATGCGAGGAGAATAAATATTTTATTATTTCCATTAATGATAACAAAAGTATTGTTATGTGTATTTGCTAAAAGAGCAAAAGTGAATCTATAGAGAAAATTATTTTCTATAAATATGAAGTTGAAAACCAACTTAAAAGATTAAGATGGTAAGAAGTGATTGTGCACAAACATGATATTATCACGAAGTGACATCACTATACTCTCCTAAAATAAATGGAAAAGCAAAGCGGAAGAATTGAACCTTGAAGGAAACAATGAACGCACAGCTAGAAAGTTTTGGGTTGTCACAGAACATGTGGGGGAAAGAAGAAGTTGTTTTGTCAATTAATTACCTTTAATATAAGGTTCTCACAAAAGAGGAAAAAAGGATAAGACACCATACAAGTTATGAAAAGGTCGAAAATTTGTTTCATACAAACACTTGAAAATGTGGGGTTGTCTTGAGAAGGTAGCGACTCTATTAACAAAACAAATGAAAATAGGTCATAAACGATGAATTGTATTTTCTTTGATTATCTTATTATCTTAGAAGGATAAACTGATGCTAGTTGGATATTGATATTTAAGATATCAATGGCACAAGCGAACATGTTTCACACTAGGAAGAGAAGTCGTGTCATGGAAATCCTCAAGAAAACGTTTATAGCATATCCATAATGGAGTATGAGTTTGTAACTTTAGATAAGTCTAGAGAATAAGCTAAATGGCTTTGGAATTTATTGGAGGTTATTTCTGAATGACTAAAACATGTGCCCACAGTATACATATATTGTGCCTAGCATAGAATTTAAAGTCTAATGGTAACTCAAGACATATGCGTCGTTGACGTAGTACCATAGACAACTGATCTCAAATGGAGTTATCTCTATTGATTTTGTAAGATCAAAGGATAACAATCGTGGACCCACTAACCAAAAGGTTAAATCGATATCAAGTTGAGAAAACATCTAAAGGAATGTGACTAAAGCCCATGAAATTTAAAGGTTTTATGTGAAGGAAAACCCTACCTTGTTGACGGGAGATTCCAAGATCTAGGTTCAAAGGGACAACCTAATTGTATAAAACGTGTACGATCACTGTGGGAGTTTTTTATCCCAAGTCCATTCCTATGATGTAAACAGTGATCAAAGTGGTATAGGCTAAGCAAAGCTTTTAATAACCATTGTGTGCTTCGATAAGCCGAACAACATAAGTCACCTATATGAGAGTGAAGTGGGGCCACTTCAAGGAGACTATTCAACATAGTTCTTTCAAACTCTTGCAGAACCAAATGATGTATATGGCTTTAAAGACATACCCATGAGAACTAAATTCTTGTCAGAGAGGTAGTTATGTGAAGTATGTCATCGTTTACACAAATGGCAGAACAAACAGTTCAATGACATCACGTTTACTCGTTAGCCAGTAAAGTAAACATACTATCACAAGGGAATGTTCAAAGGAGGACATCTACCTATCATATGCATCTATTGATCATATAGGCTATCACCACACCGAGTCAAAATGTTTTTGATAAAATCATTAATTTCATTCATGTGAACGATTGTTGGTAAAGGGGCAAATTTCATTGATGAATTTAATATTTAAATTAAATTCATGTACCTTTCAAATATTACAAATTAAAAAGATAATTTTAATTTGAATATTAGTAGGATAATTTTTCTTTGAATATGTCAACTAAAAGGTATTTGTTACCTATTTAACTTTGAATATTAAAGATAATTATATCATTTTGAATATTTCAAATTAAAATAATAATCTATTTAAGTTTGACTTATAAAAGACAACTTTATCTTTTGAATATTTTAAATTAAAAGATATTATTATTTGTTTAATTTTAAATATTATTATCTAAAATCAATTTGATAATTCAAGTAAATTTAAATAACTCAAAATTAAAAAAAAAATCGAACCCAATTTTATTCCCCTAATAACAACGTGTAAACATGTGTCATAACTTTGGGTTCCTTTATGTATTAAATATTTTGTTGTTTTCTTCTTTGGGCTGAAGTTTAAGACCTAAAAGATTCCTTTTTAAGAGGCCTTGAAATTCATTAGAAAGAGATTTTGCTATTCACATAGATGACCCCTCAGCTGTCTTAAGTCCAAGAGCCTACTTGGAAGCTGAAAGCCTAAGATCCCACATTCTCAAGTCATGCTCAAGAGTTGTTTTAAGGGGTGTTTGGATGGGGAATATGAGATTCCTATGGGAATGGAATTCACATTCTCCCGTTTGGTTAGTCCGGAAATCTCATTCTCGGTAATGTAAGATTACCAATAGTGGATTTTTGGGGTATATTACCGGAAATTTCATTACCTTCATTTTCTTAGGTATTGTTGGATTACCGGCGTTTTGGACTAAAATATCCTTAAAATTTTTTTTCTTTAAAAAATATCATTCTTCTTTCATTGAATAATAAAAATTCTACGAAGGTTAAATTACAAATTTATTCTTAAACTATTTTAGATTTACAAAAAAAATCTATAATTAAAATTTTATATGAAGTTCAAAGTATTGAAGCAAAGCAAGAACAAAGTTTCCCAATAAAATTGGAATGATACAGACAAAATTGGCAAGACGCATCAACTAGAATTTCATGCATCTTTGATTATATATAATATGTATCATTTTCTTACTTCTTTTTGGTGTAGCTGCAAATAATTTATTGCCCCTGAACTCTGAAGCATGAATGCATGCAATTATTGTGTAAAAAAGTCTGGTTTGGATATATTTTTGCATTGAGGCTTTATGTTGATGATAATGAAAAGTACAACAGTTCATTTCTTTCTAAATCCAGAAATTTCCGATTCTACGACTCAATCCTACAAAGTTATATCCAATGTTATGCTTTGATTGACAAACTGAATTTGGAATATCAGTCCTGCTGGTAATTATTTAGGCATTGATTGCTTTTCATCGCCAATAATATTGTTGTGACCCCAGCATGAGACTTGATCACCACCATTCAATTTATCTCTATATTTCACTTTTGCAAATCTCACTGATCCTTTTTACTTTAATTTCCTCCATTTTTGTTGTTATATATTGAAGTACGATGATAGTGACAAGATTAAAGAGATTGCATAATTATCTTGTTACCAATATTATCTCATTATCTAGTATTTACTTTGGTGGTTGTAAATTTCACTTATCCTTTTTACTTTAATTTCCTTCATAATTATCTTATTAGCAAAATTATTTCTATTCAGAGTGCCTATCTCTGTCTTCATCTCATACAAGATTTTATGTTGGGATTATAAAATTTTATATTAAAGATTTAGAAGCGTGAAATTACAAAATTTCAATCGATATGAAATTAGATTATCTATAGACACTAACACATTACAACTTTTTGTATTAAAAATATGTCATGTGTGTATGAATCAGCGTCACTTCAAATTTGCATTGATAATCACATGCCAATACTATGTTCGTATTTTAGATGAATTTCATTATTACCGTTATCAGTTTTTCCAACTTACTTTCATTTTAAAAGTACAAGGAGTATATATTTTTCTTAATTTATTAATAATCATATATATTTATAGACACAATTGTTCGAATTTAATTTTTTTTAAGAAAAACAATACTCACTTGAACCACTTAAACCGTTCGATGATTTCACTATATTTCTTTTCATCATGATAATAGGATACTATTTAGGTACTTACACTTTCTTTAATATACAAATTATTTAGAGATAAATGTATCATATGCCCTTAAAGTATTATTTTCATTTTAAATTAATTCTTAAACGTTTAAATATTTCAATTTCATCCCTAATCTATGACTATTATAATAAATTAGTTCTTAAACTTTTGAACATTCTAATTTCATCCCAAACAATATGTATATATTAATCACATCCCGTGTTAATAAAATAGTTTGGCCAAATTATATTATTATATGTTTGAAAAAAAATAAAATTTAGGTTAAACTATGATTGAAACTAATTACGTGTTTGGATGAATTGAGGGATGAAATTGGAATTTTTGAAAGTTTTGAGACCAATTTAAAAAGAGGGCCATATTTTAGAAATTAAATTAAATGTTCAAAAGTTTAAGGACTGATTTAAAATGAGAATCACAGTTTAGAAATGAAATTAGAATATTCAAAAGTTTAAAGATTAATTTAAAATAAGATTAAAATTTAGAGACATATGATGCAATTAACTCAATTATTTATTTTAAAAGTACACGACCAAAATGCATTTGGTTATTAGAGAGGGACTTGCACGCTACAGTTACCCTCTAAAAAACTGTGGGTGGAATCATGAATGCTTAGATGTGCCCTCTGTTTTACAAAACCTAACATTAGTAAGAGGCACGCCCCTCAATTTCACATATTACAAACCCCAAATCTGATAATCTCTCTCTATCTCGATCAATTCCCCATTTTTACCTATTTATCGCAATCAACTCCTTTCCAGCCCATTTCCCACTAACACCCCCAAGTCTTGTTATTTAGATTTTGACCCACATTGTGTTACCAAATTACAGAATCAGCAGCCCAATACGCCACCAAATTTGTTTCAGTTTAGGTAAGGGTCTTATTATTTGCTAACAAGTCCTTTGAGTTGCGGACACTTTCTTGTTTTAGGTTTAGGATTCCTTTGATTTGTTGTTTTCAAATTTGGCCACGGGACAATGCCCAACTTCCTCCCCCATATCACACGACTCACGAACCACATCTATCTATAGTTATATACAACCCCTCTAAACACCCCCAAGGAGTCCCGATCCCCCTAAAAGAACGGAATCCTTTTCTTCAATCCCATTCGCCGGACCTATAAACCAACAACCATGGAAAAATGAATATTGGGTGGTCCTCCATTAACATTCTTTTACATCCACAAGGTAAACACACATTTGCCAGTAGCAACCCCTTTTTTTTCTTTTTCTTTTCTGTTGTCTTCTCCTTTGTGAATTAAGTTCGGTTTACATACCTTTTTCATATGTTATGCATATTGTTGTGTTTATGTATGTCACATTTTACAGTCAATTTCTCTAATTCTCTCATCTTCAGTGATCTAGCAGCTGCTCTGCGTTTCCTGCTTCTATGCCCTAAATATTAATGTTCCCTACTTACCTAATCTCACCCCATCCCTTAAAAAACAATAACCATTATCTTGCAAGTAATGAACCCTTCCCTTTCCTTGTAATTTTAGCCCTATATTCAGGATATTATTTGTTCTTATGTTCTTAGAATACATGTTTTACGATTTGGGTTTCGGGGGTGGGGGGCATATATATATATATGTAAGTATTTAATTGTATCATCTGGAATTTGGGCACACCGACCATGTTGTCGCCATTTTGATGATATGTCTAGGCCTTCGGGTGTTCTTATATAATGTGAATCTAATGAAAAGGAAAAGAGGTTCTCACTTGCCCTTTCTTTTGGGGTTATTATTTTTATTATTATGGACTACCAAATTAATGGATTATGTTAGGGTTTTGTGGCATTTCTGTTGCCGGGTCTTGTTGGTTTGGGTTTTTTTCTCTTGGAAATTTTTGTTTTTGACATGCATTTTAAGATCTGTGTCTAGTTGGCCATGCTGTAGCTTTTCCATTGAGAAATGCTACTTAAATTTCGCATGATTGATGATAGTACAGAGTGCAAGTTTGTTCTTGAAATGCGATTAAAATTTTGCATGGGTTAAGTAAAATTTGACTCTGAATTTTGTACTAACATAAATAATGAGAGTGATTGAGACAGGATTAAGCTGGTCATTGGACCATTATCTAGATGTTTGCATAAATGAGACATCAACACTACGTGTCTAGCCTACTGCAGGACCCTAGTTTCTTGTTTAAATTGCATAAAGCACGTTCATCCATACGTATATGTGCATTTTACATGTTCATGCTCTTGTGGAATTGGTATATTTGGTCTTTCATTCAATCCTACATGGATTGTACCATATGAATATATATACGTGACAAATTTTCTTGTGCTGCATCTTACTCTTGCTTTGGTTGGCTTTGTTTGGACAGGAAAGTGACTTTGGGGGATAATCAATGTTCATATGCACATTATTCTGCTTTAGAGATTCCAGTTTGAATCATGGAAGTGCTCCCCCGTTCTGGTATTCAGTATGCTGCGGGTTCCGATTGTGCTGAACCGATTTCGGAAGCACCTCTTACATATGACAGAGAATCTAATTGCTTGGAACAAAAGAACCAAGTTCAAGTGGCAGATACTAGGATGGATGACTTATTGATAATCAATGAAGAGAATCAAGCAGGAAGACAGGATGAAGGTCAAGGCACAAGGAATGAATTACCAATTTCAGAGGAACACCGTAGTGTATTTTCATATTATGATTGTCAGGCAGAAGGCCAAAGATTATCTTGTGGATCACATGATGATGAATATGATGATTCAAATGCACGGAATTGTTGCACTGGGCCTTATTTGACCTCTGAAAACTCTCATTTACCAGTTATCACCATCCAGAGTGAGTCACCAAGCAACAACAGGGAGGGAGAATTGTCTATTTCAGAGCCTAAGTGGTTAGAGCACGATGAATCTGTTGCATTGTGGGTCAAGGTAGTATTTCTGCTTTTAGTTTTCATTTCCCTGAAACACCATATCTCTAATCCAACTATTATGGTTTTGCCTTGCATTACAACAATTGTTTCTAATGTCTAGGACATGATCTCACGGTATGCCTTACGTTTATTTTATTTCATGTGCTTAATGCATTATCCATTTAACCTCTTAAACTCCTTCGATAATTCTTGTTTCCTGGCTCCAGTTAAATAGATCCCCCCCTCCCCATTTAATTATGATTTTCTAGAAGATAAAGATACATGCTAAATTTATTTTCATGTTATACTCTTCTGTTTCTCCGAGTATAGTGGAGAGGAAAATGGCAAGCTGGAATCAGATGTGCAAGGGCTGACTGGCCGTTATCGACTTTAAAGGCAAAACCGACTCATGATCGAAAACAGTATTTTGTGATTTTTTTCCCTCACACCAGGAATTATTCTTGGGCAGACATGTTACTTGTCCGGTCCATTAATGAGTTCCCAGAGCCTATTGCATATAGGAGTCATAGAGTTGGACTAAAAATGGTTAGAGATTTGACTGTTGCACGGCGGTACATACAGCAAAAGCTAGCTGTTTCCATGCTGAATATAATTGATCAGTTCCATTGTGAGGTATTGTTTTCTTCATCTTTATAATCCTTGTGTATTTAATATATTTCCTCAATTTGTCAGATCTCTTCTTACCAGAATTCTATTCTTATTTGTGTAGGCTTTGATTGAGACAGCACGTAATGTGATTGTCTGGAAGGAATTCGCTATGGAGGCTTCACGCTGCAATGGTTATTCTGATCTTGGAAAGATGCTTTTGAAACTTCAAAGTGTAATTCCTGCACTTGACATATTTCATAAGATGTCTGAAAAATTATCAGCAGTAGTTGGTGGACCAACCATGTGATAGAATGTGATATGGATGATTTGACATATATATAATAAATGAAAGTAAAGTGGGAGGTATTAGGAACATCTGTGAATATAGATTATTGCAAGCTCTTCCCTTCTCTGTCTTAGCCTGAAATTGATTTAATTTAATGCATTAACATAGAAATTTATTTAGAACTCATAACAGCAACTATTTTTTAACCTTATAACTTTATATTTGGACTTTGAGTTGGTCCTATATGAGAATATATCCAGAGGGGATCTAAATGGTCATGGTTCATGAATCCTTAGTTGTTGATGTTAGTTGGGTAATGCTGCTATCATCATCATAATCACTGTCCATCTACACCATAACCTTTCATCTATGTCTTTCTATCTCTATCTCCTCCACCATTCCCTTCTTTTACTTGCATTAAAAAATGCAAGTCATAATATTTCTCTTCTCTGCAGATGATATTGCCACGCTACATAAATGCTAACTGGCTTCGAAAATCTTTTCACTCGTGGGTACAAAAATGTCAGAATGCACATAGTGCTGAATCCATTGAATTGCTAAAGGAAGTACGTCTCACTTTATGTTTGCCTATTTATGTTACTATCATTGCTTACTGAAATAATATGTTGATTGGAATTATGAATCACTAGCGGTTTTTTTTCTGTTACCTAACATCATTGTCACACCTCACCAAAAAGAAGCGAAAAAAGGGGGAAGAAACCTGCTTCCCTTGAACTTTGGGCTTGGGAGCAAAGGTTTTACTACTAACCTGAACGTTCCATCAAGGCATACAAGGGGCCATGTGCATAAGTTGCATAACTTCCTTTTCTTGCAGGGCAGGGACTGTTCTTGCAAGCGTATAGTCAATTTGATACTTTCATGTCAGGGACTGTTCAACAATTGCATAATGCATGCTCAAAAGTAATATTTTCTTTGTTATGGATTCAGGAATTGTATGATGCTATACTATGGAATGAGGTCAGGTCCCTTGGGGATGCAACAGTGCAACCCACACTTGGTTCTGAGTGGAAAACCTGGAAGCATGAAGTTATGAAATTGTTCTCAACTTCTCATCCTGTATCTAGTAGTGCTGGAGATATCAATCAACGGAACAGCGATAGTCCTTCACACACAAGTATACAAGTTAGCAAGAAGAGGCCCAAGCTTGAAATCCGTCGTGCAGAGACACATGCTTCCCAGGTGCTAAGCAACGATTCAGACCAAACCATGGCTGTTGAAATTGACTCTTCTTTTTTCGGTAACCGAGATGCTGTGGATGTCAATCTGCCAACACTAAAACTTTGTAAAAAGGAAGATGAGAGAGAGGAAACCACACCAATGAACACATCAAACACTTCGACTGACAGATGGGATAATATGTTGAAGAACGGGATTCGGAGCTGTTTCACACCAAAGTTGTTGAAACAACAACCGCAAGTGAAGAGGTCAGGAGTGCCTCAACCCAGCACAGTCAGCCTAAGGAAGTGGAATTAACACCTGTGAGTGATTCAGTTGCTAAGAAATCTGTAGGTGCTGGGAGTAAAAACCGACAGTGCATAGCATTCATAGAGTCAAAAGGAAGGCAATGTGTGAGGTGGGCAAATGAGGGGGATGTTTATTGTTGTGTGCACTTAGCATCTCGCTTTACTGGTACCTCTAGCAAAATGGAAGGGACACCCTCTGTTGATACACCCATGTGTGAAGGTACGACTGTGCTTGGCACAAGATGCAAGCATCGGTCATTATATGGTTCCTCATTCTGCAAGAAACACAGACCTAAAAATGATGCAAATAGTATCTTCCTTTCTCCAGAGCGCACACAAAAAAGGAAACATTCGGAGACCACATCCTGCAGAGATATAGTTTTGGTGGGAGACACTGGAAGTCCTCTGCAAGTTGAGCCAGTGTCAATAATTGAGCCTGATGTTGTGCAGAGAAGAAACAATTTAATCGAGAAGCCGGAACATTCTGGTAAAGATCATGATAGCACAGAATTGCTGCATTGCATAGGCTTATACTCTCATAGTGGTTTTGATCCTTGTCATGAAAGTCCTAAGAGGCATTCATTATACTGTGATAAACACCTTCCAAGCTGGCTCAAGCGTGCAAGAAATGGTAAGAGTAGGATAGTATCCAGAGAAGTGTTTGTTGATCTTTTGAAAGACTGCTATTCACTTGAGCAGAAATTGCATTTACATCAAGCATGTGAACTTTTCTACAAGCTCTTCAGAAGTATTTTATCTCTAAGAAACCCAGTTCCTGTGGAAGTCCAACTTCAGTGGGCTCTTTCTGAAGCATCAAAAGATTGTAATGTTGGGGAATTTTTAATGAAGTTGGTTTACAGTGAAAAGGAGAGACTCCAGAGTTTATGGGGCTTCACTGACAATAAATGTACACCTTCTTCCTCTTTTGTGGAAGAACCTGTTCCCTTGCCATTGGCCATCAATGACAATATTGAAGATGACAAGACTATTAAGTGCAAAATGTGCTCGGTGGAATTTCCTGATCACCGGCAGCTTGGAACCCACTGGATGGATAACCATAAAATGGAAGCACAAAGGTTGTTTAGAGGTTATGCTTGTGCCATCTGCCTGGATTCATTTACCAACACGGAGGTTTTAGAATCCCATGTCCAGGAGAGACACCATGTGCAATTTGTTGAACAGTGCATGCTTCTCCGATGCATTTCCTGTGGCAGCCATTTTGGCAATACTGAGGAATTATGGCCACATGTGCTGTCAGCTCATCATGTTGATTTTAGACAGTCAAAGACTGCTCAACAGCATATTCTATCAGCGGGTGAGGAATCACCGCTAAAACTTGAGCTCGTTAATTCAGCTTCTTTGGAGAATAATTCAAAGAATGTAGGCAGTTTTCAAAAGTTTATTTGCAGGTTTTGTGGCATGAAATTTGATTTGCTTCCTGATCTTGGCCGCCACCACCAGGCTGCTCACATGGGACCAAGTTTAGCTAGCTCTCGTCTTCCAAGAGAGGGGTTCATTATTATGCTTATAAACTAAAATCTGGGAGACTAAGCCATCCTAGATTTAAGAAAGGTCTGGGGGCAGTGTCATATAAGATCAGGAATAGGGCAACTGCAACTATGAAAAAACGCCTCCAGGCATCAAAGTTGATTGTCCCTGACATCATTAGTGCAGAGCCTCGTGTAACAGAGACATCAAATCTTGGTAGATTAGCAGAACCACAATGTTCAGCCCTTGCAGAAATATTATTCTCCAATATTCATAAAGCAAAACCACGACCTAATAACTTAGACATTCTGTCTATTGCTCGCTCTTCTTGTTGCAAAGTGAGCCTCAAGGCCTCATTGGAGGAGAAGTATTGCATGTTACCAGAACGTGTGTACCTTAAGGCAGCCAAGCTTTGCAGTGAGCATAACATTCACGTCGAGTGGCATCAAGAGGAATTTACATGCATAAATGGATGCAAGTCTGTCAAGGACCCAGAGGTTCTGTCCCCATCAATTCCTCTACCTAATAGTTTTGGAGGTCGCCTATTAGCAGATTCCCTGGATAATGTAGATGAAGAGTTGGAATTGGATGAGTGTCACTATATCATTGGTTCACAACATTTTAAACAATGGCCCACGCAGAAGGCCAGCGTCTTGTGTGATGATTTAAGCTTTGGAAAAGAATCAGTTCCAGTAGCTTGTGTAGTGGAGGAAGGTCTTTTGGATTCCCTTTACATCTCTGGGGATAGTTCAAAAGGTCAAAATGCTAAATCCTCCATGCCTTGGGAGGACTTTACTTACGTTACAAAATATTTTCTTGATCAGTCCCTTGATCTTCATGTTGAGGTAACCTTTGTATTTGCTTTTCTCTATTTCTCCATATATATGCCTTACAATTATACCTCACTGGAGTCCACTTCGATTGCATGTCATAATGACCTTTCAACCAGAAGTTATTCTCAAGATTTTTCATAATTCCCTTCCCAGGAGATTTCTGGTTTTTTGCTTGATAATACCAGGAAATGCAATTTCTCAAGACAAGGACTGCATTATCCTTGTTTACAGCTTGTGTCCCACCTCACACATGATGGAATGTATTTGCATATTGCTTGGATCGGTTTAACTCATACTTGTGTTGTATTTTTATCATTTTCCTTCTAATTATTTACATATCTTTTCAGAGTTTGCAACTTGGGTGCACTTGTTCCAATTCAACATGCTGTTCTGAGACATGTGATCATGTATATCTCTTCGATAATGATTACGAAGATGCAAGAGACATATATGGGAAACCCATGCGTGGCAGATTTCCTTATGATGACAAAGGTCGAATTATCTTGGAGGTACTAAAATTCTTTTTCTGTCAACCAATATTAATTTTCACTAAAGCATCATGTCTTCTTGTTGCTTGCTTATGGTGTTTCTCAAAATCACATGTAAAAGAGAATGTGTTGTTATATTGTCAAAGAGTGCATTATTGACTTGATATGATACCCATAAGCATCCAGTATGATTTTTTATTTCCTTTTAGAATTACATAGCTTCTCCTTCACCATTCAGAACATTATAGAATTACAAGCCCCTTTTCACTAGCAGATACTGCTACATGGCCTGGTTGGCATCCTCCTTCCTTCTCCCCTTGATTCTGTGTTTTATCTCTTGAGATTAAACCTTTGTGAAAAACTGTGCAGGAGGGCTACCTTGTCTATGAATGCAACCAGAAGTGTAGCTGCAGTATAGCATGCCTAAATAGGGTTTTGCAAAAAGGAGTACGAGTAAAACTGGAAGTCTTCAAAACAGAGAATAAGGTAATGATTTCAGCTTTTTGTTGTATTCTAGAGTTGTGTCCATTGACATTGCTTCATGTTGGTCTTCAGGGCTGGGGAGTCAGGGCTGGTGAACCAATTCTGAGTGGCACATTTGTCTGTGAGTACATTGGGGAGATCTTAAACGAGCAAGAGGCAAAAAATAGGCTTACCAGGTTTCTCTTTGATTTTCAGAGGTATGCTCTCACCTTATGCTTGCTTTTATGCTTATATGCTGAATAGGCTGTATGATCTGATATCAGGTATGATAGAGACAGTTGCAACTACATGTTTAACGTTGATTCTCACATCAATGATATGAGCCGATGGATCGAAGGACAAGCAGGATATGTTCTTGATGCGTCCAAATATGGAAATGTTTCCAGGTTCATCAATCATAGGTGAGGATACTCTTGCATGTATCAGCTATCACATACTGAAATGTTTTCTCATACTCTTGATTCTGTTACTTCCAAGTTGTAACTTGGCCACAACCAATTTTGTGACCGAGTATCCATAGATTCTAAATGTGAGCACCATTTTCTGATTATGAATAATGGGCCCTTTAACATTTACGACACCAGAATTAGCAGTTCATCTTTTTCTGTATTTGAATAATGAATACCGCACCTCTACTTTTGGAGTCCTGAATTTCTGTTTATGCACTCTTGATAGCTTCTTTGTCTCTTTTTAATTCTTCTCAGCTGCTCACCAAATCTTGTGAATCATCAAGTTCTTGTGGACAGCATGGATTGTAATCAAGCTCACATTGGTCTCTATGCCAATCAAGATGTAAGCGTTTCTCAAAAATGTAGTGTACAAATCTGTCTCATTTGTAAAATGCAGGATGATCTATGTTGAAAATGGTTTCTCAAAAATGTAGTGTACAAATCTGTCTCATTTGTAAAATGCAGGATGATCTATGTTGAAAATGGTTTGTAGATTACGGTGTGGTCTAGATGACCAAGTTTAATTGAGTGACTTGTCAAAGAAAAGCTTAGTTGGGCAAATAAAGGTTTAAAACAGGCATCTCTTTGACTTCTTATCTCCTGTCAAGATGTAATAGGTTCTCTTTCAATACACCATCATAATATGAACTTCTTTGGATTGGTTTGACCATTACTTTTCAAAGTAAAAAAGTCTTAAAAAGTATTTATTTTTCACGCATTATAAATGTATTAATGCTGCCATTTTTTCATCACAATTTTGCAGATATCTATAGGCGAAGAGCTGACTTTTGACTATCGATATGAACTGCTACCAGGACAAGGATATCCATGTCAGTGTGGAGCTTCTACATGTCGGGGCCGCCTTTACTGAATCCTCAGTGAGCACTATGGGATCTCTATGACATCTAAGATATTGCTTTTCAAGTTCACTAATGAGGATACTGAGCTGTAACATAGGAGCTTTACCTCCCGTCAAACCAATCATGGGACTAAAAATCTGGCACTGTTGTTGCCAACAGTTCTAAATTTTTAGCTGCCTGTAAACTGCTAAACCTGTATCAGTGGAAATGGAGTTCTGCAGTCTCCATACAGAACATCCAACTTGCTGCATGGCCAAGCCAGATTGTACCTATGGTAGTTCTTTCAGACGGGATGGAAGAAAGCATTTATTTGGTGGATCTCTTTTTAAACTCGCCCCTGTTTCCCAATTCTTCTTTCTTTAGTAGCGTAGTCCACTTTCAAGTGGATCTTGTTGTCGAAAATTTCCCTGCCTTTTGATTCCCATTGGAGTTTTTAGGTTTAATAGCTTAGACCAGGTATGTTAGACAGCTTTGGTGATGCATGAAGTGCCTCGATCCTTCTCTGTGACATTCTCTGTAGTTTGAGCATTCTTATTGTGCCTTGGCTTCATTAAGGGCATCTATTCAGTTGGGAAAGTAAAAGAAATTGTCAAATGTAGGTGTAATGCCTGATACTCATTGGTTGAAAATGACATGTCCGCACAAGTTATATCATTACTGACATGCCCAAACTTCAGTTTCCTCAAGTGGGTCTTAAGCAAATTTTCGCCACAAACAGAAACATGAACCATTAAGCTTCTCTTGTCACAAATATTACAGATTTTTCATTAGCAAATTCATTGTCCTAAGATGACTGTAGTGTACTGGTAAGGTATATGGTAGATTCCCTGGGAGCATAACGAATCAACAACTGTTGTTTAGAACCTCATTTCCCCATTCTGAATCAAAAAGAACACAAAAGGAAGCCCGTAACTGAGAGCCGCTAAGCTTGTCATTCCTGTTAAGACAAATTTAAGCAGAAAACACAATAATTAAAACTATCAGTCTTAGTGTCAGATTTGCATTTCATTTCAAACATTCAACCCTGAAAGTTGATGTTAATTGGGAATATATCAGATACGGCAGCTTTAATATACAGTTAAGGAAAGATTCTACTTAAAATGTTTAACATTTCTTGTAGAGTGTTACCTAAAACAGTATTTTTTTCTACCAGAAATGTTAATATTGAGTTTTACTGGAAATTAGTTAGCGAAATTAACATTTCCAATAAAAAAAATAATATTTTAGATAACGTTTTTTCGGCACTGTTAAAAAAGTAATATTTCCGGTAGCATGTTCATTAAGGAAAACAAATGGAAATAAAACTGGTTCTGGTGTCTCACCATATGCAACGGCTTTCCCAACTTTCCTCTTCTTTCCTAGCTTGTGATCCATTGTTTCTGATAAATATATCAAATGCAGAATCATGGAGATGATAACCTACAAACTTCCAGTTTTCTCTGCAACAACTCTTTCGGTCAAATCCAATGACCAGAATCCAGCTATCTTCTTACAAAATCTTCAACCACAACCTTAATAAACAAGAATACTCCAAGGCACAGTGCTACTTTTGCAACATGTTTGATTGATCCTTTTGCAGAGATTCTCCAATTTAGCAGATTAACAATACAAGCACAAACATAGAGGGGAAACCAGCAGTACCAATCTATTGCAATCAATATTAGAGAGCAAAAAATGAAGATATTACCAGCTGTTAAAACATAAACCCAATATTATTAAACAGAAAAACACTAATCGGTAAGGTATAGTACCAGGGTCAATTAACTGAACAGATGAAGAACGAGTAAACAACATTGCCATTAGCAGAGAGCAGCAGCTGAATAACTTTCTGGGTTTTGCCATTCTCTGAGTCTGAACATGGAAATAAGTTAATTATATGTTATGTGTATACTGATAAGATGATATGCACCCAATTGCTATAGCCAACGCTTTCATGTAGCTGAATTTCCATATTTATTTATAATTCTTCGATCATATTCATTCAATGCACTAGTCATGTACGAATCGAGCGACCTTAGTGGTTGAAGGGATGATTGTTATCCCTAAAGGTCTTGGATTCGAGCACAACATCTGTAAGAGTGTTTAAACGTTCATTGTCAAAAGGTTGAGTATTTCGAATAAATACCACCTTGTAATAACTCCTAACTGATTAAACAAAGCCCTAGCCATATTTCAAGTAACCAGTGATATATATAATATTTAGGCAAGTATATTTGCATGTTCATGTGAATCAATATGTCACCTTCATTATTATTATTTTCCAATGACAGAGGGGTCCATTCTGAAGCTTTTGTTAAGATCCGAATCTATGGCAATTCAGAGAGAGAAAAGAGGTAATTAAAGGGGGTCAAAGAAATGACGGACTATCTAATCCTACTTTCAGAAGTTTAATTAAGAAAATGTTTTAAATAATATTTTTGAGTTGTTTGAGTATCATTTATGCAATTTGCCAATGTGATGGGATATTGAAATTTGAACCTACTCATTTTTTATCAGGTCAAATTCTTTTATTAGTCCTTATACTATCCAAAATTCTGGATTAGTCCTTGATTTATAATTTGATCATTTTAGTCCCTATACTTTTCAAATTATAAAATCAGTCCTAAGCCAAATCCTGCTACTAGTTCCTAAAATATGCATAAGTTGTATGTTTAGTCCATGTTCCCTGTAATTTGATCATATTATCTCTATATTAGTATTTGAGTATGACTGAGATTTTAAAACTCGAAAAGTTTAAAGATTATTATAGACTAAAATAAAGTATACAATATAATAAATAATTCGATATTTTTATTTATAGTTTAATTTGAAACTTCTAAGGTCATATTTATATCCTTCATAAAGGGTTATGGTAAAAAGGAACTTTTTATGGATGAATTTGGCTTCATCATAATATTGTTTACCTATGCAGAGATTAATTGGTAGCCATTTACACAATTGCTCCAATTACTATTGTGGCCATAATAGTTGTCACAAATGATTGATACAAAAGTTTTAAAAATTACATTAAAAAGAATAAACTCACTAGTAAGAACATTTGTGTATACAGGGCCGGTCCAATGAGTTTTAATGTCCTGGGCGAGATAATAATTTTATGCCCCTATACTTGTACCGTATAATAGACAAAACATAAATAATTTTTTTAAAACAAAAATGTAATAGAAATTATAGTCAAACAATATCATTACTAATACAAATCAAAACCTACAAGGCTACAAATATCACCTAAAACGATGCCTTTGTGCATTTTTTGAAGCAAAAACCTCTATTATTTTACGATAATCAAGACTTTGTAAAAATTGACTTTTGATGCTTAGAATTGCTAATCTGTTCAATCTATGTTGAGTCATCCTGCTTCGAAGATAGGATTTCAAGAGCAAAATATGAAGCAAAATAGAGTCTTGTCTTTCATGATTTCGTCGCTAAGAGCCTTACAAAGGATGCAAGTCTACGCCCTACTGCATCTGAGATGCTGAAAGTATGGTAACATTTATCTACTTGTATTCCAATAACGTAATCTCGTTTCCTTTCCTAATATTAGTTTATTTGGATAAATTACCAAATATAAAAGTCTCTTGTATGTACGTGTACATTTGTTTGTTTAGTTTATTTGGAACAATCTATGCTGACATGTAAAAGAATATAAATATATGTATATATATTACCACTACTTGAACTCCAAGTATATGGATTCAAGTGCTTCATGCACTTTGGTGATACTTGGACATGAGAGAAGGGAAAATGCTCTGTCTTGTAAGGTGTCAGGTTAAGAAAACTGTCCACATTTCAAGTACCGGTTGTTACATGTAATGAACTGCACAGAGTTGAAACGAGGGCTTCTTATTTTTTTTAATGGCTAAGGGGAAAAATAAATGTTTCTTTTCAATATACTTGATCACTTGTAGCTTCACTTGCCTTTTCATTGGTTATAGTTTATACTTTTGACATGAAATCATCATCTCTTTTTTGAAACTTAGCACAAATTTATTGAGAAATGCAAATGTGGAGCTTCTGTAATGTTACCAAAGATTGAGAATGCAAAGCAAACAAGGGCTACAATGGAACATGCACAAGCTCTTGCTCCTGCTGGTTCAGAACTTAATGTATGAATCGTCTTGTTTCTGAATGCAGTTACTCAATTTCTGTTGTATGCATGCGTATTTACTTTACCTGGTACTGACTGACTACCAATTTGGATCAGACACTTAAGGTTCATATTGATGCCCCCTTAAACATACTGCCCTGGGCTAATGCCCATCTGACATATGTATTGGGTCGGGCCAGTGTGTATATCAACTCACAAGAAAATCTCATGCTTCGGAGATGTATCAACTTATCATGATCTATTGTTTCGATACTCAAGCTATGATTAGGGATGACAACGGGCCGGGTTCGGGCTGGGTATTGGTCCCCGTCCCCGTTTAAAAAACCCATACTCGTTCACGCTTAAAAAATCGCGAAGATTTAAACGGGGATCCCCATTGGGTAATCGGGGAAAACCGCGGGAAAACGGGTATCCCCGTTTAGCATAAACGGTTATTTAAACGGGTATCGGGCCAGATATATATATATATATATATATATATATATATATATATATATATTAAATTAAATATATAAATATTATATATATTTTTTTAATTTAAATTAAATTTATTAATATTATATATATATATAATTATTATTTTTAATATTTATCGGGACGGGTATCGGGCCGAGTAATCGGGGCGAGAATTACCAAACCCGTCCCCGTTTAGCATAAACAGTTTTTCCCCTTCCCCGTTTAATTTAGTTTTCGATTTTCTTCGTCGGGTTCGGATTTTTTTACTATCCCTAACTATGATGATTTGATTTTAATACCATGTGATCGCTTCGAAAATCGCATGATTTCATATAAATAAATCACCTTGCAATTACTCATTTGACTCACCCCCACCAGTATCGATGAAAAAGATTCTCAATTTTACATCGAAAATCCATCAGCGTCTCATAAAAGCAATAACTCAAGACAGAAAAGAACAACTATTTATGGGGTTTGGGAAAATATAAATATTTCTTAAAGAACAAAGAAAAATGTTGAGAGAAGCTTAAAAAGCGAAGCTTGGTTAATTATAATAGGACTAGGAAAGTGTTTCTATGACAAAAGGAAAAAGAATATTCAGAGTGGCAATTGGCAAAGGCTGGCAAAGTAAAACAACAATCATAGAAAGCGTATATGGGACACAAACAGTGATAAAGTAAAAGCAAACCAAACCAATGTATCGAGTTCTTTTGTTTTTTTAGTTGATTTTTGCTTTAGCTGTTGTGGGTTATTTCTCCTATGCAAAAAAGTATTTAAAGTGCGTCACTTTACTCGTTATTCTGCCCCGGACAAAGTCTGTTGAATGGTTCCCTTGATGCTTAGCACCAGAGCTCTCATCAATCATTTTAGACATCCCGAGCTTAAAAATAAGAGATTGAGATGGGTTTTCAGGGGAGATACCAGGTTACACTGTTATGACCCTCAAGAAATAGAGAAGAAAATAGACGAAGAAGAGAAGAAAAGATGAGAGAGTAGACGAGAGAATATAGATTCAAGAGAAGAAAAAGTTCATTCTTTTCACACATGAAAACTATATTTTGCAGTACATGGTTATTTAATCACAATACACTAGGTTTCCTCCTATTTTGGCTTGGGCTTATCCTAAGGCCCTTGTTTCCCTTCCTTTTTTTCATGTTAATTTTCCCATGTGAGTCACATGCTCCTCTTTTAATTTCTCTTCATCAAAATCCCCCAATTCACTACGTGCAATCCTTAATTTATTTTTTGAATCCCCAATGCCCTTCGCTTCGTGCTTCTCCTCCTCTCTCCCAACTGTGACAATTCCTTCCCTTTTAGACGATCCTTGTCCCCAAGGATCAAAGTATCGAATTTGTGATAGCAAGACCACAAAATCCTTCCAAGTTGCAAAAAAAGGAAGTCCATCCCAACTAATTAGCCATTGCTTGTAACGAACAACACCCAATATCACATGGTTAAAATGATCCCTATGATGCACCCTCGAAACATGTCCCAATCCCATCAAATCAACATTGGCTAAAATCACTTGTGCAGTCCATTTGGCCAACTTATTCGCATTGTTCTTCAACTCAGTAGCCAAAACCGCACCCCTTTGAGTCTCCAACTTCTGCCTCCAATCAACACGTACTTGTGATCAAACTCCTTAAGTGCATTCAAAGTAAGGAAAGACTTCTGGTTATTAACATCAACAACACTCTGAATCTCACACCGAGCATCTAACTGCATATCATTATCAAGCTTCCACCTTATATACCTATAAGCAACAGAAGCCACTTCATCGCCTTCATTGACAAACGGATTTAGCTCATCGAAACTAACCTTATTCCCATGCCTAACTAAAATCTGCTGTGAAAACTTCAGATTTATATATGCAGCTTCAACGCTCAAGGAATAAGCTGAGTTAATATTATCTTTAACTTCAAGTAATGGCTCCTGAGATGTCTCAAGGACAGACAACAAATCCAATTGTGACCCATCTCTTTTATAAAAAAATAACATGTTCCCAACTTTGTATGCAACAATAACTCCAACTTTAACAATAGTTAGAATAGCTAAGCCTTTGGCTCCTTTCAAAATTACCAATGGTATAGATCTCTTTGGATTAGACCTATCAACTTGACAATAGCTTTTTAATGTACTGGATGATTTGTAGATCTCATGTACCATGGACAAACCAACTACCAAGTTCAACCAACCACGAGTACAGGTCCAGTCCATGATATAGTGCTTAGTTACTTGCGCAGCATTGTTAATGGTATTGATAAGAACACCCTGCAACGGATCAAGCCTATCATAGCAAGAATTTAATAGGTAGTAAGCATCTTCCCTTAGAACACTTAGAACATGCTCTGCAGAAAATCCCTCCAAAAAACCTGCAATGAAATCTTCCACGTATAAGTGTAGTAAAGAGAGCACTGTACTGCATGCAAATTGTGGTAAAACCATCTAGAATCCACTCCGGAGGCTCAGATTCCAAAACCTCTTTATATGTGTTATAATCTAACCCACTCGAATCCAGAAGCGAAGGGACACTTAGTATATAAACAGAGGAGTACAAATATGTATCCCCATTCTTTATAGACCCAAAAAATGAAACATTAAAACGTTGGTATTATTGATTCACATAAACACTCGAGGAGCCTTTATTACGCCTAGTTACAATTGCAACTAACCCAGTCAACACATTCTTCAAGTTCACATCTGGATGTATGCCATTTTGTATTGAACTACGAAAATCGTCACCAGAATCATATCCTTCGTCAATAAAATCATCAGACTCACCAGAAAACTGATAAACATAGTCATTTTTCATCGACTTTGAGCCAAATGTGAAAATACTCTTATCTTGGAGCTCAGTCCAAACAAATAACCTACTCCATATCATCAACAAAAGTTGAAACACATAAGGATCAATGATTAAGATACGTTCACTGACATTCATAAACACCATGAAATAATTTTCTCTAAACATCGATTGAACTATAAAATTCAGGTTATTTGAATTTCCAGATTTTTGGCACTGTGGAAACTGATTCACATTTACTGTTGAAGAAGAACCGACTAATTGTTTCGTTACCGTTCGAGCTTTTTGAATTGTGCCATCAAAGAGTCTGGGTGAATAAAAAACATGCGATGTAAGAGTAGAAACCTGAATCGATAGGGATATACCGTGAGTTTTCAATGAGAACAACTGCGAAGATCTCGCCATTTTAACATTTTGATGAAGCTGGAAAATGGTGTTATTGATTGATTGAAATTCAACATCTTTTACTCTCACAAGCATTTTATCGAACACATGAGAATTATCATATTTTTGCTCACACTTTTTATCAGCCAAAATCTGTAAAATCATTTCCACATACTTCTAATTCGTTTCCATTATAGATTTCAATGTACTCAATCGACGTTCCTGCTCCTTCCACCATTGAAGAGGTTTTGTGCCATCCGTTGCTTGCTTCACCAGAGTTGTGAGTTATGAAATCTGGTTTTGAATGACAGATAAGTCAGTTGATTCAGAATGACGGACACAAAACAAAGTGAATTGCACTGATCCGCTTTTATGCCAAAATGTACGCCACATACCATTTACAATAACATGAAGAAAGTCTTCCAAAGCAAGATACCTATCTTCCTTCAAACCTTTAGAAGCAAAAGGAGAACATGGTAATAGTTGCTGAAATAAAACCCCTTCGAATGCTAGATCAAGCTTGTGCAGTTCATCAATCAGAAATGGAGAATTTAAAAGGGGCTGCTTCCCTGTGACATCATCCACACCATAGGTTTCCAAAACCCAATCTTGAAGACCCTGCTTAAATAACTCCTGGTCTATGAATTCCCTTCTAAAGTCCTTCAGCACTTTGTGGACTCTTCTAGAAATTTGAAAAAACTTGCTTGAAGATGAAATCCCATACACACTTTGTGTAGAGATAACATCTCCCTTAGAAGGTTTCGATGTCTTTTCTTGTTTATGATCTGGGCTTTTAGTTTCCTGCCCATCATTTTCACTGATTAAAATACTCAAAATTTGCTCAACGTACCCTTGATTAGTGTTCATCCTAGACTCCAACGAACTGATGCGCTGTTCTTGATTCTCCCACCACTTGGGAGGTTTGGTGTCATCGGTTGAGCTCTTCACTAACTGCGTCAAATCCTCAATCTGTTTTTGTATTGCCAAAAAATCAAGGGTTTCCATGAGAGGTTGATTTCTTTTTGGCATAACAGATAGCTAGTGGCCAAGAATATAGGCTATGATACCAGTTTGTTACGACCCTCAAGAAATAAAGAAGAAAATAGACGAAGAAGAGAAGAAAAGATGAGAGAGTAGACGAGAGAATATAGATTCAAAAGAATAAAAAGTTAATTCTTTTCACACATGAAAATTATATTCTGAAGTACATGGTTATTTAATCACAATATATTAAGTTTCCTCCTAATTTGGCTTAGGCTTATCCTAAGGCCCTTGTTTCCCTTCATTTTCTTCATGTTAATTTTACCATGTGAGTCACATGCTCCCCTTTTAATTCATCTTCATTAAAATTCTCTAATTTACTATGTGCAATCCATAGCTCAAGCCTTAACTCATTTTCAGAATCCCCATTACCCTTCGCTTCGTGCTTCTCCTCCTCTCTCCCAACCGTGACATACACATTGACACAAGTCTTTCTTTTGGTCAAGTTTTAGTGTTTGGAAGTTTTTAAGATTCTCTTTGTTGGATATAAAAGAAAGTACTCTTTTTTATGCTTGTTTCAAGTTTCTTTTCATTTTCCCAGTTTTTTTCTCTGGGGTTTTTGATCTATTGTAAGGAATATGAGAATCTCTAAAGAATTGCTTTTCTCTCAAGAATCTCTTTTGCTAATATAATGCTTATTATAGATTATTACTTAAGTATGTTCTTCGAAAAGCTTTAAGTTGGAGTGCTTTCAGTTTTTGGTAGATTTATTTCAGGAAAAAATGTCTTTTGTTAGGAAAGAGCTAATTTATTCTTGTATAGAAATCTTTAGCAACTCTTAACTTAGGGAGTCAGTGCTCTGTTTTCTTAAAATAATGCATTGAGTTGATGTTGGAAATGGCTGAAATCAGAGTTTCTAGGTTAGATCAAGGCCAAACCAATATTAGAGATGTCCTAATTGCAGTGACCCCTGAAGGTTTTTGGTGTTGTCCCTCTACTGTTGTGTTCCAAAAGACTCTCAAATCACAAAAGCCTCTAAACAAACCCAAATCCTCCTTACCTCCACCCAATATTTGTGTTCACAAGAAACAAATCCCACAAACTGAGAAGAAGCCGATGAACACTCCAATAAGATCAGTAGTTACTTATGATGATCAAAGAACTTCTACTTATGTTAATCATGGCATTAGTGCATTGATTGTTCCGGAGAGGTTGCCGAGGCCTAAGGTAGAACTTGTGCCTAGGAATGAGGCAATTGAATACGGTGAACCAGGAACCAGTGATATGAAGTTGATTCTACTTGGGAAGCAAGGGTTTTGTGTGAAATTGAGTTTCCACAAGAAAGTTCTATTGGAGTATAGCTGTTTTCTCAGTGATAAACTTTCTGAACAGGAGTTGATTTGTCTTACCTAGAAATTGATGACTGCGAGGACGTCAAAAGTTATGTCGAAACTGTGAGATTGATGTACTGCAAAGAGATGAAGCAGCGATTAATGAAACAAAGTGTTTCACACGTGCTCCGCATTCTCAAGGTAATTTGCACATTCAGGCTAAGGCCCTTCTATTTTTAGGAGCTGAATCTTGTTATATTGTGCATGCAGAGAATACCTTTTCTGGTATGTTTCCAATCTTAGTAAATAATAATCGTTATAGTGTACTCAACTATTGTCATATATCTCTTTGAACTTGATAAATGCCAGTGAAAAGACATACCTGCACTCCGAGTCTCATTTGTTACTTTAAGAGTTAAGACCCTATATTTCTTACTGGATTTACTCTGCAAAATTCATACGAATATAATCTGTCTATACCCTTCTTTTCCTCTTATAAATGTGCCTAAATTTTGGTACGTAGGTTGTGTACTTGGATTTCATGCTTACCAGGTTAGAAATCAAGATATCCTGTGATGTGGTTTGATTTATTTGTTTTGCCATGTAATATTTGTGTATTGAAAATCCACCAGGATGTTGATGGGCATCCAAGATTTTGTTTAGTCAAAAAAATTCAACATGTGTAGTACGTATTTGTTGAATGTCTCTTTTTTCTATATGTGAAGCTAGATGGTGGGTGTTAATTAGTTTTGTTCTGATATGAAATTTCTCGCTCCGTGTCATGAACTTCTTTGCAGGTTGCTGAACTACTTGGCTTTAACTCGTGCATACAATCATGCTTGGAGTACTTGGAAGCAGTTCCTTGGGTTGGCGAAGAGGAAGAAGAAAAGGTGATCTCTTCAGTTTTGCGACTCCAGGGTGAAGGAATTGGGCTCACGCCAGTATTAAAGCGCATCTCTTCTAATGTCTGTAATCCCCCCACCGAAACGATTTCACATCTAATGGAACTTGTTCTTAAAGGTAATGAGGAGAGAGGCCGGCGTGAAATGAAGTCTATAGTATTGAAACTTCTTAGGGAGAATAATAGCCTCCCAAGTTATGCTGCTCCAGCTGACATCTGCATTGAAACTGTTAATGCATTGTGCAGAAGCTGCTTGGATTCACTCTTATCTCTATTCAAACGAGCAGCTGAACCGGAATCGACCGATAAACCCACGGACACCAAAGAACTTGTGGTCAAACAAATAGCTCTGGAAGCGGATAATCTCTCATGGTTGCTTGACATTTTGGCTGACAGGCAATCAGCAGATGACCTTGCACTAATGTGGGCTAGCCAGCAAGAGTTAGCAACATTACATTCAAAGCTGCCCATTGTCTCTCGGCACCATGTTAGTTGTATTACAGCTAGATTATTTGTTGGAATTGGAGAAGGGGAAATGCTACCAACAAAGGACACCAGTCAATTGTTGTTACAAACATGGTTGCAGCCGTTGATCAATGACTACAACTGGTTGCAACACGGATACAGGTCATTCGATCACAAAGTTGTGGAGGAAGGCATTGGTAGGACAATTCTCACGTTGCCTCTAGAGGATCAGCAGAGCATTCTGCTCGCTTGGTTGGGCAGTTTTCTCAAGGCCGGCGACAAGTGCCCAAATCTTCAGAGGGCTTTCGAGGTATGGTGGCGACGAACTTTCATCAGACCTTATACAGACGCCCAAGGCAGTGTACTTCACTCTCATAGCTCAATGACCCTAAAGCAGTAAAAGACTAAAAAAAACAACAATACAAGTGAAACCATTTGTAAATTAATAGGAGTTACCTTTACGTTTCAGTAGAGCTCACTCACTTCAGCTTAAAATATGAAATGTGTGTTACATACTTTGATCTGGCAATTATCTTGTCAATCCACCACATAGTTTCTTATCTTCCGTCATTTTCTTGGTTGCCAATCACCAACATTTATGCATGCTGTTCTTTTACTATATCATTTTTTTATTTAAACAAATAATATCTAAAATCAATTAATTATAAAAACCACAATCATCTCCTAACACACGTCCTGCATATCAAATATTTGTTAATTGGATTAAATGAAAAAGTACGAATAACAATACAAGCTTCACAGAAAATAATTAATTTTAATAAGTCTAGTTTTAAATAATTAGTATTTTTATTTTTTCCATGTTTTAGTGAACTCTTCTATTTCATAATCTTAATATATTTAGATAATTAGTATTTATCTAATTTGTATTTAAATAATTGATAAAAATTAGTCGTGTTAATAAATACTTAAATTTGTGGTTTGATAAATAATTGAAACAGTTGTGTTATTTGAATATAAATACAGTTTTTACATTAGAATTAGTAAAATTGATATTTACGATAAAAGCAAAAAAGATACTCTATTCACGAATGATCTCTACGTGAACCAATCGGATAACATTCAATAATCGTATAAAATATAATGAGTACAAACGCATACCATACACATAAAGTAATCAAAACAATAGGTGAAGTGCAAACCTTACCGTCATGATTACAATATTGCATCCACTCAAATTATCCAAAAAAATATATATTTTTATTACTATGCAAACTAATAAATAAAATTGTAGGTACTATAATATTAATATGACACATATCTTTGCTCCTGTTCCTTCATTGATTATCAATCACATATCCTTACGTTAATATGAGCGAGATTGTGATTTAAATAGTGACTTATATACTCGTAAAAAAATTAATTACCTAAGGATGGGAGAGAATGAGATTAAGACGTGAGTACTTAGACAAAGAAAAAGTAGACGATACCACACCTACGATTGTAGAAGCATTGGGCATCCAACAATAACGTTTTTACTCGGATGAGTCCATATACACATTTCTCTGAAGAAAATGTTAAAATAATTGATCTTCAGAAAATATTCACAGACGAATATCCTTACCTCTATCTTTCGAGTGATTTTCCTCTAGGGTGTTAAATTTTTTTATCCAGCTAACTCAAGCAGATTCGACCATCATTGTATTCTTCAAATATCTTCTCAAATAACTTTTCATACATATAATGTCATTTACTAGTAATCCCACCGATCAGAACACGACCATCTATTAGGAGGTCTCACTGGAGTGCAACAACTTTTAGAATGAATGTGTACTCTAAAAACCTCATAAATAATAATAAATAACATACCTTCCAAAATTTTCTTAGAAGCTTTTCTTTTTAAATCTTCTTGGTGAGAAAATAAAGCGGGAGTAATGCATAAACTTATGGGGAGGAAAGGCGCATTTTGCAGGACATATTTTTCTCAACTTTTAATATTTTAAATAGTATAAGACATGATTTTTTAATTAATTTTGTAAGAAGATGCACCGCTTAATTCGTATTCCCTTTCTCGACATTATGTGTCACTTAACATAAAAACATACTCAAATTACATCCTATATAACGTACCTTTTCCTTTACAATATATTAAAAAATAAGAGTTATTTCTATAATTAATTCATTTGAAGTGTTATTTGTTTGAAAATTTTAGAAATGATTAATTTTACCTATCTCTGTCTAGTTATAGGTACTGTGGTAGCTAGTCTACAACCCTACATGGGCTGGAGTGGCAGTAGGGCAGCCTAAGCCTATGAAGAGTCAATGACTCTCCCTATCCTAACCCCCTGGATGCATGGTTGAAGCCTTAATATATCAATTTATTTCTGCTACAATGTAAAAACAATGGGGAGAAACTGCAGAGTCATGGTTGGTGGACGGGCTTTGGTTTGATATACTACCATTTTGTGCTAAATGGAAGGGTCCTTTCTCATTTATTTATGTTTCCCTAAACCATAAATGAAAATTCAAAGCACTCGCACCAACTTCCCGCCTGTTTCCTTTGGCATTGAATCTGTAAATTTATATACCCTAAAGAAGACAAAGAAAGCATTGTGGAGAGGTAGTGCTACTTGGTGGCACTGTAATGCGATTCGTTGAATTGTCCGGTAAAAGAAGATTTGAGTCTTTCAAAATCCCCAGTCATGAGATGATATTGAATGAGTCAGACAATATATAATGTATATATATTGGACCACCCCTCCCCCTCTCCAACGGCAAAGAAAGTAACGTTTATCAGACATTGAATGTAAGGTAAAATTATATATATATATAAAACCAAAACAATAGCACTCATTTAAGAATCATCATAGATTCTTATGACATTTCTCTTTCAGTCATAGGTCCCCTTGTTTGAAGGGTCCATTATATCATTTCTTTCATATATTATTAATTCAATCAACCTCAGCTAAATGCTCTTACATCAAGGGGGGAAACATAGTTAATGCCTTGCTTTTGCATTTCTTGTTTCCGGTATGCATTGCAGGGTTAATCTTCACAGGTTTTCTTCAAAAACATTTCATTAAATCAAACAAATCTTGACTAAAACTCCTTAACGGATCGATCCAAATGTGGTTGCACTCGTGTTTTTCTTTTTCATAAAATACTTTGTTTGCTAGCGTTTCTCTCTCTTTCTCCCTCGAATCAAGAAAATGGAAAACATAGCTGAAAGTGACATTGCTTTGCTATACTTGTCTTGTTTGACAGTAGACGTTTTGAGAGACAGATAAGGTTTTGTATTCTGCAACTCTACATAATGATTTTGCCGCTGGAACATCATATCAAAACCTTTTTTTTCCTCTTTATTTATTATTCTACATCTTTTTTGGTCCAATAATATTGATTTTTCACCCATGATATTATACGTATCTTGGATTAAAATGGAACTGATGGTTGCAGCAGAACAAACAACTTGGTGAATCCAAATGTAGAGGTGTGTGTTATATTTGCTTTCTCAAAGAAAAAGCAACATATTAGGTAAAAAGTAATTGTTGCTTTGCATAGTAGTTGTTTTGGATTCCAAGGAACCAAAACCCAACCCTTTTTTTCATATTAGTTTGCGTTGATATGATATGATATGAATTCAATACTAATATGTTGGAGATTTCGGGTACTTAAAATAATGAAAAAATCATGGTAAAACTGCAACAACAACAACAAAACCTACCAGTCTGCCTAGCTAGTAAGGCATTACACAGTGTGTAAATTGGTTTTGAGCTGTATATTAACAATGGCTTGAATCAGCCAATCTCTTTCTAGGTAAAGCAATGGCTACTGTCACGTTTTTTATACTCTTTCGTTTTCATTGTCACTGTCGTTTCTCCAGTCAACCGACCTAACAAAGCATCATTATGTAATGACTATGTCTCATGAGAGTGCTGACAGAATTTGCTGATTGAAAATGCACTACTCTTCGTTCTAATTCAAATATGCGATGGGACACAACTAATACTTTTTACACACATTTTGTAGTAGTCTTGGGAAGGCACTAAAATATTTGAGTACAAGTTTAGGTTAACAAAGATTACTTTAAGTGCACCCTTTTTTATAAAGGCTTAATTTCAGAGAAGATAAAAACATTTCTCACACCGGATTTGTAAGGAAGCTGATGGTGATGTCTGTATTTTTTTTTCTATTACTTGATAATTTGAGGTTAAATCCTTTGTCAACATATACTCCATATAGTTACATGAGTGATGAAGCAGTTTTTATTTTATTTTTAGAGGTTAAAGATTCTGCCACTGACTAGACTCAAGAAGAATGCATAGTAGTAGGTATATGAAAAACATTTGACATTGTCAAATCATTAATAAACCCAATGTACATACCTAACAAAGGAGACAAAAATTGATGTGCCTTAAATTCATGCTCATCAATTGTAATCCATAGGTTCCAGTTCGACCACGTGATTGTATGTGACACCTATTTTCAGTCATAGATCGGTTGCTATCACTTCTCTCAATAATACATCATCCAAAAAGTTTTGCATATTTTGTATGTTCTCATCTATATATAAAAGGTAGCTAATAAATAGCCAATCAGTGTCACTGTAGGTTTGTCGTTATAGTAAAAAATAACCAAACTGGAAGAACATATATGGGATAATCTATCGTCTTCCTTTACCTAACAAAATGCTATGTTTAGATAGATGAGTAAAAGCAAATTACTATACAGTTATAATAAAAAGGCCAAATGCAACAGCTAGCTAGCTTGGAGCTACGTTTATCGTTATGCAACTTTTGTTTCTTAATAAAATTGAAGGAACAAAGAAGATATGAGAATGGGATTAATGGTGTTTTTTTTTATTTCAATAGAATACTATGGATATGAGATTGAAATTAACAGCCCCCAAAGTCTGTAACCGAGAAAGAAGAAGCCTTATCGGGCATGTTCCCAGCATGGCGTAGCCCTAGACTGAGAGATACATCACCAGCCGTGGTCCCGAACCTTATGAGAGTTGAACCAATGTCAGTGTTACCAGCGATGGTGGTCCCATAATCAGCTGCAACAATGCTGCTGCCTCGATGGCATGTGTCATCAACGCCAGCTAAAAATCTTTGGTGGATATCCGAGTCATGAGGGGTTGTGGTGGTGAAAGGCTGGGAGACGGGTGGCGCCACCTCCGTTTCAGTGACGTTCGTGGTGGAGGTGTTAGTAGTACTAATAATGGCGTCGGTGGCTTGTTTTGCGAGAAGCATTGTTTACTGATTGCGACGAGTGAAGAAGGGTCGTTTTCCGTGGCATTGATTTCGGATCTTTTGCTTGCTGTTACAGTCGTTGTTGAAGCCGTAAGTGGCGGCGGTGGCGGTGGTGTTGATATGCCACCTGCCGCTCCTACTGTGGTTGTTGAAGGCGTTGATGTCTGTGAAATATTGTTGTTGTCCTTTGGGTTCCTTTCTTTATTATCTCCCTCTTCTTCATTAGACTCTTGTTGGTACATCTCTTCCACCATGGGTTTCCACAACCGAACCCTGGCATTTATGAACCAATTTGAAACCTGCAAAAAAAAAAAAAATACATTTTCATTACATTGTACATCATGCATTTGAATTCCTAAAAACCGACACTTCACTACCATGTTTAAAAAATTGATACACATTACATGCAAACCATGCACATTATAAATTATAGCAGCTTAAAGTTCTACATTATGAACCAGTCCAAAAACAAAACACAAAAAAGGGACTCCAGGAAACAATAAGTAATGAATAATTAAGACTGTTCTGAGCTAGCTATTGTAATATCTTTCTTCACATGTTGCTCCATGATGTCTGTTTCTTACAGAAAGCTCCAAAAAGCAGTGATGATCAGAGGGGGACTCCATTTATGACCTACAATCAATCACTACTGACTTACAAATTACAAGAGACATGGGACTAGAATTAGGTGTTTGTCTTTCCATGCAAACTAAAATACTGCAAAAAGAAATACCCTAACCTACTAAGAATTATCCCCATTTACTTAACACTCAACCAACTATCTTATCAGATTCTAGTTAGTATTGACTATGAGCAAACTCTTCAAATTAGTATATATATATTTGGTGTATTTATGAAGCTTTATGATGTGGCTGGAGGGTGTCATACTGAGTATTTGATATGAGAGAGAAGCAGAGAGAGAGAGAGAGAGAGAGAGAGAGTGGCAAACTTTCATGTCTCATCTATATCTGTACTTTGTCTCACACCTTTTAAATATGATCTGCTATCTTTCTTCCCCATTCAGTATTTATGGCTTTCATTTCAGAAACCAGAATCTATGTCCTTGGAGTTAAGAATCATAAGTAAAGTGTTTTTTTAATTATTTTCAAAGTGGAACAATCAATAAAGAACGATTCTCTTTTTCTCCTAAAAAACACATCAGAGAAATAAAAGCCAAATCCATGCAAGTTCTTCTGAACTTACTGATGGTTCATTCATAAGGGTTTGTTTTTCCCCCCTCTCATTCTCTTATTAATGAAGTACTGCTTTTTTCCCCCTTTTTACAAATATATGTCTGGTTTGTTTAATAATGTGTAGTGAAAGTGAGAGAAAAGATCAACCTGATTTCTCGATAAGCCTGTCTGTCGAGCCAACAGATGCTTATCTGCATCGCTTGGGTACCTGAGGAAGAGACCAGAAAATGACATCAGAGGCATTGGCTAAAACCGCATAAAGTGAAACCAATCTTTATGTACCGCCATATATGCAGTTGAACCTTTCTTTATTTACCATGTATGGGCGTGAGAATCTAAGAGAAAGAAAGATCATCACACAGCAGCAGCAGCAGTTTTTGCAGAAGTAAAGAGTACAACAGAAACTTTCAACATCTCTCTTATTATTATCTACATGCATATATATACACCAGTTTTTCATTAACAACAAAAAGAAAAGAAAAGAAGAAAAGGGTTTTTCTTTGCTTTCATTTGGGTATGTTTATGAGAATATTAGACAGTGAAAGAAAGGGTTAAGAAGGCGTGTCATCTGTGATACGATTGCTTTAATAAAGTTCTTTTTAAAGTAACGAATTTCTGGGTCTTTGAGTGACAAAGTAAAGAGAGAAAATGAATTTTTAACAGCTTTTTGGCTGACGAGACATGCATCCCAAAGACACTGCATTACTGTTTTCTGTAAACTCAAACCAGAAAGTATGACAAAGTAGGAACCCAAAACTTGGATTTTGTGAGGCTAATAAAGTGTCATTATGTCATATACTTAATAATCTGATAGCTTGTCTTTCAGCCCTTTTAGCTTCCTTTTCTATATGTTTTTAATATTTACTGAATTAAGAAAGATGCAGATTCTATTGTTAGACCAGTGTCAGATAATATAGGTAAAGGGCAAACGTACGGGTGGAGGAAATGTTCGAAAAGCCAGGCCCTCAAAATGTTGACAGATCGTTCAGGCAGTCCCCTTTGGGGTCTCCAAGCTTCATGCTCCATCATACCCATTTGATGGAACGCTCTTTGTTGTCTTAAGCTTTGTTCTAACATCCTTAGTCTCGGTGTCTCTCCTTTGGTTATGCCGGATGCTCCATCTTTTTCACCCAACAGCTCACAGCTATGCTTCAGTTGTCCGGATATGGCATCTTTCAAGCACCTAAAATGCCTCGACATCGCCTTCTGAGCCAGGGCGGTGTAAGGCACCGCTGCACCAAAGCCCATCACTAGATCAAATGAGTTCACCACCGTTTGCATTTGTTCACAGTAATGGTTGTACCTCCGGTCCACCTGCACAAACCAGATCACATTTTTTTTTTTTTTTGCATTTTTGTTGATCACAGTTCACGATGAAAGTATTCTAATAATAACAAAAATGACATGACTTGACATTGGAGGAGAAGAGAATGGCAAGTTCCAATTTGAGAATTTTACAACACCCAAAAAATCATTTTGACATTACTTAGTTGCTGTTTAAGGAAACCCCCCAAAAGAATAAAGGCATGATTCAAAGATTGCTCTACGGTGAAAGAAAGAACAAAGAATACCCTACACTTTCTTTCTCCCATTATAGGCTACTACAACCAATTAATGACAAGCTAAGGTGCCTAAACAAAAACAAATATAGAAAAAAGAAAGGGGAAATGAGCCTGAGTCAACCGAGTTATAATATACCAATGGCTTTCATTAATATTATTATTTGCAGTAGCTTCACAATAAGTTTTGTATGTAATATGGTGGTTTTAGAGTCAACTTCAGTATCAGAAGGAACGTCGCACCAGCATAATGGTCACCAAAGTATAGCCCCAGATTTTTTTAATAGAAAAATCAAAGTGAAAATGGCTTAATCAAACTCTACTACTAGATCCTATGAGTACCCGACTGCACCAGCCGGCTTTGCTCTATCTGAGTTTTCTTTATTTTTAAAAAAAATTGGTGACTATAGATTAAAAAAAGGATTATTGGATTACTGAGTCTTGAAAGAGAGAGAATAAGATGGAAAAGAAAAGAGATTAGATTACATGCCTCATCAAGCATTGATAAAAGTTTGACCTTCCGTCTTTGATGTTCAATTCTATCAGCTCCTGATAAAGGAGGGAGATCCTTTGTTGATGAACCGTCGTCGCCACCGCCACCGTCGCCAATACTACCCGGATTAGAACTAGGGTTGTGTTCTTTCTGTCGAGAGTTTTCTTCTTCAACTGGCCTCTTCCCACGCTACAGAATTCTTCTAACAATTCTTCAGCGGCTTTAACGTACTTTGAATTCCTCAGCGCATTGACCATTCCTAATGAGGAACCGCACCCACCTTGAACCTGATGGTTTTGTCCTACTCCACCTTGCAAATGCAGTGGCTGATGATGATGATGATGATGGCTACCCAATTGCTTGTACTGAAACTGAGGGGTAGCTGTAGCAGAAGGGTCTCCTCCTTGGTTATAGTACAGTAATCCGCCATCTCCCATCCTCAATTCTTCGGCTTTGGCGGCTTCCAAGTGTTGCAAAGATGATAAAGATAGTGAAAGGCCTTGGCCTTCTACAACTGTACCTCCAATTTCACTTGGGTTACCTCCTTCATGGGAACTATCAGGAACCCAAGTGAACTGAGGTGGAAAATTCCCTCCAGGACCTGATACATTAAACCTTGAAGAGAAGTTGATGGAGGAGGAGGAGGAGGAGATGGTGACCTTGGCTGTGGATTCATCAGGAAAAGATGCATGGCAGCTGCCGAGTCGGCATTCATGCTTGGTGGTAACTGCTGTTGAGCTAAACTGTCTCGGTTATTGTGGCTCTTCGATTCACCTAACTGCCCCACACCCCATCGACAACACCTTGCCTGTTGCTGTACCACTCGTTGGTATTAGCCGGTGGTCTTTGTCCTCGAAAATTAGCCTGTAATGGCTGGTCTAATAACTCAGTCGAGGCGGCGGTGGCAGCCACGCCCGAAGGGAAATAGAACATTTCCGATGATAACATGCCTGGTGTCTCGTAAACAGGAAGAGAATTTGAATCTTCCTCTTCGATCCCTACTAATGGCGGAGGTGGTGGCTCAAACCCTTGAACTCTCAGTTTATCTCTCCGGATCTGTTGTGCGAAGTGAAGTTGCTGCTGCTGCTGCTCTTGGTGGCTTATGGCCGCTGATCTCTCGAATCCATTCGAGAAGCCAAAGATGCCAGCTGCTTGGTGGTGGTAATCTTGGGACATAGAATTTCGTAGAATTTTTGCTCCTCTTGAATTGGAATTTAAAGGCGAGGTATGGTGAGAAACAATCGCTACTTACATACCAATACCTTCTTCTTCATGATCTCTGGAGCAACACCTTTCTTTCACCTTTTTCGCAGCTAAAAAACGGATCCACAAGTTAACTCACTAACAGAAAATCAAAATAACACCCATCTTGAAAAGAAGTGCTGTTATTCATCATAAAAAAAAAAGACAAATAAAAAGAGGATCGAATTCTCTCAGTTAAGTGAAGCAAAAAAGAAAAGTTTATGAAATTGGTATTTTTTAATAATCTTTGGAATTTGTTGTAACCCTTCTTATCATTTTCAGCTCTGGGTAAATATAAAAAAATATTAAAGTATCTGTGAGAAAGAGAGCATGTTTGTAGGCAGACCTCAGACCTTGCTAAGATTTTGCAGAGAATGAAAGCATGTAAAAGCCCTTAGACATCGTTGTCTCTTCTATGCTAATTGAAAGCTTCTTCAATTCCCTCTTTCTTTTCCTTTCTCTTTTCCCAGTATATTTGTGTGTTTGCCCTCTCTGTCTGTCGTCTCTTTCCCTCCTTTTGCACCACTCACCTCTTCTCTTATTTAATTTTTCTAATCAAATTGGAATCAAAAGCTGAATTATGAAGCAAACTAAGGAGAACTACATATTTAGTCATTCATACGGTTTCGTTTTGATCATTAATTTTTTTTTAAAAAGAATCATACTTAAATTTATATTTTTACTCCGTTTGGGTCGCCTAGCGTTAAAAAAATAAATTAAATGATTAACGTGATAGTTTTCATTTTTTCCAGAGATAATATGGTTTTATCTTATAATAGCATTACCGTTAATATTTAAAACATGGGATCAAAAAAAAAATTAAGTAGGATTTAAAAAATAAATAATTAGATTATCAAAATAAAATTTCGTGAATTATTAAATGAATAAATATATAATTTTTTTTCATAAAATAATTATAAAAGAAAAACAAAATGAAAATCAAGGGATACACTTGGCCCCGAGACTGGAAAACATCAGAAAAGATAGAGGGGGTCGCCATTCTTTCTTATTCAGCACTTTTACTCTCATGCTACATTTATTTTTCTGCTATTTTTCATTTTTTAAATAATTAATTAATTAAATTTTGATGTGATAATAAAATAAATTTTATAAAATATATGTGAAAATCTTTAATTTATATTTTATGCGGAATAAAATAATTCTACCAACGAATTTAAGATGCCATCAGATACTCTTATACGTAATTCTTTTACAAAGTATTGATTTGATTATTGAGTTTTTAATATAATTAAAAGGTATGTGTTGTAGGAAAAAATTGTTGAATTTTTTAAAAATAGTTCTTCTTTCTTACCAAATAATAAAGATGGAGAAAAACAAAAACCAAAGACTTTAGTTTAAATTTAATATATTTTGAAATTACCAAAATAACCCTATCTGAAATTTTATATTTGAGTTTTATATTCGGTTTTAAAACAATTCCGCACAAGTTGGCATTTTCTAAAAATAATAGAAATAAATTATTGCTTTTTCATGGTCAATGGAGAAAAAATAAAACAGAATTTGAGTTTTATATTTGTGCAGTATTTTATTTTATTTTTTATAGATGGAACTTAATTTTTTAATATTTAATATAATTACGGTAATTTATTTTATTTGAAAAATTACGGTAATTTAGAAAGACGTCCTTTGGAAACCAACGCAAACTACCAACTAAAATAAATATAAGTTCGGTACACAGCCATTTCGATGATCTAAACTACCGCCATCCATCTATATCTTCAAATGACCAAAATAGTCTAGTTAATCATTGTATATATTCATCAATAGTAATAGTTGGTAAGGGCGGAAACGACTTTCACAATTTTTCCTGCATTAATTATAAAATAAGAGTAAATTACACCATTCTTCACTGAATTTTATTCTTCCTTAATTTATTCACTATATTTTTAATTTTCAATTTATTCACTGAACTTTCGAATTACTCATGTTTTGGTCACATCTGAATTATTTTTGTATGATATATTTTTTATTGTTAAAATATAAAAATAATTCAAAATAAATAATAAAATAATATTTTATTATGATTAAATTTAAAAAGATTTAAAATAATCATTGCCCAACGTCAACCTTTGGAACTGAAAGTCATATGGTCCCAAATTTCATAGGTCGTTTCATCTCGATTCCCCAAGTTCGAATATAATGGTTGTTTCACCGGAAAATGTCCAAAAACTCGTGAAACTCAACAAGAACATTTTGATTTCTTCATTTTCCATCTCTTATTCGTGGCCTTCAGTGCATGTTTTGACAAAATAGAGGTAGGTTTCAGATCCAGGGGGTCAAGACGAAACGACCCATGAAACCTGAGACTGAACAACCACCATCTACGACAATTGATGACGGTCGATGTTTTGGTTTTCTCATTTTTGATTGGATTCAGAGCATGTTTCGACAAAATAGAGATCGAATTTGGACTCAGGGGATCGAGACGAGCCAGCCGATGAAATCAGAGACCAAATGATTATCATTTACGATAGTCAACGATGGCGTCCAACACTGGCGAACATGGATGGATATTTTTTTGTTTTTATTTTATATTTTAATTATTTTAATATTAAATAATAATAAAAATATCACATTATACAAAAATAATAATAAAATAAATCAGCATGACAAAATATGATTAATTCGAAAGTTCAGTGAACAAATTCGAAAAACTAAAAGTACAATGAGTAAAATAGGAGAGAGTATAAAGTTTAATGAGATGATATATTTTACCCTAAAAATATAAACTAAATGTGACAAAGCTATGATGACACGGGAAGAACTTAATGGAGGCCAAGAGGAGCCTTGGCTCCCGCTAATATTTTAAGTATTAATTAATATTGAAATATATATATATATATATATATATATATATTTGAAAAATAAACAAAAAAATTTGGTTTTGTCTTAATAAATTATATTTATGGTTTTGTCTTAATAAATTTCTGGTTTTGTCTTGTACGATGAAGAACAAAAATTAAATCTTTTCCTATTACTATAACTTTTATTAAGAAAAATATTAACCTAATCGGTAAGACCATATTTGAAATTTTATAATTAATGTTGTATAAAATTTGTTATTAACCCACCATCTCTTATTAAATGTAAGAAATAGTATATACTAAATATAAAATTTACCTAGCTATATAAAATCATATTTTATCAACAAGTCTGTAAAAATAAATGTTGTCATTTTATTTTAATTGATATTAAACTAAGGGTTCGATTTCAAATAATTTCCTCATTTTACATTAATCAATTTATCTCGATGATTAAAGGAATCGTTGTTATTCTTAGAGGTTATAAATATAAGTACCGACTACTGCAAAGATGATTGTGTATTCATTGTCAAATGATTGAGAATGTTTAGAACATATATTATTTTGTAATCACCTTAACTTAATAAAAAAAATCTTCATTTTCTTATAAAAATTACTATCCTTCATAGACTTTTATACACACTAGCTGTCTCTTTTATTTTATAAACGTGGTTTATTCCAAAAGACATATTTAAACTATAAATTAAATTTTAAACATTAAAAAAAGAAACGACCCTTGACAAAATGATATATTTAATAAAATTATAAATGTTTTGGATTTTTTTATCAATCTTAATGTTTATAGAATAATTTAGAAATTTTGATGAATTAATATAACTCTAATAAATAAATTCTATTTAACCCGATTATTTTGTCACCATAAAAGCAATACAGTAATAAAATTTAAAAATTCTGGTGCACTTTTAAGTAACAATAAATAACCTTCAAATACACGACATTGAACAACTTATACTAAAGATTAATTTCTGAAACTGAAAATAATCATAAATTATAAAGAAGCCATGAAGTCAATTTATTATCAGGTTATTCAGATTAAGTTATATAATCTATTTCAGATTAATTTATTACAATAATGTTTTTTTAGGCGTGACCAGCTAGCTGGCCAATAGTCACAATAATAAATATATTATTTTAAACGCCCAAACTCTCAGTTAGCATTATGGTTTAGATTAACTTGAGAAATGTTATTATTTTATTTTTAAAAAAATAAATTTAAATAATGAAATATAAAATAAATTATTTAAATTCCACCCAATAGGTGGAATAATGTGGGTTTACTATTAATAACTATGGATTACCGCCCTAGCTTTACGTGGGGTTTGTAAGGTGTGAAAAGCACACATAACTGCTTTCTGGTTTCATAATGTCAAGACGGACATATTAATAACCATACAGAAGTATTCCTATTTAGTTTGAAGACACATGAAACATCGGGTATTTTTAGGTTGATATTGTTCAATTCATTTTAGATGGAGAAATAATCTCCAAGTTGGACTATATTAAAAATTAAAAAATCACACTTACATTATCTCAATCATTTTGCCGGCATATTTGCTTTAACCCTTTTTATTTTTTATTATATATATATATTATTTTCTTGTTCTCCATTTCTATTGGTTCGCTGATAATAATAAAATTCCCCATTAGTTTTGTTTTTTTCAAAACTTTCCTTTTTTGTATAAAAATGTTTGAGATGAACTTTGAACATATAATACCAAGCAAACTTTCTACAGAGACATTGCTTTATACTGTAATCAAAAGCATCAAAATCAACTATATTTGAGATACATAATAAATATGTTTTCATGTTTGAAATTAATTATTCTGTTTTTTTCATTTATGTATATATTGTTTTTAGATTTTTTTTATTTATATTGTGTTTTTATTGCTTTATTATTTTCTATTTGACTGCTAGCAAAGACAAACGTAATATTTTATGTTAAGAGAAAGAACTTATAAAAAATTTAAGGAGAACGAAAATAGATTATCAATAGAAAAAATATCTAAAATATATGAGAATTTAAATTTTTTAAAAGAGAACAAATGTACTCACCCATCCTTTAGATCCATCGGTGACTACAAGAAAATATTTTTTAACAACCAAATGTTATGCACAATTAGAGTATTCGTAACCACTCTTAAATATCATTGTTAAATTTATTTTTTATATTATTTGTAATAACTCTAAAATTTTCACAATAAAATAATCTGCATAAGGGTTTCTTATTGTTGAATTATTAGATGATTATACAATATTAACAACCATTTTTACTAATAGTTGAACCACATATAATATGGCCACAACTATAAAAGTAACCTTATTTATGTGTTTTTTCCTTTCAATTTTACATATACATAAAATTTGTTTTCCCTCGAAATTCATTATTATATATGTATATTTACTGCCAAAGAAGAATTACATTCTAACAAACGAAAAAAAAAATTAATAAACAAAGGTTGCCGACGTACCTTGGATTTCCAATCACGTAAAATGATACTTCCTTTAATTTTAATTTTTTTAATAGTTCGCAGTGATTACACAATATAATATCTAATTAGAATTTTCTTAATTAATATATTAATCACATGAATTTTCATGGAAGAAGATGATGTATCCATCTTTAATTTCCGGTCAACCAAAACATTTTAGTATAAAGAAATATAATTACTCGAATTCATATATAAAAGTAAAATTTGAATAATCTATTTAAAAGATTATCGAAAGATATAAACACTTATATGTTCATGTGTAGGATATTTTCCTCAATTCAAACATGGTTACTATGTTATAATGAAAAATCTGTTACGTGCTAAATTGAAATAAAGGAATCTAACGGGTACTCTAGGCAGTTTCTTCTTTACATGGTTAACCTTGTATTAGTCACCATCTTTCACCATTAATTTATATTATTTGAAAACAAGTTTTCTTCTAATTAATTACATTACAATGTAATTTTCACTTATATTATATTATTTGTAGTCTTTGGTCTAACCATCAGCATTATTATGCATTGTTTTCTTTCAAACCAAGAAGATTTTAATATTTAAAAAAGAAAATTGTTGTATTTCTCCTCTTTCATTTGCCACTCATGACTCAACACTCAATTGAGACGATTACAGCAAAATAAAAAAAAATAAAACCAAAGATATTTAAAAAGAAGTTAATTTGGTTTTTGATTTGATTATTCAACTGCAAACCAGATTGAATGTTGACAGCCCAACCTATTTTCATCTCCATCAGATTATATTTTCCCTTTTTGAGGTAAGATCTCACGTGAATCTCACCCTCATACGCTTGACAGCCTCCTCTTTCCATCTAAAATAATGAAAAATCTGCCCCTACTCACGTGCGAAGGTCATGCTCCACGCTCGTGTGTTCCCCTTTGCAAATTTAATGTTACCATGCAAAAGATTTCCTACCTAAAACCTTTCTGGTTCCCTTTATTATTCTCATGTTTACCTCCGTTAGCTCGGCAGAGAAAAAAAAGCATTTTCTGGTATTAAAATCTTTGATTACTTTTCTTAATATAAAATTTTGTGTGCGTCCTTTTATATAGCTCACATCAAATTTATTATTTGAGAAGGAAAACCGGTGAAGGATAGATTGAAATCTTTCCGCATGTTAATCGTGCCAACATTTGCAGTCGAAGTTGGTGAATCAAGCCAACATCAAACATGTTGATGTTAGAATAAAACATAGAGAGGATTGGAGAGGGATCGATACGTCCATCATACCTCGATTTCTTCGCCGAAATGTTTTGTAGTTTTCCACAGACAAATTGATTAAAATAGAAGCCGGACATATTAGATAATTTATTAGATCGCACAGTACACTAAATTATTACTACGTACGTCGACAAATTGTCGTTCGAGTACCGGACCGAAGTTAAAAAGTTCGGACGAGACTCTCAATTCCGAAACATCTGCCTGGCTATAACTAGGGCTAGGCAACTACTTGACTCATCACTAGCCATTGTTATTGATTCATCATTTTCATTTATCGATGTTGAAATTTCCTCAACGAGCTGAAGACATCGTTTTCATGAACGTTTTGCCTCTGAAAACAGGTACAGATGAAACGCGATGATCAACAGTTGGAGAAAGGGCATGAATGATTGCTGCAGAGATCATATGCTCACAGTTTTACAGTTTCCGTTGTATGATCTAAAACAGAAGTCATTAATTTATCTATAAGTGTTCATTGTAATAAAAAATACATTACATTCTTAATAAAAGTTAAATCTAAATGTTGAAAATACATTACTTGAAGTACAATCAGAAACCCTAAAAGTAAAAGCAATGAATCTACATTTTGTGCATTAAAACTCGACTGAATATATAAGTGCTTACAACTCCATACATCTTTTATGATTAGAATACTGTTTTATTATTATTATTATTAGTGGAATCAAGAACACTGTTTGAAACACATGCATGAAAATTAAATTTGCTCTCACGTGTTTTGTACGTACCATGCGACTTGAAACGATAGCGATAATTGTTCGAATTATTGATATTTGGCTTGATTTCTTTCAAATAATAGATCCGTGTGGGTTAATAGAAAAGCACGAGGGATTTATATTACAAAATTGTACAATCATATTTATTGGAAATAAGACTGCTATAAAATAAAGAGAAAATAACCTCAGTGACCAAAAATCCCATATAATATACGATTTTAACCAACTTTTTCCGGATTTGCCAAAATGACCAACAAAATCGCAATGCGATCGCTAATTCGCAACGCGATCTCCATTATCGCAAATTCGCGTTGCATTTTCGCAATGCGATAGTTGAAAATCGCGTTGCTATGGTCTACAGTATCGTTGCGATTTTCCCAATTCGCAATGCGAATAAGTAAATCACAACGCGAATTGGGAAAATCGCAATGCGATAATAAAAAATCGCAACGAGATACTTACTTTCGCAACACGATACTGACTTTCGCAACGCGATAATACATAATCGCAATGCGATTTTCAAAGCGCCATTAGTAACCTGGCCAAGTATTTTATTTTTAAATTCCAAACATGAATATAAATATATTGGAACACTGAACTGTCCACAGTATATCCCGTAATCGCAACTCATAACCTAAAACCTAAAATCACAACTCAGTCCCATCTCCATCTCTCACTCTCTCACCCATCTCCGACGAAATCCGTCTATCTAAATCTCTCAGAGCCACCCTCACAATCAGAAATGGAAAATCAACCAAATCAACCAACGAGGGTTAGTTTTTTTAATTATTTTCTTTTTGAAATTTTTGCATTATTATTAGGTTTTTCATATTGAAATTGATGATAGGTTTACTGGTAATTTCAATAATAGATTAACCATTTCACTTAGATTGCTTATTAAATCAACCAAGAATCGCAACGCGAAATGCAAATCGCAACGCGATTTTAGTTTCGCGTTGCGATTCTCTCGTTGCGATAGTCATTTTAGTGTTGCGATTTTCATTTTCAGAAACTATTCTTCTTCTGCAAATTGAAACTTGAATGAATTGCATTACTTCAACCAAAAAACAAAGACAAATACGAAATTCACAGTGTTGCATATTTAAGTTTGAAGAATAAACTACTACTATTTATGTTTATTATTGTTTTTGGTATATCTTCACAGTGTAGTTTTTGGTATATCTAATTTAGTATGTTTATTGTTTTTGTAGAACTTTTATTCGGCTCAATTGACCTTGAGAAATAAAGTCAGCCTGGCCAAAACAATTGCGTCGAAGCTTTCACCTGCACAAAGAAAAATGTTTGAGGATACATGCTTCGGGCCATGGCTGAAAGTACAACATCCCGGTGGAGATGCGATGTTGACACACCTGTTTCTTCAAACCATGACTAGAGATCTACCAGAGACTATACAACGTCGTGATGAAGAGATATGGTTTGATTTTCCACCGGCGTATACGTGTTTTGGGCGGGAGGAGTTTTGCTTAATCACCGGTCTACGCTTCGGACACGATGATGTAGGTCGGTACACTAGACACATTACCCGCCCATCATGGCTATCCCGGGTTTTCCCTGAGCTGGAGAGGCAGAGTCTACACGTAGAAGACCTGACAAGATTTTTGAATAATAAAGATGGTTTTACTCGGATGGATGACGTCGACGTTGTCCGAGTATGCCTTCTAATTCTTTTGCATGCCGACTTTTTAGGCAGAGAGGCCAGACAACCTATTCCAAATGATCTAATCAAATTGGTAGAAGACCTAAATGCGTGGAACCTGTTTCCGTGGGGCTCGTATTTATGGAAAGCTACATGGAATAAGTTATCGTCTGCCTTGGATGATCGAAAAAGTTTGCATGGCGATGGTTCCAAATACACTTTGACAGGCTTTATTTGGGCCTTTAAGGTAAGAATTTTTATATAATGTTTCCAAAATTATAAGTAATTATTTAACAATTACTAATGTTTGTTATTATATTGTTTGTAGATTTGGATATTTGAGGCCTTTCCCGCCATGAAGACATATGCAATAAAAACTTCAAATAATATTCCCAGGGCTATTTCCTGGAAGAGGAAACGAACCTTGCAATGGGAAGATTTACTACGGTATACGACAATAAATAATGTAAGTTAACATAAATACTACCATATGTTTATAAACAAGTTATTACTAGTACACATTTAACTTTGTTTAAGCTTTTATATTGTTAGGAGGCCAACACTCCTCTACAGAGGCTGACACCCACGGAAGCTGAGCTTGCTACTGATTGGTGGCAAGCTAGTAAGCGTTTTTTTGATGGAACGGTTGATGAGCAGCCTCCACTTCGGGAGCCATCACCTCGCCCAGAGCTATCACCTCACCTAGAGCCATCATCTGATCGACCCGGCTATACACCTCCGCAACGACAGCCATCACCTATTCTTTCACATCATCGAGCCTCTTCTCCACCATCACCGCAAGATAGGCGACCGGCAAAGATGTCACGACGTTTATCTCCCTGTTCTCCACCTCCACCTCAACGGGATGAGTTAGGGGAGTTACGTGATGAGGTCAATGCCTTGCGTGAGGAGGTCGGTACTTTACGCAAAGACGATGGTGCATGGCGTGTTGAGGTGTCTACATTACGCGGTGAGGTAGCCGCTCTACGTGAGATGGTAGCATCGTTGCAGAATGAGGTTCATACTCTACGCAACGAGGTAAGTTTAAGATTTTTCATACTCGTAATTCATTCGGTTGCTTCCAATCTGTTTTTGTTAGTATTTGTTTTTGGTTTTGTTTTTGTCTTTTGGTTGAAGTAATGTAATCCATTCAAGTTTCAATTTGCAGCAGAAGAATAGTTTACTTTCGCAACACGAAAATGACTATCGCAACGCGGAAATGGCTATCGCAATGCGAAATGAAAATCGCAACGACAAAAGCGCAACGCGAAATGAAATCGCAACGCCAAAATCGCAACGCGAAATGAAATCGCAACGACAAAATCGCAACGCGAAACACAAATCGCGTAGAGTATGAACCTCATTCTGCAACGATACTACCATCTCACGTAGAGCGGCAACCTCACCACGTAAAGTAGACACCTCCACACGCCATGCACCATCGTTATCGCGTAGAGTACCGATCTCCTCACGCAAGGTATTGACCTCATCACGTAACTCCCTTGACTCATCCCGTGGAGGTGGAGAACAGGGAGATAGAAGTCGTGGCATCTTTGTCGGTCGCCTATCATGAGGTGATGGTGGAGAAGAGACTCGATGATGTGACGGGATAGGTGATGGCTCTCGTTGTAGAGGTGTATAGTCGGGTCGATCAGGTGATGGCTCTGGGTGAGGTGATGGCTCTCGAAGTGGAGGAAGTGGAGGCTGCTCATCATTTGTGCCATCAAAAAAACGCTGACTAGCTTGCCACCAATCAGTGGCAAGCTCAGCCTCCGTGGGTGTCAGTCTCATTAATGGAGTGTTGGCCTCCTAATAATATAAAAACTAAAACAAAGTTAAACGTCTACTATTAATAACTTGTTTATATATGATAGTATTTGTGTTAACTTACATTATTTATTGTCGCATATGGTATTAAGTCTTCCCAATCCAACATACGTTTCCTCTTCCAGGAAATAGCCCTAGGAATATCATCTGAGGATTTTAATGCATATGTCCGCATGCTGGGGAAAGCCTCGAATATCCAAATCTACAAACAATATAATAACAAACATTAGTAATTGTTAAATAATTAATTATAATTTTGAAAACATTATATAGAAATTCTTACCTTAAAGGCCCAAACAAAGCCTGACAAAGTGTATTTCGACCCATCGCCCCGCAAACTTTTGCGGTCATCAAAGGCAGACGACAACTTAGTCCAGGTAGCTTTCCATATATACGAACCCCACGGAAACAGATTCCATGCATTTAGGTCCTCTACCAATAATATTAGCTCCTGAGGAATAGGTTGTCTGGCCTCTCTACCTAGAAAGCTGGCATACAAAAGTAGTAGAAGGCATACTCGGACAACATCGACGTCATTCATCCGAGTAAAACCATCTTTCTTATTAAACAATTTCTTCATGTCGTCGACGTGTAAGTTCGGCTTCTCTATTGACTCATCAGGAAAAACCCTGGATAACCATGATGGGCGGGTGATATGACGAGTGTACCGGCCTACATCATCATGTCCGAATCGTAGACCAGTGATTAAGCAGAACTCCTTCCGCCCAAAACAAGTATACGCCGGTGGAAAATGAAACCATATCTCTTCACCACGTTGTATACTGTCGGGTAGATCGCTAGTCATGGTCTGAAGCCACAAATGGGTCAAACTAGCATCTCCACCCGGATGCTGTACTCTCAGCCATGGCCCGAAGCAGGTTTCTTCAAACAATTTTCTTTGTGCAGGTGAAAGCTTCGAAGCAATTGTAGTGGCTAGGCTAACTTTATTCCTTAATGTCAATGAAGCCGAAAAAAATTTCTACAAAAAAACAATAAACATACCAAGTTAGATATACCAAAAATTACACTGTCAAGATATACCAAAAACAAAACAATAAACATAAATAGTAGTTTATTCTTGAAACTAAAATTTGCAACACTGTTTCTGTCTTTTGGTTGAAATGAAAATCGCAACGAGATAATGAGAATCGCAACGCGGAAATGACTATCGCAACGAGAGAATCGCAACGCGAAATGACTATCGCGACCAGACAATCGCAACGCGAAATGAAAATCGCAACCGCGAAATTAAAATCGCAACGCGAAATGAAAATCGCAACGCGAAATGAAAATCGCATTGCGATTTTCATTTCGCGTTGCGATTTTCATTTCGCGTTGCGATTATCTCGTTGCGATAGTCATTTCCGCGTTGCGATTCTCATTCTCGAAACTATTCTTCTTCTGCATTACTTCAACCAAAAGACAAAGCAAAGACAAATACTAACTTCACAGGCTAAACAGTTTAGCAGTATTGGCAGCAATCGAATGAATTTAATAAGAAATCTAAGTGAAATGGTTAATCTATTATTGAAATTACCAGTAAACTTATCATCAATCTCAATATGAAAAACCTAAAATAATGCAAAAATTTCAAAATAAAAATAAAAAAAACTAACCCTCGGAGGTTGATTTTCCATTTCTGAATGATTGTGAGGGATTTTTGACTGTGAATGGTTGTGAGGGATTTCGCCGGCGATGGGGACGGAAATCTTCGGAGATGGGGACGGATTTCGCCGTAGAGAGTGAGAGATGGAGATGGGACTGAGTGTTGTGTTTTTGGGTTTGAGGTTATGAGTTGCGATTACTGTGGACGGTTCATTTTCCGATTTATTAAGAAAAATTACGTGTTTGGAATTTGAAAAAAAAATACGCGTTAATACGAATGGCGCTAAGTATATCGCGTTGCGAAAGTCAGTATCGTGTTGCGAAAGTAAGTATCTCGTTGCGATTTTTTATTATCGCATTGCGATAGTCAGTATCGCATTGCGATTTTCCCAATTCGCGTTGCGATTTACTTATTCGCATTGCGAATTTCCCAATTCGCGTTGTGATTTACTTATTCGCATTGCGAATTGGGAAAATTGCAACGATACTGTAGACCATCGCAACGCGATTTTCAACTATCGCATTGCGAAAATGCAACGCGAATTTGCGATAATGGAGATCGCGTTGCGAATTAGCGATCGCATTGCGATTTTGTTGGTCATTTTGGCAAATCCGGAAAAAGTTGGTTAAAATCGTATATTATATGGGATTTTTGGTCACTGAGGTTATTTTCTCTAAAATAAATCATTAGTACACAGTTAAAATAAATTGTAAGAAATTAAAGCAAGCTCAATTGTATATGGTATGACTCGTTGTCTCGAAATAAATCTGTTTTAATTGATGTAACTGTTAAAATAGATGTCATCCCTCAAGGTTAACATAATTATTCAAAATTTATGTACAATAATGATGAAGTAAAAAACAGTTAATATATTGTTCAACATAAATGTTTTTTTTTACGTGTGTATATAAAAAAGTTGAGATGAAGTGTGTATCATTAAAGTGATGGTTAAATCGAAAAATAATCACTAATTTCCTTCGAGCAAAAGCTCATTAATAAACAATTTAGAAAATAATGAATTTAAACGTATAATGTCCTCTTAGAATGTTTTGAATAGATAGAAGTTGAAAAAATTATTACTTTTTATAATCATTATAAATTTATTCTAAATGCTAAACTTAAAGATAAATGGTTAATATAATTCGATTTTAAAAACAAATAATTTTTTAAATGTATATATTTTTTTTGACAAATTTTGAATTTAATCATAATCCTACTCAGAGGGGAGGGGAGGGAAAGGGGGACTCTAAGAGAATGAAACGGACTGCTCCTAATAGGTCAATAATCTATAACCTAAGAGAATATGAGGGAACAACGATAAATAATTTGGTCAACTGACCAAATATACTTGTTCTTAAATGTATATTTTTAGTTTATACATTACTTTTTATTAATTATAATCAAATAATTTAATGTGAGTTATTTTTTGAAATATATACGATGATATGAGATATACACTTTAATATTTTTTTTTACAATTGAACATTTTTTTATAGAATTATTGGTGTATGATCTCTTAATTAATTAATTCAAATTGAGATATTATAGAGATTCATTTAATGATGGCCTCCATTTCAATTTAATTTCTTCTATTCATAATATCAAAATTTAAATCACTTATCTATATAATCAAACACTTCTTTCGCATAATTAAAAATCATATAAAAACCTTAAGGTATATATAACACACCATTACATATTTCAAAAAAATAAGTCACGTAACTTAATTTGATAGAATTAATGAAAAGAAAAGGTTGGCATTAAGAATAAAAATGCTCAAAAAATATAAGATTAAAATGATTAAATTATAATAGAAGGATTAAATTTATCAAAGTTTTCTTGTATTGGGCCTTCCATAAAGTCTGACCGAGGATAAACTATATGGTTAATCATATATGTTCTTAATTTTTCATTTTTTCTAAGAAGAAACAAAATAAAAGGACTATCGCTAATTTAAAGAATATTATGAGGTTTTGATATGACAAAACATCAAGTTTATTATATATATATATATATATATATATATATGAGTTAGGATTTACTTACATTTAGAGTAAAACTTTTAGTTTTATATCTTTTTAGGATCGTTAGATTAGGGAAAATCAAAGGGTGAGATTAACCCTTTGTTTTTTCAGTGAATATCTTCACAATTCCTACTGTTAATCTCGATCTCTTCTCTTATCCAATGATCCTAAAAAGGTGTAAAACTTTTTAGTTTTACACTATGTAATTGGATTCTGCCTCAATATATATATTATAATGTAGAATCAACGACGGTGGAAACACAAAGTGTGGCAAACGGTAATCAGCTTTTAAAGGATTTGGAATTGCAGTATTTGTGAAGAGGAAGGAAACGAATGAAGAATCTTGAGACAGAACATATAACAAAACTAAAGTAAAAAGGGGGAAAAAAGGAGAAAGGGAAATTGAAAACGAAAATAATAATAAAAAGAGACAAATAGGTGTACAATGGAGCCTGCATCTCCGCCCATTCCTAACCTTTTAACATGCTCGATCATGTATCCTTAAATAAGAGAATATTGTACGTTTAAATATACTCGATAATATATCTTTCTATATAATGTATATATAATAATGTCAAAACTAAAGATGTACATTGATCAGATTGGATTGAATCGGATTAGAATCCGTTTGGTTTAGATCTCGTGTCCATCCCTAATCAAAATTGAACTCAATCAACAATTATATACATGTTAAAATTATATGGTAAGGTTTAGCCTCTCAAATTATTTGAACAAGGAAAAGGAATATGTATTACTTATTTTGTATATGTAATTTTTCAATTGAGTTTTTATTCATTTTTCTAATTTCAAGTCTAAATTTGAACTATTTAATTTTTATGTTATGACAAATTATTTTAAAACTCATCTAATAATTATTATTATTTCTTGTATTAATACCTATGTGATCAAATATGGAAATTTAGCCTTAATTTTTTTAAGGATACATCATAATATGATTAGCTAATAATATGTAAAATTATGCATCATTAACACAGAATAGAAATCAAGAAAATACTTCCCTTTCTTGAATGGTAAAATTATAAGTTTATTCCCATTAAATTTTAATAAATCAATTTAATCCATTTTACTCTTTATTAAATGGAAAATTTTAATTTTGACCCCTCCTAAATTATAATAATTAAATTTAAGATATTTTAACACAAACACCATTTTTCTTCTTCTATTATAGCTTCATTCTATTTTTTTAATAAAGTGGGGTCTTGTTAAATAAAACAAAGGCTTTTTTTACTCATATATCAATACTTAAAATTTTAAATACTAAAATAACTTTAATTTTGAATTAATTATCAAATGACACATTTTCACTGGAACTCAAGAATAACGTGCAACAGTTTTGCTTATGTGACCCTTAAACCAAGGGAGGACATGGATGACTAGACATGCTTTTGTTGCGTGACACGATCCTGGGAAGGTACGATTGACAAAGAGTGTATGTCATTAATTTTGAATACAATATGCATTGACATGGATCAAAATATATATATATATATATATCAATTTAGTAAAAAAAACATGTGCGATAAATGTTAAAGAAACAAGCACAAGTATAAGCCAAGCAACATTAATGAAAATAAATCACATATATGAGCCTTAGTTTCAATTATTCAATAAATATATGTTTAAAAATACTATATACACCCGAAAAACTAATATTCATTTAATATGAGATTTGTATTGCCAAATCTCAAATTTGTTAGATGATTTTTTTTTCAAATGTTTAAATAACCTTTTAAATGAATGTTCATTAATTGATTGAAGACAAGAAATATACATATGTATTGTTCAGCTTAACTCATATCATATATATCATGTGTTTTTTTAAGTAAAATTTTCAATGTCACATAAGGACAAAGGTACGTGTTTAATTATTTAACATTGAAATGTGACATTTTAAAAAATAATCATCGATAAACATTATTTTTAGTGTTTAATTTTTGGGTAAAGCATATAAATGGTCATTCGACTATAGGGTGCTATTTTATTGAGTCATCGACTATTAAAAGTTACAAAATTATCCCCGAACTATAGGGCGTTGCTTTGTTGAGTTTGCCGACTATTAAAAGTTATAAAATGATCATCGAACTATCTATATGTCCCGAACTCGTCATTTTCCATTAAAAATTGACGTCTGTCTAAACTGAACGTTAATATGCTGATTGAGATATGATAAAATATGATCTCAAAATCTCGAGTGACTATCATATCTCAGTCAGCACGTTAACGTCCAGCTCAGATGACCGTCAATTATTGAACGAAAAATGATGAATTTGGAACATATGAATAGTCGAGTAACCATTTTGTAACTTTTAATAGTGGAGGGACACAACAAAGTAAAGTCGAATAGTTGAAGGACCATTTTTTAATTTTTAATAGTCAAGGGACTCAATAAAATAATATCCTATAATCAAATGATTATTTTATAATTTTTAATAGTCGAAGACACAACAAAACATCGCCCTAGAACTATTTGTATACTGTATGCTTATTTTTTTAATAGTGTTATATGAGTAAAAAATCCTAGAACAAGCGTGGAACGAAATAGAAAAAAAAAAGTTAAAGAAAAACAAGAATGGGTGCCACAACTTCACTTTTGTGCTTGGGACCGGGGGTTGGGAATTTGGGATTAGTTCCCCCTTTCAACCTTCTCTTTTCCACTTTTTTGTTTTGATCCCTTTTGTTTCCTTTTACTATTTAGTCCATTGAAGTTTGTGAAAGCAGTAGCACTACTCAAATGCTACCCTACCAAACTCTCAAACATTACTTTAATTTATGAAAGAAGCTGAATTCCCTATTTTATATTATTTTTTAATTTAGAAAAGGAATTATATCCAACTATTTAAACATAATATATAATCGATTCTTAAAAGAAAACATGTATTTTAAGATGCAAACATACTTATTTTATCACATTCATAACATGTTTGAGTAGCCATAAAAAATCAAAAGTTTTATATAATAATAAAATTCACCAAAAATTCAAGTACTTAAAACTTTAATGTAAGAAATTAGGTAAAAGGGTTAAAATAAAATTCAATAACATGTTTGGTTGGTCGGGAATCTTATTTCCGGTAATGTTTTATTACCAATAGTAGATTTTTTGGGGTATATTACCGGGAATGTCATTACCTCTATTTCCTTAGGTATTGTTGGATTACCAGCGTTTTGGACTAAAATGCCCTTAATTTTTTTTTCCAAAAATATCATTCTTCTGTCATTGAATAATAAAAATTCTCGAATGTTAAATTACAAATTTATCCTTAAACTATTTTAGATTTACAAAAAAAGTCTATAATTAAAATTTTATATGAAATTCATGGGTTAAAATAAAATTTTACCATTTCATTAAACCTGTTTATATTTTCAATTTTGTAAAAAAAATATAAATTTTATAATTTAATTTTTTTTAAAGAAAATATATAAATATTTTTCAACTTGTTAAAAAAATAAATATATAATAATGACAATTTGTTCAAATAAACATTCCAATAATATTTTATTCCTTTAACCAAACACGATAATCTTACATTTATGCTAAACTAACCAAACACAAAATACAACATTCTCAGTAATCCTATTCCCTGGTAATCTTACATTCCCACTGGTAATTTTACATTCTCACTGGTAATCTTACATTCCGTAAACCAAACGCACCCTAAAAGTGGTCCTAAATTGGCACAAGGCCGGCAAAGGGTGGCCGCGGCCACATGGAGCCGTGGTCCACACATAACAAGGCGTTTGAAACGTGATTGTGTCTTAAATCGAGAGGTCACAGGCGGTTTGTCAAACCGCTTGGGGTACAGATTTTTTCTTCTTCTTTATGAAATGAGGAAGCATGTTAGTAATAATAATTTTACAAAAATTACGATTACTAAAACAAATTAATATATATGTATGTGTGTGTGGATTAAACATTCTTACGAAAGGAAAGAATCTTGGTTTAACGAATATAAGTGGATAGGTAGCAATAAAACTTAACTTTCTAATTGTCAATCAATGGAATATTATGGTCCAAAAGCTTGGAAATTGGAATATTGCTTTCATTTCAAACAAATACAATATTCCATATTACCTGCGATATGTATATTTATATAATAATAATAATAATAATAATAATAATAATAATAATAATAATAATAATAATAATAATAATAATAATAATAATAATAATAATAATAATAATAATAATAATAATAATAATAATAATAATTAATTTGAAATTTAACTTAATTTTATTTATATATATCGAAAGTGTATCAAATACAAAGGCGTTTGAACTACAAACTCAATTGTTATGAGATCCAAGAAAGAATTAAAATTAACCAACAATTAATCACACCGACCCTTCACTAAAAGCTCACATAAACAAATATAAATAATTAAAATTAATTAGAGTTGTAAACAAATAACATATAATTAAATTAATTAGAAAATTCCAGCTGGGAGATTCACCCACCACAGTCAAGTGTACGACCCAGGTCTATCCAAATTAATTAAGACAAAATCTTAAGAATCGGGAGAATAAAAAACAAAACTCTAATTTATGTGTGCTAGTTACTATATTATTACAAAAAACTAAACATAAAAGATTTTGCTGTACTTGAGGTTTCTCCGAATACGTTTGGGTTAGTCCACAACTCCAACTTCAGTGTGCTTTGAACCCAACAGTTTGCAAATCCAGTTAATTTTTGGGGCTGATAAAGCTCCCACCCACAAAAATTTATTCAAGCCCGACCCAGCAACCATTGAATCCCATGTTTACAGTTACATGATGAAAGCAAATTGGCCTTGCACAGATATTTCAGATGGCGACAACCATGGTTTATTGCTTCTGTCTAACAAAGTAATGGATGAAATTATTAAATTACATGGATGTTATATATCCAATGTCGACAGTCGTTTTCGTTCGAGTCCTTATTTGTTATAAGTATATTATTATTATTATTATTAAATTATTACAATTATGTTACAAGGCCCAAATGTAAATCTGACCCCGAAGGCCCAAATACGGAAAAAATCACAACCCGAAGCCCATGTTACAACAAATCCCAGTAGACCCGGACTCGGTTCAGACCCAAATTTGACTCGAGCAGCCCAACAGGCCCAAGAAGCATATCCAAGTTCGATTAGGGTTTCACACAGGTTCCAGCGTCGCACAGATCTCAATCGTTGGATCTGGAGAGATCCAACAGCTCTAAACGTGACCAGCAGAAACCCTAGGGTTTTCATTACAACCCTAGGGCTATTCCGGTCACCGCCATATAGTGATGATGCCTCCGCCATCGTCTCCTCCAACCAGCAGTTGCCATGATACTGCTATATCATCGCCGGATCCACGAGATCTGGGCGCATTTAATGCACTCAATCTATCCACCGTAAAAATCACTGCCCCTAGGGTGAGTCACCACCATAGCTACGGTGACTCATCGGGGTGCACTCCATTAATCGATCTAAAGAGGGACTTGAAGAACCCTATAAATAGGGGTGAACCTGCAAAGAAGAAGAGAGAGGCAAGCAACAGAGTAACCAAGAAAATACCCAACAACTAAGACCAGTAAAATATAAAAGAGAGAGAGAGCGGAAAGCCTTACCGTTGTCGGAAAGCTCAAGCATTGCCGGAAAAATCAAACTTCAAAGGTATAAAATCTTAGATCTACTTCGATTTAAGGCTTTTTAGGGGAAATAGGTTGTCGGATTCGGTTTTAGGGGAAAACGAGGAAACTTTTGGTGTATTTAGGTGATTTTCGGCCACCGTGGGTGGTGGCTGGCGGCGGCTATCGGAGATGGCGCATGGTGGCTGGCCGATGATCGATTTTCCTCCAGTGAGGGAAATCTAGAGAGATGCGAGAGCTTCTCTCTCTAGGAGAATAGAAGTAAAGAGGAAAATGTGAGGTTTTTAGCCTCTTTGGGCCGGTTAGGGCCTATTTATACCCCTCCTCGAACGACGTCATTTTAGAAGGGGCCTGTGCGTAAATTCGGGTATAGGGAAATTGTTCCCGTGATCCTTGTAGTTTTGTAACCATTCAATTTAGTCATTAAAAGCATGTTTTGTGCATTTTAATTTAGTTTGCGTTTTGTTTATTTATATTTTGGTCATTGCTAGGATAAATATCATAATTAGTCCTTAATATTTTTAATAATTTATATTTTAATTTGTATAATAATAGAGTAAATTACATTATTAGAGCACAATTTTAATAATATTTTGAATTATATTAATTAATTTTAATATCTTATATTTTAATCACTAATTATTACTATAGGATTAATTACACTATTAGTACTTATATCTTATATTAGGATTATTAATTTACATATTTTATAATTTAACCTATGTAATTTTAATATTTAGTATTATAATGGGATTATTAATATTTATAATAAATAATATTAAGTAATGATTTATTTCAGTTATTTGTAAATTAAATTAAATATAAATTTATAAATTTTGTTGTAAAAACATTAATTAGTAAACTACGGTACCAATTTTGGGCGTTATGGGGGTGCTAATCCTTCCCTACACGTAACCGACTCTCAAACTTATTTTTTTGGTAAACAAACCTCTTTATGTTATTTTAATAATATTCTCATGAATTTTATTAAAATAGCATTTTGGTGACCAATCTCACCATATTAAAAGATTAGTGGCGACTCTACACATTAGTGTTCTATCTTATGTTAGAAGATAAACGCTCACTTTTTTGAGACAACTACACTTGGGTGTATTATTTGTTCCTTCCGTCGCCGGGCAGAGAAACGTCTCGACAGCTTGGTGACTCCGCTGGGGAATTTTAAGAGAGTTAAGCCACCAGTTTATTAATAATTGTCTTTGTAATAAAATGATAAATTTGTTTTAATTTACTGTTTATCCCTTAATTATTTTTATTAATTATACTAACTTTTATTTTTTATGTGTGTACAGATTTAATTATGGGTCTTTAGAAATAGAATAACATGTTGAACATTGTTTTTCCTTTTATGCTTTTCCTTTTATGCTTTTCCTCACCCACTGTGCACTGCATTCATGACAAAAGCTAAAACCACACTCTTATCCTATTTAGTTTGAATGAGAAATTACTCCCTCGTGTGGTTTTTACCTCCGTATGGGATAGGGGGCCATTCCTTGAGCTCACACCTTAGGTTCCTCGTGTCGTTTTCACCTCCGTATAGACATAAGGAAGTGTGTTCCTTCGAATTAAACTTGATCCGAAAGTCTGTAATGGACCAGGATTGATGGCTTGGCAGTCCAAGGGTAGGGCTGAGCAATGAAACCGAGAAAACCGACACGAACCGAGTAAAACGGTTCGGTTCGGTTTGGCTTTAAACGGTTCGGTTTTTGGTTCGGTTTAAAGGCTTTATTTTTTTGATTCGATTCGGTTCGGGTTTTTCATATGGAACCCATTTGTTCCATATTGAACCGAATAGGCAATTTTTGTAAAAAGAATTATAGTTTCAAGTGATTTTTTTATTGAAAAACCGATAAACCGAACCGAACCGAAAAACCCGAACCGTTAAAAAAACAGAACCGAACCGAAAAAACCGGTTTCGGTTTTTTCGGTTTTTTAACTATTGGTTTCGGTTTAAATATTGAAAACCCGTTTATTTCGGTTCGGTTCAATTTTTGGCAAAAAACCGAACCGAACCGAATACACCCCTATCCAAGGGGACACCAACAAAGGACAATTCGTTGACCCTTTTTACCTTAGAGCCAAAACTCAACATATAGTAAACCTAGAACTTAAGCCTAGGTAGATCCTAACTCAAATGAGTCTAACTCAAATGAGTCTCGTAAGATTAGTACACAAGGAAAAGCTTGTTGGGTCTTTTAATATGGAACAAAAGGTCCAACATGAAGTAGAAGACAATGCAGTTGTTCTAAGATTGTCTGAGCAATCTCAACTTATCAAAGGAAATAACTTATCATCGGGGTACATGTCAGACCTGATCAAATATACACATATTAATGTCCACCAAAACAATTTGAGTGAGTTGAAAGAAATATGGAAAATGGGAAATGACTGACAAGCAGCTATTCTATAAGCTATATGGTGACACTGATAATCTTTTAGACATCCCTATTGACGATATTTTTTCAGAGCTTTATCACAATTTTAGAATCCCGCCTACAGTTGTTTCACCTTTGGTAAAGTAGATTTGACGCCTACTGTGGAAGAATATAGAGCACTTATTCGCTATCTGAGATCCCATGAAGACAAGGTATATATCAAGCCACCTAATACTGCTCCTTTTAAGAAGAAAGTGCTCTTACTAACCAGAATGAATGAAGAGTGGGCCACAAGAAATATCAAGAAGAAGGGTGAAAGTGAATGTATCACTTGGACTGCTCTAAGAGAAGTGATTATCGCCATCCAGACAAAAGAAAGAAGATTGATATGTTGGATTTAGGTATATATGGATTAGTCATTTTTCCAAAGATCATGGGGCATGTGGATATATGAAATGTAGACCTGTTTGAAAGATTTAACAAGAATACAAATCCAGTTCCCGCTATTTTATCTTAAACATTTCATTCTTTGAATTCCTGCAGACGTGAAGGAGAGGGACATTTTATAGGCTGTTCACCTCTGTTATTGGTATGGATTCTTAATCATCTTAACCACGAGGAAATAACACATGGTCGAGTATTTCTGGAAGATTTTTCACCTTTACAAGATTCATTTCTAGGAAATGGCCTGGAGGTTACGAGGAGGAAAAATGGATGAGCATCTTTCAAAATCTCAAAGATAGTGACATGTTATGGCGAGCCTCATGGAATACTTCTTCAAATATATTGTATAAATGTGGAGAGTATGATTGGGTTCTTTTTCTCGATATTTGGGGTTCCGTAGGATATGCACCTTTGATGGTTTCCAAACAATATGGATCAAGACAGTTTATTCCTACAATATCAGATCTATCTGAATTAGAATTTATATTCAGAGGTGATAAATATAGAAATAGGGTCAGGAAGGTTACTGATGCTTGGAAATGGATTCATTGAGTAAATTTGTTCACTTTCAGTCAAAAGCTTTCATAAGAATACGAGCAATGGAGAACTAGCCGAGTCAACGACAACATCCCAATGGTTAATTTTGAGAATTTTCAACCTATCAAAGAACATTTGAGAATTATACCATGTAACACCCAACCCGTACCCGACCCGGATACGAATTCGAGATGTCACATTGACCTTTTAAAACGATGTTCTTCTAAAATAACCAAATATTTGAACTCATTTTAAGAAAATACAATGATATATTATTGAATTATGCTTCATTATAAAACTTTAAGGCAAAAACGTATTTATGAACAGTAAAATACGGTATAAACAATAATGAAAAGTACCGCGAACAGTACCACGAACAGTACCGTGAACAGTGCTACAGTGCATCGATGCATTGCTACAGTGCATCGATACACTAAAAGTTCGAAGCAAAATTGTGCATCGATACACTGCTACAGTGCATCGATGCACTGCTACAGTGACTTTCGTAAAATGTACATAAAACTCGTAAAAATTTAACCGTTCATTACTATGCATTTATATTTACATAAATATGTTTAAAACATTACAAAACTTTATCAGAGCATAAATACTTAATTTACCGACTTTGTTTACATGCCAACCTATTCAACCCATAATAATACATACGATTTAATCTACTTCTGATCTGACCTTCAAGTGGAGTTATGTTGTTTTGCTGAGCTTATTATGGATCTCTCTGCTTTTCGGTACCTACGTGTAAAACACTTACACGCTAAGTCATAGACTTAGTGAGGCATAATAGTAATGACAATAAAAATATAATGAAAATGTCATAATGAAATGCAATATCATGAAATCATATAATAAGTTCAATAGATTCAATAGCCCATGATACAATACTGAGAACCCAAGGTATGTGAGTAATGTGAGGTTGTGCACTATGCTGTCACCACAGCTCGTATAAATTTGCACTGAAGTGCCACGTAGAATTTGTCCCGAAGGACCGCGTAGAAATGCACCGAAGTGCCACGTAGAAATACATTGCAGTGCTATATAAGATTGTCCATAAGGACCACATAGAAATTCCTTAAAAATCATATACATATACTAAGGATCAAGTAGGTGTCTCAACATACCTCATACATGTTCCAAAGAATACATATATATCTCGAAGGACCACGTATAATTTTTCCCGAAGGACCGCGTAGACCCTCTACTCTTGACATGCGAACTATACCTATAGTTCTCATCTACATAACATGGGCTTTCACAGTTCACATAGTTTATATCGCGTAGACATATTATTTCCATACCTTTATCACATAGACATATCATTTCCATACCTTTATCACATAGCTCATATAACTTTTCCTACATATTCATGTCACATAATGCATATGGTATGAACTCATATCATGTTTCATAATATGATATGTAATCATGTATCAAAATATTGAATCTAGACTTATCACAAGTCTAGAACTGATTATAATACTATATTCATGCTATGCATATGCACTCACCTATATCTCTTTGCCTTTTCCTCGATCGATTTTACTTGTCACTTGTTCTAGAACTCGTTTTGGCTCGATATCTACATAATTATAATTTTCAAGACATTATAAGAAGCCTAAACCTTATAATTTGATACTAATAACTTAAACGAATTTAATAAACTCATATTCCTAATTTCTTTTAGGAGTGTACCGATGCACTATGGGTGCATTAGTACCCAAATTAGGTTCGAAATTCCTATGCATCGATGCACCTTCAAATTTTATCTTAGTGCATCGGTGCCCATTCATAGTGCATCGATGCACATGTCTATAATAAATTGGTTTCACCCAAAAATTCCACAACTTTTCATTAAATTCCTCATATAAAACTCCTTTCATACTACTAAACTCAACTACAACCATTTTAACTAACTTTTATCATTCCAACACTTTAGAATTTCCCTTATCTCATTCAAATTCTTAACACTAAGAATCATACCAAAATTTCCATGTAATCCAAACTTATTTCTAACACTTATAACTTATTATTCACACCTATGACAAGTCAAATTCAACTTCTAAATCCATTTATACATCCTTATTCAAAAGTTCACTAATCCACTTCCTATCTTTAATCCTTCATAACTTACAAACCTTTGAGTTTCTATGCTCTTTTTCATCTCCATCATATTTCCTAAAGCTTCATAAATCAAACACATGCTTTAATTTGAAGGATTAATCAAAAGAAATCAAACTCACCTTGAGCTTGAGACTTCACGTTTGGGAGAAGAGAAGAAAATGAAGATGAATGAATTATCTAAAAACTTTTGTTTCCAACACACATGCTCCACATGGTTATAAAATAACTCCAAATTAATATTTTATTCTTTTATTTGCTCAATGACCCTTTTACTTCTCATTCACTTATACAAAACATCTTTTAATTAATTCCTTCACTTTTCAGTTTATTTAATATGGTCATTGAATTTTAAAATTTCATACTTGGACACTAACCCGGTATTGAGGATGTTATAAATCTCTCATCCTTAAGAAAATTCATCCTCGAATTTTTATTGCATGAACAGATGAGGGTACTGTTGCCGCATATCCTCTTCACGTTCCCACGTTGCTTCCTCTACCTTGTGATTTCTCCACAGAACTTTGACCAAAGGAATAGTCTTATTCCTTAGTTGTTTCACTTCGTGAGCTAATATTTGAACATGTTCTTCCTTATAAGTTAAGTTAGATTGAACCTCGATCTCTTCTGGTGTCACTATATGAGAGGGATCATATCTATATCTTCGAAACATTGAAACGTGAAAGACATCATGTATCTTTTCCATCTCAGGCGGCAAAGCTAGTTGATATGCCACAAGACCTACTCTCTTTACAATCTCATAAGGTCCAATAAATCTGGGACTCAACTTTCCTTTTCGACCAAACCGTAATACTTTCTTCCAGGGAGATACTTTCAAGAAAACTTTTTCTCCAACTACAAATTCAATTTCTTTTCTTTTAAGATCAGAATAAAACTTTTGTCGATCAAATTCCACTTTGAGATTATTCTGAATTTTTTGAACTTTCTCTTCCACATCTTGAATCAAATCCGGACCAAGAACACTTCGATCTTTGAGTTCATACTAGTTTAATGGTGTACGACATTTTCTTCCATATAAAGCCTCATAGGGTGTCATCTTGATACTGGACTGATAACTATTGTTGTAAGTGAATTCTGCCAATGGTAAATACTTTTCCCATGACCATTTGAACTTAATTACACATGCTCTCAACATATCCTCCAAGATTTGAATAGTCATTTCTGATTGCCCGTTAGTTTGAGGATGAAAAGACGACCTAAAGTTTAGGTGAGTTCCCTTATCGATCATAAACTATAGAAATAGGCACTCCATGCAATCTAATAATTTCTCTAATGTACAGGTCTGCGTACTTTTCCATAGAGAAATCTGTTCTAACCGGAAGAAAATGCACTGCCTTAGTCAATCGATCAACAATCACCCATATTGAATCTCTTTTGTTCGGAGTCAAGGATAACCCCGAAACAAAATCCATCATCACATTTTCCCACTTCCATTATGGAATAGAAAACGGTTGCATTAGTCTGATGGAACTTGACGCTCAGCTTTGACTTGTTGGCATACCAAACACTTAGACACAAATTCGGTGATACTTATTTTCATTCCTGACTACTAATATCGATCCTTCAAATCCATATACATCTTGGTTCCAACTAGATGCATCGTCGATGGACTACAATGAGCCTCTGTTAATATATCTTTCTTCAATTCCTCATCGTCTGGTATCACAATGCTTCATTTATAATACAATTTTTCATATGACTTAACCTCAAAATCTTTAATTTCTCCATTCTTTACCTGCTCTATTCTTTTTAAACACAGTTCATCTTTACTTTGCAATTCTCTAATTCGATCAAACCACGTTAGTTTAAGCTTTAACTCTACACATAGACCACCATCTCCTGTTAAAGATAATCTTGCGTCCATAGCTCGTAAAGCTGCAAACGTTTTTCTGCTCAAAGCATCTGCTACTACGTTAGCCTTTCCGGGATGGTAGTCAATTATCATATCATAATCTTTTAAAAACTCAACCCATCTCCTTTGCCTCAAATTAAGCTCTTTTTGAGTCATCAAATACTTTAAACTCTTATGATCCGTATACAAGTAACAACGTTCTCCGTATAAGTAGTGACGCCAAATCTTGAGAGCAAACACTAAAACAGCCATTTTCAAGTCATGAGTTGGATAATTCCTTTCATGTGATTTTAATTGTCTTGATGCATACGCTACCACTTTCCCTTCTTGCATTAATACACATCCTAATCCATTATGAGACGCGTCACTGTATACTACAAAATTTTTACCGGATTCAGGTTGAACCAATATAGGAGCTTCTGTCAAAATTCTCTTTAAAGTTTCAAAACTTTCTTGGCACTCTGAATTCCAGATAAATGGTACATTCTTTCTCATCAGCTTTGTTAAAGGTAATACTATCATCGAAAAATTCTTAACAAATCTCCGATAATAACCTGAAAGTCCAAGGAAACTCCGAACTTCAGACACATTCTTTGGAACTTCCCAGTCCATTATAGCTTTTATCTTTTGAGGGTCCACCCTAATCCCATCTGCAGAGATCACATGCCCTAAGAAAATTACTTCATTTAGCCAAAATTCACATTTGGACAATTTCGCATAAAGCTTTTTATCCCTGAGAATTTGCAAAACTACCTTCAGATGTGCGCTATGCTCTTCATGTGATTTTGAGTACACCAATATGTCATCAATAAAGACAACAATAAACTGGTCCAAATAGGGCTAAAAAATTATGTTCATGAGGTCCATGAAAGCAGCAGGTGCATTTGTCACTACAAATGGCATCACGATGAATTCATAATGTCCATATCTCGTTCGAAAAGTTGTCTTCGGAATATCTTTATCTTGAATCTTCAATTGATGATAACCAGAACGTAAGTCAATTTTTGAAAATACCGAAGCTCCCTTTAACTGACCGAACAAATCATCAATTCGGGGAAGGGGATACTTGTTCTTAATTGTCACCTTATTCAGCTGTCGATAGTCAATGCAAAGACACATCAAACCATCTTTCTTCTTAACAAATAACACTGGAGCTCCCCAGGATGACACACTTGGTCGAATAAATCTATTCTCTAGCAACTCTTGCAATTGGTTCTTCAATTCTTGCAATTCTTTAGGAGCCATACGATAAGGTGCCAATGCAATAGGAGTTGTTCCGGCATTACTTCAATTTAAAATTCTACCTCTTTATCTGGAGGTAATCCTGACAATTCCGCAGGGAAAACATTAGGAAATTCTCTGACTATCGAAATCTCATCTAACCCTTTCTCTTTAACTCTCGTATCTACTATATTTGCAAGAAAACTTTGACATCCTTGTAGCATCAATTTCTTTGCAGAAATTGTCGATATTATATTTGCTAAATGATTCGTTCTTTCACTGTTTACATTTACTCTATTCCTTCTGAACTCTTTAGGGTTACCTTTTTCAATCTATAATCAACATTCCCATAATAACGATACAACCAATCCATTCCCAAAATTACTTCAAATTCATCAAAAGGTAATTCCATCAGATTAGCAGGAAATTCAATTCCTTGAATCCTTATGGGACATCCCTTACAAACTTTATTTACCCGAGTATTATACCCTAAAGGGTTAGTTACTCTTACCTCATTACTCGTAGCTTCTAATGAGATTCTCAATTTCTTTACTAATTTACTGGTAATATAAGAATAGTTGGAACCCAGATCAATCAACACCAATACTAATTTATCATACAGTTGGAAAGTACCTGCTATAATATCGGGTTCATCACGGTCGTCACATGTCTTTAAATTGTAGACCCGTGCAGTGGAGCGAATTTCAAGTTGTGCAGAGGATTCAGATTGATTCCTCCCTCTACCTCTTCCTCTTCCTCAGTTTGAGGTAGAAACATTTCTTTCAGATGGTGCAGACTCAACCACCATTAATGGGCAATCCCGAATAAAATGCCCGGCATCTCCGCATCGAAAACAGACTCCAGAAGCCATTTGAAAAGTTCCAAAATGATTCTTCCCACAATGTTGACATTGTCTCGCTTGACCTTGAGTGACTCTCCTAGTACCAGATCCCACTGATTACGTCTGTCGAGCTCTCATCTAACTTGTTTCTCTTTCTGAGGATGTAATTGATTCTGATCTAGCTTGAGGTTGGAATCCTGAATATTTTCCTCTTTTTGGTGGTGTTGTGCTTGAAGAAGAACCAATCTTCTTAGATGTCTGAACTCTTGAGTCCCCAAATCTCTCATTCTGAGCTCTCTCAAGAGCTTTAGCATGATTAATCACCTCCTGGAACGAGGACAAATTCAATACTATTAACATCTCTTTCAATCTAGGGCGCAAGCCCTCCACAAACCATTCACAAGCATCTTTCTCTGTAGTAACAAGCTCAGCTGCAAATCGACTCAGTTTGTTAAACTCACATTCGTATTCGTATACTGAGTGATTCATCTGTTTCAAGTTCATAAACTCCTGCTTCATTTGTCTGATGAATTGATCTCCAATATACTTATGTTTAAACTCTTCCAAGAATAGAGACAAAGTTACTTGATCACTTGACATTCTCATGGTGACATTCGTCCACCATATTCTAGCTTGTCCTCTAAGTAAAGACACAGTTCCATTCAACTTCTCCACATCAGAATAGTGGAGACCATCCAACATGATTTTCAAATCATTTAACCAAAGATCCGCCGCAACTGGACATTCCTCGGCATCTCCCTTAAATTCGGGAGCTCCTAATCCTATCAACTCCTTTGCTACATTTACTTTAGGAGTTGATGGAGCAGGAGGTTGGAAACGCGTCAATATTGCATCTAATGTTCTAAAAAACACATCTTGATCAGCTACAGGCACTCCATAAGGTGTTTGTTCTTCACCTTGCCTGGCCAGGGCAGGTGAATTACTGCTTTCAGCGGGCCGATCATCTTCCGCTTCACTTCTAGAATAATTATGTCCAGACATTTATTAAGAATAAACATATCATTCTATTAGCAAAACGACATACTCCATACTACCCCAGATCAGAAGTTTTCACTACTTTGTTGGCATGTATACATTATAAGACACTCTAGACTTCGGTTTATGCCAAGAATCTACTAAATCGTAGCTTTGATACCATTAACTGTAACACCCTAAGCCGTACCCGACTCGGATACGAGTCCGAGATGTCACATTGACCTTTTAAAACGACGTTCTTCCAAAATAACCAAATATTTGAACTCATTTTAAGAAAATACGATGATATATTATTGAATTATGCTTCATTATAAAATTTAAGGCAAAAACGTAGTTATGAAAAGTAAAATACGGTATGAATAGCGCCGCGAACAATACCATGAACAGTGCTACAGTGCATCGATACACTAAAATTTCGAAGTAAAATTATGCATTGATACACTGCTACAGTGCATCGATGCACTGCTACAGTGACTTTCGTAAAATGTACATAAAACTCGTAAAATTTTAAACGTTCATTACTATGCATTTATATTTACATAAATACGTTTAGAACATTACAAAACTTGATCAGAGCATAAATACTTAATTTACCGACTTTGTTTACATGCCAACCTATTCAACCCATAACAATACATACGATTTAATCTAATTCTGATTTGACCTTCAAGTGGAGTTATGTTGTTTTGTTGAGCTTATTATGGATCTCTCTGCTTTTCGGTACCTACGTGTAAAACACTTACACGCTAAGTCATAGACTTAGTGAGGCATAATAGTAATGACAATAAAAATATAATGAAAATGTCATAATGAAATGCAATATCATGAAATCATATAATAAGTTCAATAGATTTAATAGCCCATGATACAATACTAAGAACCCAATGTATGTGAGTACTGTGAGGTTGCGCACTATGTTTCACCACAGCTCGTATAAATTTGCACTGAAGTGCCACGTAGAATTTGTCCCGAAGGACCACGTAGAAATGCATCGAAGTGTCACGTAGTGCTATATAAGATTGTCCATAAGAACCACATAGAAATTCCTTAAGAATCATATACATATACCAATGATCAAGTAGGTGTCTCAACATACCTCATACATATTCTAAAGAATACATATATATCCCGAAGGACCACGTAGAATTTGTCCCGAATGACCGCGTAGACCCTCTACTCTTGGCATGCCAACTATACATATAGTTCTCATCTACATAACATGGGCTTTCCAGTTCATATAATTTATATCGCGTAGACATATTATTTTCATACCTTTATCACATAGACATATAATTTCCATACCTTTATCACATAAATCATATAACTTTTCCTACATATTCATGTCACATAATGCATATGGTATGAACTCATATAATGTTTCATAATATGATATGTAATCATGTATCAAAATATTGAATCTAGACTTATCACAAGTCTAGAACTGATTATAATACTATATTCATGCTATGCATATGCACTCACCTATATCTCTTTGCCTTTTCCTCGATCGATCTTACTTGTCACTTGTTCTGGAACTCGTTTTGGCTCGATATCTACATAATTATAATTTTCAAGACATTATAAGAAGCCTAAACCTTATAATTCGATACTAATAACTTAAACGAATTTAATAAACTCATATTCCAAATTTCCTTTAGGAGTGTACCGATGCACTATGGGTGCATCAGTACCCAAATTATGTTAGAAATTCCTATGCATTGATGCACCCCTTTAATGCATCGAGGCACCTTCAAATTTTGTTTTAGTGTATCGGTGCCCATTCATAGTGCATCGATGCACATGTTAATAATAAACTGGTTTCACCTAAATTTTATCATTAAATTCCACAACTTTTCATTAAATTCCTCATATAAAACTCATTTCATACTACTAAACTCAACTACAACCATTTTAACTAACTTTTATCATTCCAATAGAATTTCCCATATCTCATTCAAATTCTTAACACTAAGAATCATACCAAAATTTCCATGTAATCCAAACTTATTTCTAACACTTATAACTTATTATTCACACCTATGACAAGTCAAATTCAACTTCTAAATCCATTTATACATCCTTATTCAAAATTTCACTAATCCACTTCCTATCTTTAATCATTCATAACTTACAAATATTTGAGTTTATATGCTCTTTTTCATCTCCATCATCTTTCTTAAAGCTTAATTAATCAAACACATGCTTTAATTTGAAGGATTAATCAAAAGAAATCAAACTCACATTGAGCTTGAGGCTTCACGTTTGGGAGAAGAGAAGAAGATGAAGATGAATGAATTGTCTGGAAACTTTTGTTTCCAGCACACATGCTCCACATGGTTATCAAATAACCCAAAATTAATATTTTATTCTTTTATTTGCTCAATGGCCTTTTTACCATTTTACTTCTCCTTCACTTATGAATTCATCATACACAACATCTTTTAATTAATTCATTCACTTTTCAATTTATTTAATCTGATCATTGAATTTTAAAATTTCACACTTTGGTCACTAACCCAGTATTGAGGATGTTACATACCATCTCCATTAGAGTTGGCAAAGCAAGACTTTGAGATTGAAATAAAGCAATGGAAAAGAACTCTGCAAAAGCTGGAAGAGGAAGTATATCATAAAGGAATTGAAATAGACATTCATAAAGGATGAGCAAATCAAGTTAGCAAGGTTGAAAAGTAGCTCAGGTTAGATTTTAACGATCTCCAGTCATCCTATGAGGAGATGGTAAAGACTCAGATTGCAGAAGGTTCAAGCAAACAAGAGTCGATAGGTTTGAAAAGAAAAGCTGAAGAAGGCAAAGAGGAGCTCAAACGAAGTAAACACCATGCCAAGATATTTTCCAAAGAAAGGAGGCATTAGAGTAACGATTGTTGGAAAATCAAGCCCAAAACCAGAAACTAAAAGGCAAGATCTTAAGGTTGGAGACTGCATTGCAAAGCCAAGAAAGTAATTCAAAAGTTAGAAGCCTGAGAAAATAAGTAAGAGAATTGGAGATCAAGGTTCTGGATCTTCATAGAAAGGCGAATCAACTCCCTATTGTCCCTTATGAAGGAATTTTTCAATGGCGGTATCGCTGAGAGCGTGCTCAATGTAAAGTCAAACAAAGAGACGATCTTTTTGCAAAGTATTTGGAGAAAGCTAGGGAGTGGCACAATATTTGGTGGACTTGGCATACAAAACTACTACTTTAAGTGAGGAATTATAACCAGAAACCAAAGAAGCTCATAAGGTCTTCGAGTTACTTGAGCATATACAGCAGTTAGGAGAAGTTGCTCAGATGTATATGTGATGTTGTATCTGTACTATGTTTTAAAGCTTTATAATAAAACTTTGTTTTAGTATAAAAATTGTTCTAAAAGAATCATCTCAATATCAACACCTTACATTTTACATATTTTGCATAAACATTTTTTTTTTGGCATTTGACATTATATTTTTCATACTTGTTAATAAACATCCATATTCATTAAAAGGTTTTTTTTTCTTTTTCGAAGAATATTGGACACCTTTAAGCATCCGTACAGTATTAGAAAAAGGGTAATGGATGATAAGATTGCCCAAATCGAAAAGACTCATCTTGAGATGGAAGAAAATTTCAAGAAAGCTCAGGAAGAAATGCATGAACAATTGATAAAATCTCAGAATGATATGATGGAAAAATTTGCAAGTATGTTACAAATGAGAAGCGTGGATCAAATAAATACCCCAGCTGTTGGTACTTTCACTGAAGAACCTTTATATCCTTTAGGCTTCACACCAATAGCAGATCGTCAAAAAGCTAATGTAATTGAACAGCCCCTATACCCCCTAGACCTTGCAACATCTCATATATGCTAAGGCCCAGTCATGAGTAATTACTCAGTTAGAAAGGGTAAACATAAATTTACCTAGTGCTTCTATAAACCAACAACAAATTGAAAATGTTCCAAATTTTGATCAAGAAGAAAAGAAAAATCAAACAAACAATTGGAACAACTAATGGAAGAAGTTAGGGTCATGAAGAGGGCTCCAATATATATGGAATTGAAGCCAAAGAGTTGAGTTTAATACCTGATTTAGTATTACCATCCAAATTTAAGATTCCAAATTTTAAAAAATTTGATGGTATGAAATGTCCTTCTACCCATATCACAATGTTTTGCACAAAAATGACAGGTTATATAGGGAATGATCAATTATTGATCCATTGTTTCCAAGAAAGCTTAACAGGTTCAGCTATCTGATGGTACAACCAATTAAGTAGAGCTCATATTAAATATTGGTGTAACATCCCGAAATCCGGGTCAGTGATTAAATGAGAATTTTTGAAATTTGGGGATTTATTTAGGAAAAATTGAAAGTTCAAGAATTTTAATAGGAATATTTCATTATTGGATAAAAGGGTAAATATTAGATGATTATAAGGGTATTATGGTAATTTAGCTTGGAAGATATTTTATATCCCTTATTTAGAGAGATAACTCGTGTGAAAGGGGAAAAAGCTTCAGAAGCTTATCTTTTTTCTTTCTTCTTCTTCTCTCGGGGCTTCAACTCCCAAAGGTAAGTTGATTTAATTTGGTTAAATTCTGGAATTTATAAGTTGGGATGTAATATTTGGGTATTATATAAGCTTAAGGTAAGCTTATATAAGCTTAAAACATTAAGTAGAGAAAATTTAAAAGGAAATTTAATTAAGGGTTGAGAAATGAATTCTTGATATAAAGAGGTTTTTGAAGTTTTAAAGATGGATTTGACTTGTCAATGGGTTAATTAAGAAGTTAAAGGTGATATAATTGAATTTAGAACACATGGAAAATTTAATGAAATTCTTTGATTCAAGAATTATGGTGGATTATGGGAGATGGTAAAGTGTTATAGTGTTATAAGAAGGTTTATACATGTATAGATAAGTTTTAAGGCATAAGGAGGGTTAATAAGTAGAATTTGAGGTCAAAGTAAGAATTTTCGGGCTCAAAATGTAATTTCTGGGTTGTGTGCATCGATGCATCTTCAATGTGCATCGATGCACTCTCAAATAATTAAACATCGAGTACAGTTGGTGCATCGATGCATGAGGAGTGCATCGATGCATGAGGAGTGTATCGATGCATCCCCTTAAAATGGAAACATCGAATGTAAATTGTGTATCGATGCATGGTAGTGCATCGATGCACCTTTTAAGGAATGCATCGATGCACTGTAGAATGCATCGATGCACTTCAATGGAAAATGAAATAAATCGTTATTCAGTATATGAAATGATAGATTAAAAGTATATTAATTAGATACTGATAGCATATATATATATATATATATTATGTAGACATCGATCGAAAGCAAAGTTCGGATAGGTCGACAGAGTAATATACACAATGGAAATAAGAGTTTAAGAGGGTTCATTGAGTCCAGGTGAGTAAATGATAGTAAGTGTACATTATGTTAAGGAATTAAGACTTGCGATGAGTCCAATTCCGATATTATATGATATAAGTATTAAAGCATAAACATGTAGTGATATAGTGTTAGATGTATGGTATATGAGTAAATGCATATGTTTAATTGTTGAATGCATTTTTATGTGTGAACTATGTAAATGCCTGTATTGTGATAATAGGTTATGTGATCATGAAATATATGATAAAATATATATGAAAATAATATGACTCATATGTGCTTATATTAGAATGCTATATGATATGTTAGTATAATAAGATAGATTAGATATTGATAATAAGACATAAGATTCTATGCATATGTAATATATGTTAAAAGATAAGAAATAATATGTTATATGCATATGAGAAAAAGGTATATGTGATGCGACCATGTGTGAAAAGGATAAATAATGTGAATTTCATGGAAAATGCTACGTGAAAGTAAACTACGTGACTATGTGATCATATGAAATGTGATAAAGAGCTATGTGATATGAATTTATGAATGTGTAATGAGGTAAAGATAATGCCCATGTCATGTGTTATGAGAGCTATATGTATAGTTGGCATGCCAAGAGTCGAGGGTCTACACGTTCCTTCGGGACATAGTGGTCCTTCGGGATATATGTGTTATATGTGGTCCTTCGGTACATCTACGTGGTCTTTCGAAACAAATTCTACGCGCCCCTAGTGGGATTTATATGAGCTGTGGTGACAACATAGTGCACAACCTCTATGTACTCACGTACCTTAAGTTCTCAATAGTGTGCATGGGCTTAGAAAAGAAACCATAATTTGATATAATGATATGTGTGTTTCTCATGAAATGGTACATGTGATATGCGATATGTATAAGTGATAAGTTAGGATTATATGATAATAATGGGAACAAGTGTATATGGGTAATAGTGATATGAGATGTGATATGGTTATGTATGATATGATCATAGTAATTATCCATGTATTGTTGTGTTTGAAGTTATATTATATGTTTATGTTCAATATATGCTCATATGATGGAATTGAATCAATGATAAGTAAATAAGTAAGGATAAACCTGTAAGTGATGGGTTTAATAGGTATATAAGTATAATATGTGTTATATGGGATGTTCATGCATTTGTCAGTTTACTTTATGTATTTACATGTCTCACTAAGTCTATGACTTAGCGTGTAAGTGTTTTACACGTAGGGTGGATAAGTCAGAAGATCAAGTTTCGGATCCGTAGAGCAGCATATCTCCGCACAAAGTTCAAATCAGAAATATTTTGTAAAGTATGTTTTGTTATGTAATTCGGTATAGTCATTATATATATACGCTCTGAGGGAGTCTCTTAAGGTTTTAAATATGTTTATGTAAAAGAATTACTTTATAGAATTTTTTTTTTTAAATTTTTCTATGTTTTTTATAACAGTATATACTTTGACTGGTCAATGTAACACCTCGGACTCGTATCCGAGTCGGGTATGGATTGGGGGTGTTACAATTGGAAAGATTTGGCTAAATCTTTTCTTGAACAATATAAGCATGTGAAGGATATAAGACCTAATCAAATTGTGTTGCAGAATATGGAAAAGAAATTCAATGAAAGTTTCAGGCATTATGCCCAGAGATGGAGGGATGTAGTTGTACAGGTACATCCACCCATGGAAGAAGAGGAGACAAAAGTGCTCTTTGTAAACACTTTAAAAGCTCCTTTCTTTACTCACCTTATAGGGAATTCTTTTAAGAGCTTTGCTGACATAGTCACCGTAGGCGAGATGATTGAAATAGCAGTTAAGAGTGAGAAACTTGAGAGTGGTGAATCTAATAAGAAGCCATTAATGAAAAAGAAAGAAAGTGAGTTAAATGATACAAGGAAATATGAACCCAATAATATTACGGTATCTCGACCTCAGGACATTGGATCCTCTACACAAAACTCTGCCAAACAAGGAACAAGGGAATCAATGATGGAAAAAGAGAGACCTCAGTTTGACCCAATTCCAATGACATACAAAGAATTATACCAAATATTATATGACAAACATATAATATCACCATATCGTGTATCACCTATACAACCTCCATATCCTAAGTGGTACAATGATAATTTGCAAGGCGAATATCAAGCAGGGGCTCGCGGACATTCTATTGAAAACTGCATTGCATTCAAAAGAATTGTTCAAAGCTTGAGAACAAAGAATATCATAAATTTTGGTGATAAAGAGGAACTGAATGTGGCTCAAAACCCGTTGTCAAACCATGCAGAAGCAGGAATTAACGCAGTTGTAGAGGAAAAAGGAAAGCAGGTTATAAGGCAAGTCAGTAAAGTGAAATCACCTATGTTTTGAGTATGGGCTCAAATGATCAAAGTTGGTTTGCTGAAATCCAATTTGCCAACAGAACGATTAAACCATGAAAATGTATTCCATTATCATTATTACGAAGGACATGTTATACAACAATGTCAAGATTTTTGGGCTTTGGTACAAAAGATGATGGATGACAAGGAAATGAATTTTTTTAAGGAAATACCAGAAGAGGAGGAAATGGATATTTATGCCTCTGAGGGATCATATAGAGAGGTCTACAACTTTAATTATACTCTAATTATCACACCAAGGACTCATAAAAGAGCTCCAAATGTGGTCATCACTTCTCTATCCCCACTCCTTTGTAAAGATGACAAACAAGTACCATGAAATTATGACTGTAAAATGAAGGAAATAATGGGAGGAATGAAGAGGTAGATGACGTTGGACATTTTACCAGAAGTGGAATGTGTTATTCTAAGGAACCTAAGAAGCAAGATCCGATAGTTAAAGGGAAAAAGGTTGAATCACAACTGAAAGAGGATGAAACTGTCATCAATGAACCTATGACTGAAAATGAAGCTGTAGAATTCTTGAAGTTTCTTAAACACAGTGAATACAATATTGTTGAACAGTTGCACAAATTGTCAGCTCGCATATCAGTCTTAGCACTTTTAATAAGCTCATAAGCACATCATAATGCTTTACTAAAAGTGTTAAATCAAACTTCTGTGCCAATTGTGCCAAAATAATTACCTATTAACAAATTGGATAGGATGATTGCAAACATACATGCTGACAATTTCCTTTCTTTTTTCTGAAGATGAAATTCCTTATGAGATGAGTGGTAGCCCTAAAGCTCTGCACATCACGGTTAAGTGCAAAAGACATATTTTATCTCGAGTGTTAGTTGATAATGGCTCAGCTTTGAACGTAATGCCATTAATGACTTTGAATAAATTACCAATTGACAGCACACTCATGAGAAATAGTCAGAGTATTGTCCGAGCTTTTGATGGAACCAAGAAAGAGGTATTGGGGAAAATCGACATTCCTTTAACTATTGGTCCAATAACATATGAGGTAGAATTCCTTGTAATGGATATTATACCCACCTATAATTGTTTATTGGGAAAACCCTGGATTCATCAAGCAGGGGCAGTTCCATCCACGTTACACCAAAAGGTAAAATTTGTAATAGATGACAAACTGATATGTCTTAATGCTGAAGAAGACAACATTGCTTCAGTCTCTACCACTGCTCCATATGTCAAATTAGAAGAAGAAGCTATTGAGTGCTCTTTCAGATCATTAGAATTTGTCAACGCCACGTTTGTGGCCAAGGGCAAAAGGATGCCTAGACCCAAAATTTCGAACTGTACTAAAATGGGACTCAAATTGACCTTAGGAAAAGGAGAAAAAGCTGGAAAATGGTTGGGAAATTATCTGAAAGAACCAATTAATCCAGTTCTTCCTATCTCTAAGAAAAATCGATTTGGTTTGGAATATCAACCGACCATAAAAGAGAAACAGAAAGGCATTATAAAGAGTTAAGAATTGAGGAATGCAAAGTTAGCTAGAGAAGATCTCATATGGGAACCAAGGACTTTTCCACCATTGAATAATACTTTTGTGTCTGGAGGACATATTCTCCAAGAGGATCAGCAAAGTAAAGGGATGATTGTTGAAGATGCTTTGAAAGAAATGAATATCAATGTCATATCAGATGATGGATCTGTAGAAAAAAAAGCTATGGGCATCTACCCCGCACCATCAGACTTTGAGTTAAATAATTTGACTGCGGAAGAATTACCTGTAGTTTTCAAATCTTTTTCAGAGTAATACACTAGAACTTTCATTGTTGCTTATACCCTGGGGCAATAGTTTGATTTTTTGTAAAGGGTTAAACTATGTGTTTTTCTTTTTCAATAAAAGATGCATAAGTTCCAAATGACAATCATTTTTAAGTGCAAATTTATGATTATATGTATATACTCTTGTTTGTTTTTCTTTTAGGAACTCAAATATCAATGACATGAATGCTGATGATGCTGACCCGAAAATTGACTTCGAGCAGCCTATGTGTCCTGAAGAAATTGATGGTTATGATAATGGTGAAGAATGTAACTTACCTTTAGAGCTGTTAAAAATGGTGGAAAATGAGGATAAGTTGTAACACTCCAACCCGTACTCGACCCGGATACGAGTCTGAGATGTCACATTGACTTTTTAAAATAGTATTCTTATAAAATATCAAAACATTTGAACTAATATTAAGAAAATACTATCATATATTGTTGAATTATGTTCGTTAAAACAAATTTGGGAAAAAATACGTTTTTATGAACAGTAAAATACGTTATGAACAGTAATGAATAGTACTGTGAACAGTGAAAATTTTCGAATATCAATTGTGCATCGATGTACTGCTACAATATTTTTGTAAAACAAATACGTATAAACTCATAAAAAAATCTAAGCTTTCATCCATATAAAATTTATCAATTACATATACGCATTTAAAACATTACAAAACTCAATCGTATGACTTTCAAAACCGATTAGAATATATCGAATTTAATCATTTATTTACATGCCAACTACTTTCCTTATTACAACATACATACTATACATTTCTTTTCTGATCTGATCTTTGGAAAGGAGAAACTGACATGTCTTGCATAACTTTTACCAATCTTCATTTTCTCGGAACCTATGCGTGAAACAATCACACGCTAAGTCTACGACTTAGTGAGGCATATAAAACATATAATAAAAATAATGCATTTCATATCTATATGAACATATCATCTACTCATTCAATCATGTCACATATGATTCCATGTAAATAATAATAGCATGATAACATGTAATAATGCAAACACTTTTATACCTTTTTGTAAACCCATGTATATTACTGAGAACTCGAGGTATTCGAGTATATTGAGGTTGTGCACTATGTTGTTATCACAGCTCGTATGGGGTCCCATTAGGGGCTATGAAATTTGTCCCGAATGACCTATGTATTGTATTTATCCCGAAGGACCACTCCTTAAGAACCATATACATATTCCAATAGATCACATATGTGTCTCACAAGACCCTGTAAATGTTCCAAAGAATACATATATGTCCCGAAAGACCACGTAGAACCCTCGACTCTTGGCATGCCAACTATACCTATAACTCTCGTATTATATACCATGGGCATTATTCTTGTGTTTCATATGTTCATTTACTCATGTCATTTCTCTTGTGATCACATATACCTTTTCTTCTTTCACATACCACATGTATGTATAAACATCTATGTCATTTCATATAACATATAATACATATTGCATATTCATGTAAGCATGTAGATCATGTAACATATATAATAACCTACACTCATTTCATGTATTCATGCACATATAATAATCACAAATCAAATAACATTTTAGAAGTCAATTCTTACCATAGTAACTCCATCACTGGCTCATCACAAGTAAATGTTCGTTCAATACCATAAGTACAATTAAAATTTGCACTCACCTTAGCCTTGCTTTGATTCGAACCTAACTCTTTGATTGTTCCGGAACTTGTTTAGGTTCAATATCTACATAAACATAATTTTTGAGACAATTATCAAAAGCATAAACCTTATAACTTGGTATTAATAACTTAGGCTAATTTAATGAACCAAAATTCAAATTTTCCTTTAGGGGTGTATCGATGCACTATGGGTGCATCAATACACAAAATAGCTTCGAAATTTCCATGCATCGATGCACCCCTTAATGCATCGATGCACATTCAAAAATTGTCTTAGTGCATCGATACATACTCATAGTGCATCGATGCACCTGCCCAGAATAGGTTATTTCATCCGAAAATCATCAATACTTTACCCAAATTTTCATGTATAAAATCCTTATTATGTTACTAAATTCATCTATAACAACTTTAACCAATTCCTATCATTCCAACACCTTACAATCTTCCATATTTCATCCAAATTCTTAAGGCTAAGAATCATATCAAATTTTCCATGTTATCCAAACTTAATTCTAACACTTCTAACTTCTTATTATCATAGATGACAAGTCAAATTCGTCCTCCAAATTCATTTAAACCTTCTTATTCAAAATTTCACTTAAAACCCCATTTTCTTTAATCTATCATAACTCTTTTATCTATTGATTTTGAGATAACTTAAGCTTTCCTTAAGCTTAGTTATCATCTAATGATCAAAACCCAACCTTTAAATCAACAAATAATCAACTAATTAGAAAACTTACCTTTGCAAGCTTAGCTCTCTTTCTCTCGTATGATGAAGAAGAAGAAGATGAAGTGAGAAAATATCTCCCCATCCTTATCCCCACATGTTTATATATCATTTTTTTCATTTCCAAGTCAAATTATCTTTTTGCCCTTTCATTCTTTTAATAATTACTAACAACTTTCAGGAAATATCTCCACATAAATCATCAAACTATTTAACTATTCTACTTTTATCCCCAAATTCTAAAATTTTACAATTTGATCACTAACCCGATATTGAGGATATTACATAAGCAAATTCTACCTCATAAGGAATCTATTGAAATATTAAATTTGGGGACTGATATGGATAAGAAGGAGGTGAAAATTGGCACTACTTTATCTGATAAAAGACGACAGAGTTTGATTAAGTTACTGTAAGAATTCAAGGACGAATTTGTTTGGTCATATAAAGACATGCCAGGATTGGATACAGAATTGGTAGTACACAAGTTACCAATAAGACTAGAATATAAGCATGTGCAACAAAAGCTAAGAAGAATAAAACCTGAAATTTTACTCAAAGTCAAAGAAGAAGTAAAAAAACAATTCAATGTTGGGTTTCTTAAAGTGGCCAAATACCCTGAATGGGTAGAAAATATTGTCCCTGTATTAAAGAAAGATGGTAAAGTCTATATGTGTGTTGATTACTGAGATCTTAATAGAGCTAGTCCGAATGATAATTTTCCTTTACCACACATAAACACATTGGTGGACAATACTGCTAAGAATTCTTTATTCTCATTTATGTATGGTTTCTTTGGCTATAATCAAATCAGAATGTACTATGATGATATGAAAAAAATAACGTTTGTCACCTTGTAGGGAACGTTTTGTTATAAAGTAATGCCATTTGGACTAATGAATGCAAGGGAAACATATCAAAGGGCTATGGTAACATTATTTCACAATATGATGCATAAAGAAATAAAAGTTTATGTCGATGATATGATTGTCAAAGCCAATTTAGAGGATAAACATGTCAAGAATTTGAGAAAGCTTTTCCAAAGATTAGGGAAATGTTAATTAAAGCTTAACCCAAATAAATGCATATTTGGGGTAATATTTGGTAAACTCTTGGGATTTGTCGTGAGCTAAAAAAGAATTTAAATAGACCCATATAAAGTTAAAGTTATTCAAGATTTGCCACCCCCACGAACACTAAAGGAGGTTCGGGAATTTTTGGGAAGACTAAATTATATAGCTCGATTTATTTCGCAACTAACTGAGAAATGTGATCCTATTTTTTGCCTCCTTATAAAGAATAATTATGGGACATGGAATGAAGAATGTCGAGAAGCTTTTGAGACAGTTAAGAAATATCTGTCAAGTACCCCAATCTTGGTACCATCTATCCCAGATAAACTTTTAATTCTTTATTTATCGGTCTGAGAAAATTCAATGGGGTGTGTATTAGGACAGCATGATCAATCCAAGAAGAAAGAAAGAGCTATTTATTATCTCAGTAAAAAGTTCATTGAATGTGAAACTAGATATTCTCTAATTGAAATTTTGTGTTGTGCTCTGGTATGGACTACTCGAAGGCTTAGATAATACATGTTATATCATACTATATGGCTTATATTCAGATTTGATCCTTTGAAGTATCTAATGGATGTACCCGCATTATCTGGAAGGTTAGCTCGTTGGAAGATTTTATTGTCAGAATTTGACATCCAATATGTCAGTCAAAAAACAGTAAAAGTAAGTGCAATAGCTGAATTTATTATAAGAAGAACTTCTCAAGCATATGAGCCAATAAATTTTGATTTCTCGGATGAGGATTTAATGGAAACCTTAGTGGAAGAATCAGTTACATCCACCAATGAATATTGGAAGCTAACTTTTGATGGTGCTTCGAATACCTTGGGACATGGAATTGGTGCAATTTTGGTCTCACCAAATGGAGAGCATTATCCATTTACCAGCCGAATTAATTTTGATTATACAAACAATATGGTTGAGTATGAGGCATGTATTTTGGGTCTTAGGGCTACCATCGAACGTAAAGAAAAATTGCTCAAGGTATATGGGGATTCAGCCATGGTAATTTACCAGATTAGAGGAGAATATGGGACAAAAGATTCTAAGCTTGTAAAGTACCATAAATTGGTTTTGGAACTCATCAAAGAATTTGAAGAAGTAATTTTCAATTACCTTCACAGAAAAGAAAACCAAATGGCAGATGCCTTGTAACTTTAACAGCCGCATTTAAGGTAGATGAGTATTCAAGCATGATGCCTATTGAAATGCAAGCTTATGAATATCCAGCTCATTGTTTTAACATTAAAGAAGAAGAAGAAGAAGAAGAAGAAGAAGAAGAAGAGAAACCATGGTACTATGATATATTGCAATATATCAGATATCCGAGTTATCCTAAACAAGCAACTGGAAATGATAAGAGAACTATCCGAAGAATGGCATCATGATATGTACTCGATGGAGAAATCTTGTATAAAAAGAGCCTGAATCAAATCCTATTGAGATGTGTAGACACTAAAGAAGCTAAAAAATTCTTGAAGAAGTGCATGAAGGTGTATGTGGTACTCATGGTAATGGACATACAATGGCTAGACAAATTATGAGATTTGGATATTATTGGTCAACTATGGAAACTGATTGTATCAATTATACCCGAAAATGTCACAAGTGTCAAATTTATGGAGATATAAAGCATACTCCTCCTCATCCTTTGTATGTGATGACAGCTCCTTGGCCATTCTATATGTGGGGCATAGATGTTATTGGAATTTTTTTCTCCCAAAACCTCAAATGGCCATCGCTTCATTTTGGTAGCAATAGACTATTTTACCAAATGGGTAGAAACAACTTCTTATGCGAACATCACATAGTCTACAATATATAAATTCTTGAAAAAATAAATCATTTGTCGATACGGTTTGCCAGAAAGGATTATTACCTACAATGCTCTGAATCTAAACAACAAGATGATGAAATCAGTCTGTGAACAATTCCAGAGAAAACATCATAATTCCACCACTTATCGCCAAAAGATGAATGGAGCGGTTGAGGCAACTAATAAGAATATAAAGAGGCTTATAGAGAAAATAACTGAAACTTATAAAGATTGCATGAGAAACTACCATTTGCTCTGTTAGCTAACCAAACTTCAGTACGAACATCGACTGGGGCAACTTCATTTTCATTAACCTATGGGATGGAAGCATTCTTACCTATTGAGGTAGAAATTCCTTCACTAAAATTTTTATCAGAAGTAAATATAGATGAGGCAGATTAGATACAAACTAGATATGACCAGCTAAATTTGATTGAAGAAAAGAGAATGAAAGCTATTTACTATGGTCAGATGTATCAAAAGAGGATGATACGAGCACATGATAAGAAAGTTTGCCGCCGAGAATTCTATGAAGGAGATCTCATACTTAGAATGATTTTACCTTTTCAAAAGGATTTTCGGGGAAAATGGATGCCAAATTGGGAAGGACATTATATTGTAAAAGAGGTTCTTTCTGGAGGAGCTTTAGTCCTTGCTGAAATGGATGGACCTGAATTACCTTACCCAGTAAATTATGACGCGGTTAAAAGGTATTTTGCATAATAGAAAAGAAAGATTTGAGATCTTGTTGTTCATCTATATGATAAATAATAAGTTTCAATATTGGAAATTTGGTGGTATAAGAAGGAATTCCACACCTTCATCACAATTTCGAGATTCTTTTGACAGAAGCTACGCTCGAATCACTGTGCAGCGTGCCAGTTCAGAAGTATATGTGCTATTGATATTTGAAGATGCCTACTCTCTTTTAGTAAAAGTTTTCCATGTAAATTCTTCACATAAATAAAAAGCGGCATTTTCTTGTTAATTCTTCTTTTTACAAGCATCTTGTTTTGAAAATTTAAAACATGTGGTTTAATTTGAAGTACATAAAATTATGGTGTATTATTGTGCAAAAAAAAGTTTTAGAAGAGTATAAATATTCTGAGACTAACAATGATTTTAACATATGATGACATGATACATGAAACATTGAAGTGCATAGGAGGTTTCATATACTTGAAAATGATCTGAAATATTTGTCATTAATTGAATGGTTTGTCATTTGTACTGGTGGAATTTAAGAAGAACAAAAATCGGTTCAGATTTGACCAAAAAAGATCAAGGTGGTCAACTGAGATAAAATGATTATGTTTGATGCACCCATGATGAGACTAAGTCAAGAATGGACAACAGAAGGGGGTCCTTATTCGAAAAAGAAAATACCCTAAAACTTTGTCATTGCGCGCATTTTAGGCATAGATAGGATCATGACATGCATGATAGTGAATATATATCATATATACAGGTTGTTCAAGAGAAAGTTGAAGGTCCAAGATATTCAAATCCCAAGAAATGAGTAATCAATTCAAAATACCTAAAAAGAGGGATATCCAAAGATTACATGAGCCTCGTATTCACGAAATAGTAGTGGAACAAGTTCTTTCCAATGTTGCATATTTGGTCTTCACAGAAGAGTAGTGAAATAACTCAACCTCGAATCTAATCTTCATAAAAGAGTAGTGAAACATATTCTTTTCAAGTCAATTCAACCTTCACGGAAGAGTAGTGAAGTAACCTAACCTCGAGTCTGATTTTCACGAAAGAGTAGTGAAACAGATTCTTTTCAAGTCAATTCAACCTTCACAAAAGAGTAGTGGAGCGATGCAAATCCAGCCTTTACAAGAGAGTAGTCAAGCAAGAATAGATCAAAAGTTCGATCTCTACGGAAGAGTAATGGAACGAATTTTTATCAAAATATAAAGTCAATTGGACGAAAATTGCTTGTCTTTTTATCTTTGCTTTATTCTTGTTAACACAAAAATAAGCAAAGAGGGGCAGCTGTCGACAATCGTTTTCGTCTGAGTCTTTATTTGTTATAAGTATATTATTATTATTATTATTATATATTATTATTATTAAATTATTACAATTTTGTTACAAGGCCCAAATGTAAATCTGACCCGAAGGCCCAAATACAAAATAAATCACAACCCGAAGCCCATATTACAACCGATCTCAGCATACCCAAATCTGACCCGAGCAGCCCAACAAGCCCAAGAAATAGATCCAAGTTCGGTTAGGGTTTCACACAAGTTCCAGCGCCACACAGATCTCAATCGTTAGATCTAAAGAGATCCAACGGCTTTAAACGTGACCATCAGAAACCCTAGGGTTTTCATTATAACCCTAGGGCTATTTCGGCCGCCACCATAGAGTGATGATGCCTCCGCCGCCGTCTCTTCCAACCAGCAGTTGCCACGATATTGCCATATCATCGTCGGATCCACGAGATCTGAGCGCATTTAATTCACCCAGTCTATCCACCGCACAGATCACTGCCCCTAAGGTGAGTCACCACTATAGCTCCGGTGACTCACCGGGGTGTACTCCATTAACTGGTCTGAAGAGGGACTCGAAGAACCCTACAAATAGGGACGAACATGCAAAGAAGAAGAGAAAGACCAAGCAACGGAGCAACCAAGCAAATACCCATCAACTAAGACCGCTAAAATATAAAAGACAGAGAGAGGAAAGCCTTACCGTCGTTGAAAGCTCAAGCATCGCCGGAAAAGTCGAACTTTGAAGGTATAAAATCTTAGATATACTTAGATTTAAGGCTTTTAGGGGGAAATGTTGCTAGATTTGGTTTTAGGGGAAAACGAGGAAACTTTTGGTGTATTTGGGTGATTTTCGGCCACCGTGGGTGGTCGTCGGTGGTGGCTATCGGCGACGGCACATGGTGGTCAGCCGGTGATCGATTTCCCTCCGGTGAGGGAAATCTAGAGATATACGAGAGCTTCTCTCTCTAAGAAAATAGAAGCAAAGAGGAAAATGTGAGGTTTTTAGTCTCTTTGGGTCAGTTAGAGCCTATTTATACCCCTCCCCGAACGGCGTCGTTTTGGGAGGGGCCTGTGCATAAATTTGGGTATGGGGAAATTGTGCCCGTGATCCTTGTAGCTTTGTAACCATTCAATTTAGTCATTAAAAGCATGTTTTATGCATTTTAATTTAGTTTTTGCGTTTTGTTTATTTATATTTTGGTCATTTCCACACATATATATATATATATATATATATATTAGGATAAATATCATAATTAGTCCTTAATATTTTTAATAATTTATATTTTAATTTGTATAATAATAGAGTAAATTACATTATTAGTGCACAGTTTTAATAATATTTTGAATTATGTTAATTAATTTTAATATCTTATATTTTAATCACTAATTATTACTATAGGATTAATTACACTATTAGTACTTATATCTTATATTAGGATTATTAATTTACATATTTTATAATTTAACCTATGTAATTTTAATATTTAGTATTATAATGGGATTATTAATATTTATAATAAATAATATTAAGTAATGATTTATTTCAGTTATTTGTAATTTAAAATAAAATATAATTTTATAAATTTTGCTTCAAAGACATTATTTAGTAAACTACGATACGATTTTTGGGCGTTGTGGGGGTGCTAATCCTTCCCTACACGTAATCGACTCCCGAACTCATTTTTTTGGTAAGCAGACCTCTTTGTGTTATTTTAATAATACTCTCATGAATTTTATTAAAATAGCATTTTTGGTGACCAATCTCACCATATTAAAAGATTGGTGGCGACTCTACACATTAGTGTTCTATCTTATGTTAGAAGATAAACACTCATTTTTCCGAGACAGCTACGCTTGGGTGTACTATTTGTTCCTTCCGTCGCCGGGTAGAGAAACGTCTCGACATCTAATAAGAAATAATTGTATACTATTTATAATCATAAAAGAGTTAATTCATATTAAAATAATCTAATGAGGATAAGGTTAATTAATTTTGGAAATTAAATAAAATATATGCGGCATTTGTGTATATACTCAAAGAACTAATATTGATTAGAAATTAAAGTTAGTATGCTAGGTTATTTCTTAGGGTGAATACTGAATATTGTGGTGGAAGAGGGAAGGGAGGAATACAATGGTGGTGGTGAGTATTTAAAAAATTTGAAATTAGAAATTTTTTTGGGGAGTAAATTAGATATAAAATCATGTTTAAGGACCTATTTGATGTTTTAGAAGTAATTCATATATAAAACTAAATATTAACCCATTTGTTAACACTTTCACGCCATCAGTTTAACGGTAATGATGGTGGAGTGACTATTTTGTTATAAATCGATAATGTTTGTGATGAATATATTACTTTTAAAACTTCAGTAGAGAATACAAAAACTTATTCTAACATTAGTTATCATTTGTGTGGTTTACCCTCAAATTTATTAATGTAATTTCATAAAAAATCTACTAATATATATATTTGAATTCTGGACCGTGAGTTTGAAGGTTTGAAGATAAAATCAAGAATGTTAGGGACCCACAGCATGATAGACATGATCATGAGTCAGGCAAATCAGAGAACAACTTCAAGCCACATGTTTTGCACTCCCTTCTAACAAGTTGCAGCGGACCGTCGCCGTTTCTGTCTTTTTCTTTCTTTTTAAGGATTCAGATATCCTGCTTTTGATTTTGCTTTTTGCCTATTTAGAAAAAGATGAGGACGAAATTTCTAGTTAAATGCTGACATGTCATCTCATCTTGTTTTCTTTGGAAGGGCAACTCAACTTTCATCATTAACATTTTTTCCCAGCCCCTACGCCATGATTAAGCCTCCCCTGAATGAAAAATATTGTACATGTGATCAGATGGATCAAACCAATCCCCGAATTGTCCTGTCTATTTTACAACATTATTGAACGTGGCTGGAATCATGGATTTGGTTCATGGGACGATGTCTGCACAAAAAATAAAGGGTTTCTATATTAAACATTTTTGTATATAAAATTATTATTACTTTTGCATGCCACATTGTTAAGAAGTACTTACTACAGAGAATATCCTAATACTTTACTTGGAAAGTTCGTGTCTTTAGAACATCTACACGACCATATTTTGATTTATCTTTTTACAGTGCAAGCCTGCAAGTTGAAAACACGAGCATCCAGGGTAAGTATATGCGTGATAGTCTGCTAGAGAGCTCGTTTTCTAAATAGCGTAAGATAATTATAAAGTATTATTATTATTATTACTATTGAAAGGAAGTTTTGTACGGTTTTATTATGAAACATACAATAATATACACATATTCTAGAAAGTAACTGTGTAAAAAATTCATAGATACTTTTTTTAAGGTAATATATATTTAAAGATAAATTCTTAACAATTTAATATTAAAAACTCATATCTAAAACATTTTCAGAACTTAAACTCGAAACTTTAAAAAATAACACCAACTTTTTTTATTATCGATATCAATTAGCTAGTTAACTCACATTTTTTTTTTGAGGAAATAGTTACTTCACATTTGTTTTAAGCAATTGGGTCATTTTTTATTACTAATGGAGCATATAGTAACATGCTTTTGGACCTCTTTTACAGGTATATAAATATAATATAATGGCGCTTCTTTCCACAAAAATCACAAACTTCGACATTGTTTCCATTATTTTGTCGAGAATAACAAGAGAAAAGACAAGTTAGCCATGTCTCAATCTTATTGTGTCGGGGAGATCAAGCCCTGCGTTGGGTGGGTTCAGAGATACTTCAAAGATTGTCTTTGCAGTCTAAAAGATGATTTCTCTTTTGCTTTTGGAATTATCAGTTTAGTATGCTGGGGAGTTGCAGAAATCCCTCAAATCATCACCAACTTCAAAACCAAGTCCGGCCATGGCGTTTCCCTCCTTTTTCTCCTCACTTGGGTTGCTGGGTTCGCTTTCTTCCACCCCCCCTTTTCATTTACAAGCTCTGTTTATGGTTTTGTACGGTTAATCTCCTTGGTTTTATTTGTTGCAGTGATGTGTTTAATCTTGTTGGATGTCTTCTGGAACCTGCGACAGTGAGTAAATTTTCCCTTTCTTTCTTTTCAGGCTTTGGTGAATTTGAATTCACGAGAGCCAACAGTGCCTTTGGTGGTCCAAAAACCAGAAATGAAAAATTATGGTTAAAATCAAATGACCCTTTGGTTTTGTAGTCAACAAAGATGCTATCTTTCAATTTTCCTTCATAAGAAAGTTATATATTTTCTAACCTCACTGTTTTTTAATTTCTCGTATATTATGTGGATGCAGTTGCCGACTCAGCTCTACACAGCTCTGGTACGACTTACTACATATGACTACTTTCTAGGTCTAAATGTTACATTACGTATTCAACCCTCCATCTATTTATAATTGCAAAACGAGGACTATTCTTGAATGCACATTTTGGACAAATTAAAATGGCCCAACTTTAACATCATGTATTAATTGCTCAAGTTGTCCCACACTTGGACCTCAGCCCATTTCTTATATTAGAACAAACCCAATCTTTGTCTACCAACGTCTTGTATTCTTGTAATAAGTAGTAAACTTGGTTAACTCTGTGAAGTTGTCTTACAAAATCCCAGTTACGTGTGAAATTACATTACTTATGAGAAGCTAATTAAATTGCCTAGTTTTGTTTGTCAGCTCTATACAATAAGTACTGTGGCTCTAGTGTTACAAAGTGTATACTACGAGTATATCAGCAGGTGGTGGAAACGTAGACGGATGAAAACCAACAGCATGGTACACACCTTTGACTTTGGTTTTTTATTTATTGCAGATAAGAAAAATGGGGTTCTTTTTAGACATGGTTTCATGAATATTTTTTAATGTAATGTTAGGTTGAAGATAAGAAAGAGCCTTTGAGACCTGACAAAGATGAGTCCGGAATTCCCATACCTAAGGCCAGGGGGAGAACCCATCATCGAAGGGAGTTCTATTACACGTACTATTCTTTACTCTTCATGTTTTTATTGTACATTTGTTTCATTAATTATAGTTTGAAGAGCTAATTACAGTGAGACATCTACAATCTTACACTATTTTAGGTCGGCCCGATCTCTGGCTGGTAGTGGCACTCCACCTTTTCGAACATATATGAGGGTAGCTAAAAGTGGTCCTTCCGCTATAGCACTTGAGAGTGATTCGTCATCCGAAGATGAATCGGGTCTGGTTTCAACCAAGAAGTCCGGAACTCGACCTCGGCCGATCCCGAGAGCGGTGAGTATTGAGCTTGCTAAATGATTTTAAACATGAGAACTCTAGAATTGAATGATCAGTTGAATAACATAGATATGATTATTTTTTCAGGCTGCGGGTTATGGTACATTTCTAGCTGCATCAGTCAACTTGCCACTAGGAAGTAAGGCTTGGATAGAAGCCAAAACTGGTTTTACCAATAGAAGACTGCTTCAGGTATGATAATTTCCTGGTTAATTCCAACTTAAATTCAAACAACAGTTGGTCTTGAATTATCGGACTTTGTCGCAGGAACGCAGTATGGAGCACAGTGCTTTTGGACAATGGCTGGGATGGCTAATGGCTGCCATATACATGGGAGGTCGAATCCCTCAGATATGGTTAAATGTAAACGAGTTCAATTAAGAAACCATAGTTTTTCTTTCTGATCAAAATAAAATCCCAGTTCCTTACTAAAATCATTGTTTTTTTTTCATTGTTGATCAGATCAAAAGAGGCAGTGTGGAGGTAATACTTTCTTCCAAGTCCAAAAATCATTGTATTTGTGCTGCTTTTAAAACATATTGATTGACTAATCACTTAAATGTCTGGAAAATAATACAGGGCTTAAATCCTCTCATGTTCATCTTTGCACTGATAGCCAATGCTACTTACGTGGCAAGGTTTGCTCTATATCAGAGAATTGTCCATTCACTTTTACTTTATTCTGCAACAATTCGACTCGTTTAAAGCTTCATCTTTAATGGCTGCTACACAGCATTCTAGTGAGAACCACTGAATGGGACAGCATTAAGGCTAACATGCCATGGTTGCTGGATGCTGTAGTTTGTGTGGCACTCGACTTTTTTGTATCCTTTCTCTCGCCTTAATGATTGAATCATTCAATTGATTATTATTGCTTGGTTACACTGCCTTAACATCGTTCCCAACAGATCATATTGCAGTATATTTACTACAAATATTTCAGAGAGACAATGAGCAGTGATGGAGAAGATTATGGAGACTACACAGAAGCAAGTAAAAAAGTTGACTCTTGATTTTACGATGCCCATCATCTAAATGACTCGATCTTTGGAGCAGTAACTTCACCACTTACCTTGATAAGTATAGTTTCCCGTATAAGCCTATGTTTATGCAGGAACACTGGTTTTTATCTGCAAATTTGAAATTTTATAAAAGTTGAGGATCAAATCATGTCACTTGGAACAATAATAGAAAAATAATGGTGTTAACTATTGGATTAATTAATAATATTTTAAAAGTGAAAGATCAAATTATATCAAATTAAAGTAGAAGAAGGATTAAAATCATAATTTGACCATATATGTATATATTGGGTCTTGGTGCATGAAATCCATCACGAGAAGCCACCGACTTTCCACATGTAGCGTTGATATCTTCCAAGATAAGCGACCAAATACAATATTTTGTTTGATTTACCCCCCCCCCACCAACACACACACAAAAGAAAAAGAAAAAAAAGAAATTGAAAGGCTTGAATGAGTTGTGATTGTTTCATTCCATGATTTGTTCATGTTGTTGTCACATGGATGATTTGAGTTTTATAAATACTCCTTTTAGAGGTATCTTCGCTCATTGACTTCACTCTATATTTAAATATCAAAGAGTTGACCTCTAATCCCAATTGTGTTAAAACACACCGCCCTTAATGCACTCATACCGAACCCTAGGAAAAAAGTAATCGGACTCGTATTCTCCCTCCGCTGCGTCAAAAATAAGATTCTTCCCTGTATTACATTTAACAAAACATCTTTGTTTCATATTTGTGTTGTCACGTTCAAACAGCACTCCAGATTTATAAAAAAAAAATTAAAATTTTTATTAATTTTTATTAGTTTAGTGGTTAGGTACTGTATTTTTTTTTCTCTAAAAATTATATTAATGTGTAGATTGTAACCACTTTTATTAATCTTTTTGTGTTAAAAAGTATAATTATAACTAATATGAATAACTGTGATGAAATTAATAAAAATTATCACTAATATAATAATAAAAGAGTTATTAGTGAGTAAAATAAATATCACAAAATTTCAGTGATTAAATTTGATAGTTTTAATGATCATTCTTAATACCATTGAAAATATATTTTCTTGAAGCGTTCTTTCTTTTATTTTTCTTCTCCCCTCATTGGCATCTTTGACTTGCTTTGATGGACCGACTAGTGATGAAGATAATTGTTTTGATTTGTGTGGGAGGCGAGAATGACTTTTTTTTATTTTTGGGTGGAATCTTGACTGATTTTGCATTTCATAAAATCTGTTCTTGTTCTTCCCATCAATTTTTGGTTTGTCATTAACCATAGTGATTCACCTCTTTTGAATTGGATAGACAACCACGATCGATGTTTATGTAAAGGAGAGATCTGGTCATTGAAGAAGAAGAAGAGGTGTAAGAGCTGTGATTTGTAAAGGCTTTTCAGTCTCCGTTCCAGTCTCAATTGGAAATATTTATAATTGTCTTTACTGCATATATCAATTATAGTGTCATTATGATTATTTATAGATTGACAAGTTAAACAAATTTCATTGTTAAACCTTGAATTTTATTATGATACAACACGTAAACTTATCACGAGTCTTGCTTAATTTTGTTTATACATTATAGTTAATTTGGAGATTTGTTCTTAGAGATACTAGCTTTTTAATAGTTCTAATGAATGAAAAGGTCTTCATAAAAATTAATTATGGACGAAGTACTGATAATTTTGATAAATCTAATGTAACGGAGGATAGGAGATTTTCAGATGACAGCCTCCGAAAATATGACAATATCAAACATTGATCATTTAAATATATATATATAAGGTTAACTTCTATGTTTAGTACTTAAACTTTTAGTTTTGATATGTTTTAGTACCTAAACTTTCATTTTTTTCAAAATCATACCTAACATTTAGTTTTTGTTTTGATTTAGTACCTCATTGTTAAAAACTTAACGGACAGACTCTGTGGCTGTCGTGTCTACAATCGTCGATCATCGCATCAGTCGGCCGATGAAGCCCAAACTTTTCAACCTGCACCTTTTCGACTCCCTTAACGTGCTTTTGGCCTCCGTTTCACTGTAAAATGTCTCAATCTTCCCAAATCAACGATTGACTATTCGATTTCTTCATCCTCCGATCTCCGTCGTCAACCGTTCGATGGGCTTTAAACTGGACAATGTTGGTCAACTCATCATTTTCTCGTGGTCCAACGTTCGGATTGGTTGTCTGTCCATCGAAGCTATGTTCCGTCAGCCCGTCTGTTAAGTTTTTAACAGCGAGATACTAAAATGAAATAAAAACTAAACATTAGGTATGGTTAAAATGGAAATGTTAGATATTAAAACGGACTAAAATTAATAGTTTAGGTATTAAATGCATAATTTACCCTATATATATAGAGAGAGAGAGTAATTGGGAAACAGACCGGAGCCGAAGCGCAGCCCTTTATAAAAAATGAAAAGGACAAAGAAAAAGTCTTAATTAGTTAAGTTTACTCTTATTTTAGAGTCAAAATAATATCAACATGAAAAGAAGATAACGCGTTTACTCGTCTGATTAATTAAGCTTTTGTTGAATCCCTTTCCACCTTCAAACTACTAATTACTGATAAACTAACATGTCGTTCGTCGTTTTCCCCTAGGTTCTGATTATAATTAAATTTAAAGTTTTTTTATAAAGTAAAATGATAGTTAAAATAAAACAAAAAAATTACTTTAATTTGTAATGTAGATTGATTACATGAATTATCAGTAAGCAAAAAATTAATAGTAATGAGTTGGCATCTTCATCATTGCAATTTCTGCTTCAGCACATGAGCCGTGAGAGATTTAATTTAAGCTTCCAGAAGATAAAAAGCCGAAGTCCAGAGCGAAATTGGATTGAAATACCTCACCTCGGCCACTTGATTTATTATCTGACCTACTCTACTTAATTATTTCATTAATGGCCTTTTAACAACTAATGCCAGGTTCTAAAATCCTTTCTTTTCTTTCTTTATTTAGCCTTTTAAAAAATAAGCCAATTGGAGTTGTATATTTCCGGTACCATCTAATAGAGCATATATTCCAGTAGTTGTTTGAAAAATCAAAGTCTACAAAAATAATAAAGAAAATGTCAAAAATAACATAATTTTTCTAAACTCTACATTATTGACTTATTTGGGTGGACTCTAGCGTACCATGGAAAAAAATCTGCAGTTGATAAATGTTGACTTGTTTTGAATTAATAAGATTAATTATTCTTTTTAAAAAAAGATTTTAAAATAAGTTTTTAAAAAAAAAGTTAAATATGAAAAAACTATATAAACATGTAGCTCTTGTTTGGTAGTCACAATGAGAAAAAAATTAAATATGAAAACACTTTATCAATCTAATAATTCAATTTGATTATCACAATTTTACTTTATATGTTGTTGGGGACCCATACTGCTCAGCTTAATTCGTGGTTGCAAGTAGAGATTTAAGGAGTGAGTTTTCTTTTTCAAATCAAATAATTAATGGAGTACATATCAATATCCGATATTCGTTTTAAATTTAAATAAGGTAATATATGGCAAAACGATACATTAAGTTAAATGTCTGGTTTTTGGTAGACAGTATACACCCAATGACAAGGAAAGAAAGCATACCCAAAGCTAAAAAATACTGTACTAGTGAACTGAAATAAATAGCTTATCATGATTCGTATAAGTGATGTTCATATATATCGAAATTAATTATTTTAAAAATCAATCGATGATTAAATTGATTATTAAAAACCTGTTATTAAATAAATATATTATTGACAAAGCTGGATAATTTTGATGGTAAAATCCAGGAATCCAAGTAAGTAGGGATGACAAAAAAACCCGAATCCGACGGGGAAAATCAAAAATCGAATTTAACGGGTCGGGTTCGGGGATGATAAATGGGGACGGAGACGGGGAAAACCCGTTTATGTTAAACGGGGACGGGGACGGGTTTGGTAATCCCCGCCCCGATTACCCGATTACCCGGCCCGATAAATATTAAAAATAAATATTTTTTTTATATATAATATTAATAATATATTTTAAATTAACCCTTAAATATTTTTTATTATTTTTTTCACCCCATACTGCCCCACTTTAAAACATCGTCCCCGCTTCAATTTCTAGAATTTACCTCAATTTTCGCTGTCTCATAATATTCTTTTTTTTCTTTTAATAGTGAAAATAGTACTTACACTTCTTGTTTGCAATCACGTGTGAACCTTTAATATCTTTTAATAGACAAATATTGTCTAGTTAAATGGGAAAAGTCTGGTTGGTTTGCTGGTATTGTGCCACTTCCAACGAACGTGTACTTGCTGCAGGGTCCTCGTCCAGTACACCATTACACACCTGAAGCCCACCACTAGCATTGGCAAGCTGGAAATTATGTCCAGCAAAATTTAAAATCAATGCAACTTGCATATTGTCTTCAACTCTTCGACAGCAACCCTCATTTTCACCTCGCATTCCAATAACCTCATACAAGCTGTCTCCATTACACAAGCTTTAACGTTCCTCTGATAAAGCGAAGCATGTGAATTAGCCATATTAAAATCAGCCTCGGGACCTATACCAACATCACGTTCTTCCCTAGCAAATGGAATAGCAGTTGCTCTCTAGTATTAAATTCGAAAATTCTAAAAAATTTCGGTTAATTCAAAAATTAACCGAAATTTATTCGGTTCGGTTAATATTTTCGAAAAAAAATTGGTTCTATTAACGGTTAAAGAAAAAAAAATTCGGTTAATTTAGTTAATGGTAGTTCGGTCGGTTCGGCCACCAAATTAATCGAATGAACAACCCTATCGATACACGTTTAAATAAACGTTTATGCTAAACGGGGATGCCCGTTTCCCTGCGGTTTTCCCCGATTACCCGATGAGGATCTCCGTTTAAATCCCCGTGGTTTTTTAAACGGGAACGGGTACCGGTTTTTTAAACGGGGACGGGGGACCAATACCCGGCCCGAACCCGGCCCGTTGCCATCCCTACAAGTAAGTGGAAGAGACTCGAATTGTGGAGTGAAACGTGACATTGGTAGCTCCAACATCATAGTTTTTCAAATGGTCGTAATCAATTGCGTGGAGTTTAGGTTATTACGGTCATAGACAAAATTCATGCAAGTAATTCAACATGCCAAAAACGTAAAAAGGGAAGACCATGAACATAAAAAGTGAAAATATTTTAGCCTTGACTATTTTATACATAGATCAAAAAAGAAGCAGCAGAGATTGTATTTAGATTGTTAATGCTCTCTCAGCTGTAGAAATCTTAACTTTCCACTCAGATTCATATTTTTCTATAAGTTCCATGGCATCATTGAAACTAAAAGTCTCAGCCCAGAAAGGGGGAAAAAAACTCCTGAAGAAGAAGAAAGGCTTATTGTTGAACATATACCAGTATTCTAAGATTCCAAAGCAAAGGGTGTTTGCAGGAGATCATAAGGAGCCCATAGAGCATCCAAAGGGCAAGGCCGGTGTGCATCCAGTCTCACCCATGGCTTCCCTTTCCCACTCCAATGCAACAAACTCACCGGTCCGGGATGTAAATCTCTACATAATCCTCTGTAATTGTCTCCTCCCAGCCCATGCTGGTTCCATCTATGATCAACCGGGGCTATTTCCCCTGCAAACACAAGCAGAAATGGTGGCAAAGACCCCAACTCGTAGATCCTTATTCTCTTTTGAAGCTCCATCCATTCAATGATCTTCTTCGTGTAATCTCCTTCACGCCATCTTTGCAAGTCGATCACCATTACCCCGGTGTTGAAATAGCAAGCTTTTCGATCCGCAAATGTTAAAGATAGTGTAGGGTTTGACCAGAAGGTTGGGGTGAAGTAGGAAGTGAAGTTGGCGTTGCAGTACTCGGGTGCGGCCAAAACGGAAACGTCTCCAAGCGGTGTCGCTGCCAGTTTAGCGATGTCGTCGACGAGGACGAGGTCTGAGTCTAAGTAAACGACACGGCGAACGCATTGATGGATGAGGTTGGGGAGATAGTTGCGGGCGTAGTTGAGAGGGCAGTCCAGTGCCGAGCGAATGGAAGTGGAGATGAGGCCGGACACGGTGGAGGAGTCGTATGGGTAGATTTGGAATTTAAGTGAAGGGAAAGAACGGGAAATCGTGTAGCGGAGGTGGTCTGCCGTGGCGGAGGCGACGAAGTGGAAAATGATGTTCTGAGGGCAAGAAGAGTGTTGTAAGATAGAAAATATGGCTGCCATTGAACCGCGCAAGTAGGCGTCGTCGAGTGTCATTGCAACATGAACGGCTTGAGGAGAGCACATTTCGTTGGTATCATGAACGTCGATGGAGGGACAAGTGGGAGCGTTATAAAACTGCGGAGCTTCTTTGAATCTTTGATAAGTGGTTGTGGTGGTAGTAGCGGAGGAAGTGGCAGCAATACTGGCGGAGATGAGGAGGAAAAGGAGGAGGCGGTAGTGATGGTGTCGGTGGAGGTGATTTGGTGGGAATATTAATGCGAGGCTGGACATTTTGTTGGGGGGTTGAATGGGGTGTTGAGATTTTGAAGAGTTATATTCTGGGTTTTATGCATTTAGAATTCGGGAATGGACACATCCATGGTATCTACTTTTGTGTTTCAAGTTTGAACCCACGTTTCCTGGAACTACGAACCCAATTTCAAAAAGGGTTTTCAACCCTATTAATAAGTTTTTGGCTTCATGTTTCTTTCCTCTACCTTTATTTTAAAATTATTTGTATAGATTATGGTTTTGGTTTTTAAACAATTAACAATGATTACATATACTTTAATTTATCAACGAGGTTACTTAATAGAATTAAAATATTTATTCTTTATAATGTATACTTTGATTTAACATTATCTAATCATTTTCATATTATGATATTATTAATTTGACCTAACTATTAATATTATTAACTATTCTTGTTTAAAATATTGCTGTTTTTTTAAATGCATATTGGTGATTTTTTGCCAGAAAAACTATAATCTACCGAATAACTTAGTCTAATAAAAAATTTAAGATTTCTAATATGTCAATAACAGAAAATAGTTATGATGTTAATAATTTACTTCAATTAATAATATTATAAAAATAAAAAATTATGTCAAATTAAAATACAATGTTAAATTCAAAATTTTAATATAATATAGAGATAAAAAAATATAAATTTAACCAATTTATTCTTTATAATAAGAAAAAAAAAATCTAACACTGAAATACTTGAATATATTTTCTATTAAAATGGTAATCAAAATTATGAGTTTAATATTCTAACGGGTTCAATTATAATAGCAATCCAGTCCTCGATTTCTATTTTTTTTAATCAAAACTTAAGATTTTATTAACAAAGAGGTTGATGGTTGATCATTTTAATAGGTTTTGATGATTTTTGAAAATGTTAATTCTTTTTTTAAAAAATACATTATAGGATCACATATTATATATTTCTTTTGGTGTTGTGACGATGCTAAGTAGTCTTCATATATAATTAATCTTCGAATTTAAATATTTTTTTCTTGTAAAAAAACAGACTTAAAACTACATTTTCTTCAAGAAAAAACATATCTAAAAGATAATTTCATAGATATTCTCAGTACAATACTCCAAATAATATATGACGACTTCAAATATAATTTTTGAACTGAATTCTTTAAATAAATTTGAACATCATACACCTGATCCAGATATTCCGTAGAACATTTAACGAAGAGAGGCCTTCATGCCTCGATGTTTATGAGTAGGTATCTCGAAAACAAAATTTATGTTGAAAAAAAAGTTTACTTCTAACATAGAATATTGTATATTTATCTAATTTTTACTGAATTTTCTAGTAGACCACTATAACAAAATGGGAGAGAAAATAAGTTTCATTGCTTAATTTAGTTGGCTTAATTAATTATTCAGAAAAATTAAAGTTTTACAATTTCTTTTGTCCGAGATTGTGATGAAATTAATAAAAAAAATCTGAAAAACAAAAGTAAAAGGAGAGACCATCTTCAACTGTATCATTGAATAACATGAGTAATATAAATAGACACATCACATGCCGCTGGAAGAAGTGATGTGTGCATACTAACAGAAATGAAAGCTTCCCCCTCTTTCATTATTAGCTTTTGATTGAACCCAAGGCACAATAGCATGTGCCACACATGACTAACTCCACACACTACACTTCCAATTATAAATAATGCTTGTCTTACACTTCCGATTATAAATAATGCTTGTCTTTCTTTAATCAATTTTCTATGTATATATTAAATTTTATTACCCTCGTAATATAGATGAATGTTAATATTTTACATATAAATAAATAAAAAATTAATATCCATCAATAATTCTTAGAGTATGTAGTTTAAAATTATGAGTCGATAAATCTCATCTTTTCTAAATTGTGAGTTCAATACTTATTAAAAGTAAAAAATTATTTTTTCCTAAATAAAAATTATTTAAAAAAGTCAATGACATCGTAGTAATATCTATTTATATTTTCAAAAGTTATTAACTAATCTCTTTGATACAATAGATAAAAAGGAAAGAAGCACGGAATTCCATTTCTAATTATTTTTCCATTTCTTTTTTTCTTTTTGAATAGTCTAAGTTGATTATAAGGTATTATTTGTTTAGAATATTTTTAATTATTAACAATATATTATAGACACAGTTACTTTAAACCAAAATTTCTAAGAAGAACAACATTCTCTTAAATTACTTAGATTGCTTGATAAGTTCTCTATCTCTTTATTTTTTTTACTAAAGATTTACACTGTTGTAGTAGGCACACTTTAAAATATTTATTAGTCATAAAAATATAATACAAATATCACATAAACTAATATGTAAATGTTATAAACTTATATGGTGGCTGAACTCAACATTGTTTATTAGGGGCATTTTAATATATATATATATATATATATATATATATATATATATATATATATATATATATATATATATATATATATATATATATATAATATTTAAAATATTATTATCTTCAACTGAAATAAAATTAAAAGTTGAATAATTAATAACTTGATTGAAGTCCTCAACTAAAAGAAGATGAACAACTAAACAGGAAAAAAGACAAAAAATGATTTTTGTATCTTGAAATCATAAATAACAAAAGATAGTATATTTTCCTTCATTTAAAAATACAATAATAATACAGAAAAATGAATGTTAACTCTTTTTAATAAATGATAACTAAATTTTAAAGTAATAGTTTTCAAAATTTAAGATAATATGCATACTTTTTTTTGGGTAATCAAATTTAATAATTTATTATATACCCTTTTAAGGGATCAATATAAGAATTTAATATATATAAATATATATCAACAATAAGTTGGTCTAATGAGATGAGTCATTAAACCCCTTAAGGTCAAAAGTTCAAATCATGACGTTTGTGAATGAAGCAAATTGGGTTGCGAGGGTTGCTCTCACCTCTACAACACCCAATTTGGATTAATTGATTAATAAATTAGATATCATTAATTATACATATATATATTACTTTAAAAAATGGGTAAACTACAAGTTTAGTAACTAAACTATCACTTTTGCTCCGTTTTAGTACCTAAACTTTCATTTTTTTCAAAATCATACCTAAAGTTCACTTTTTCTTTCATTTTAGTACACACCGTTATCTTTTTGTTTCATTTTAATACCCCCGCAGTTAACTTTTTCTTTCATTTTAGTATCTTAATTTTTAACTGCGAGGTGCTAAAATAAAAAAAAAGTAAATGTTATGTATAATTTTAAATAAATGAAAGCTTATGTACTAAAATGAAATAAAAGAGATAGTTTAGGTACTAAATGTGAACTTTACCCTAAAAAAATTAGGGGTCATGGCCCCTCTAGTACTATAATAGTTCCACCTCAACTTATCATTATTTGAATTAATTTAAAATTATGATATTTAAAAAAAACACCTTAAAAGCTATTTAAAAAAATATATTTCTAATTAAAAATATAAATATTTTTTTAAGTCTAATATGAGGCAGTATCCAATTATATTGTGTAAAACTTTTTAGTTTTACACCTTTTTAGGATAATTGGATGAGGGGAAATTAAACGTTGAGATTAACAATATAAAATATGAAGATATTCACTGTAAAAAAGAAATTAATCTCATCCTTTAATTTTCCTTCATCCAACTGTCCTAAAAAAAGTGTAAAATTAAAAATTTTACCTTAGACATAAGTAGATCATTATGCTGGTTGATATACCTAACACAATAGATCAAGAATATCATAAATAAAACAAAAAAAAATCATCTAAAAAAAGCCACAACTCAAAAGGGAAACATAAGACCAAAATAATCAGTTTCATACACCAAGTACGAGCACAATTCCCAATTTTTTGACAAAAAAATCAAGAAAAATTTAGTTGGAACTATCCGCGTGACGATAAAGGTCCTAAAAAACAATCTTTTGGAATAGTTCATCAAGTTGTGGACAACAATCATAAACCAATCCAGAGAATATCATTAGAAAAACTAAACTATAATCAGAAATTAAATAATTTAAACCCAGAAAAATAAATAATTGGCCTTCAAACTGAATATCCCACACAATACAACCAAAATTAATTCAATTAAAATGAATAAGTAGATCTGGATATGAATATTGGATTTGGGCTTTAAACTTATTATATTCAGATCCAATGAGGAAACAATTGGGCCAATTAATAAAAAGAGTGAACTAAAAATTTTGAGATCATTTGTCGATGACCGCAACTGATAGCGAGTTACGATGATTGACGGTAGACGACATGGGTGGTGGTGGTGAGTGAGGCCGATGGTGGGAGACTTTAGTTGAATTCAGAGGTCAAATTGATATTTTATCTAAAATTTATGGCTTAATTAGTAGTCCATCTAAAGATCATGAGTAAAATTAAAAATTAAACACTTTTATTTACATGTCATGTCATCAAACTTACACGAGTTAAAGACTCACTGACTAAAATATAAAAATTAAAATAATAAAAGTAATCAAAATTTAACAAAAATGATTGAAATATAAATCTTTTCAGAATCGATAATAAAAAATAAACAAAATGAAAATCATCATTTCAATAATTAATATGAAAAAGAAAACAATTTGGATGTGTGGATGTCCCCGTAACCATTAAAATTTCAAAATCCAAAACAAGACAAATAGATTTGAGCTAAGAAACATGAGGCGCCTATATACATATCCAAACAGTTACTTGTAATTGTTTTTTGAGATTTCAATGTAAAATATACAGTTAACCACTGATCGTTAATGAAATCAAAAAAGTTAAAGACAAACAAAGCAAGAAAAAAGAAAAACATGTCACCAACAAGCTTTAAAATTGTAATGTCGTGGATCAAAAGCTTGGCTGATGTTTAATTTCTTATGGCTAAATTATTAAAATAATATTTTTTTTAAATTTTTTTTCATCAAAACAGTAAAAAAAAATGATATTCACTTTTGTCACGTAAGATGAAATCGCCTAACTGCTTATATCATAATGTCTTTATTAGGGTACTTAGATTATTTTTTATTGTTGATTTCATTGGCGGAGCCAACATGTATCGAGAGGTGTCAATTGACACCCCAATTTTTTTTACCTATATAAATATAATATAATATATATATATATATAAATAAAATGACACCCGTTTTAAAAAAAATTAACACCCTTTTAAAAAGAAATTAACCTCATTTAAAAAATTATTTACCAATAAAAAATTTAAAACTAAATTTTCTCAATTTAAAAGAATTATTGATATAATTTCTAAATTTGACATACCAAAAAAATGTTCTAGTTTCACCTCTAAGTTACGTCATCCAAGATCCGTCACTTAAATAAAAGTGTTTCTTTAAAGAAAGTCTTTCAAAAGGCACTACCACGTATATCTATCTTTCTCTTATATTTTAGAAATATGTGTCGTTCTTAAAAATAATTTTTTTATATATTATTTTTGGCAAAAAATATTAAAAAAAGTATTACTTTATTAATTTAACCATTTCTTATAGACACAATTAGCATTCTTCCTCACAAAAGAATAAGATACATACTATTCAAAAAGAGAGATATTATGAAGTTGTGTGGTCATTAATGGTTTAATTACTTAATTTCCTGAATTCAATTTCATGAAAATCAATAATCACTGATTTATTAATAGTAACCAAAATCATCATTGATGGTTAATAAAGAGTGACGAAAGGGGTCAATAATTTTCTTTTCATGTTTGTAAGGACTTAATTTTTGATAATTTCATCACCTATATTACTTTAAAAATATTTTTATAAAATTAATAGCAATTGGAAACTAAAATTTAAAATATTTGATTGAAACTAAATTTATTTCAACTAATTAAAATTTTAAATAATTTTATAAAAAGATTAAAAAATAATTAAGTCCTTTATGAACTAAAAGGATATCAATAGACTTCTTATGTTAATTTTAGTCAACCGTCAACTTATCTATAACAATTTTTTAATAAAATAGGTTAATTATTTTCTTTTAGATGTGAAAAAAATCAATTTAACTTTTTTTTATTCACAAAGATTCAATTGATAGAAATTTGGTTGAATTAGTGTTAGATTAACTCCTAACATTATTGTATACACATTACATAGATTAAATTAATCAAAATACACAAATCATCATAAAATTGAAAAAGAAAACTCATATAAAATAATATTTTAGAATAAAGATAGAAGGTTTCCTAATCTTTTTTATTATTGACAAAATTAAATCTTTAAAATCTGAATGATTTATTCTCTTAATATTGAAGGGAACCGAAAACGCATGATGTAATGTGCTAATTTATAATGATCATTCCCAATTAGAATGATTAACTTTCAGCTTTAACAAAAGCATAATTATAAAAAAGTAAAATTTGTACATGTGCTTTTTTAATTTCTCCTTTTTTGACCGATCAATTTTTTTTTGTTGAAAAAAATCACAAATTTTATTTAAAATAAAAATATCATAAATTACAATAAAGATTTACAATCATAATTTTTAATTAAACACATAATTACAACAAATTCCTAAATTATTGAAACAAAACTAGCAACTTAAGATCACATAAGGACAATACAAGGAAATATTAAATCTAACAAAAAAACTCGAACAAAGATAGCTAAGAACAGATCTGATCGCATCGGTAAACGAACCACAAAAGGAGATCAAATTATTAAAAAACCATCGACAAACATCAAATCAGACTCGAGTGACGTGAAAAGCTATCTACGAATGCATAACGGGTATCTAAATCCAATTCAATGTTCCAAAGTAGGGAATATTAATAATATAAAAGATAAACTACATCTTGATTAATCGTGACAATGTCTAATCAACTCTTAGAAATGGAAAAATCCTTCAGAATGCATCGGGGAAAAACCCCTCAGATATTGCACTTGAGGAATTATTTGCTGAAATGGGACTATTTCTACAGTAATCGGTAAGGTCGCCGGGTAGTTCAAACGACATGTGCAGGTCGCCATGCAATTCATGCGACATTTAGGTCACCATGCAATCCACGCGACATTTAGGTCACCATGCAATCCACGCGACCAAGTCTACTCACCCATGTTGTTGCTCGTCTGATTTGGTAAATAATTTTTTAAATAAATTTGAATTTTATATATTTCTTTAAACACTAACCCCACCTACCTTTAACTTTATTTCTTTTTTCATAATTGAAGTAAAAGCCAAATAATTGTTCATTATTGCAACCTTCAACATGATTTTTCATTGGAGAAGAAATAATTGATGCATGAGAACAAAAAATTGTTGCATTATTGTAGCAGGGTTTATGGTTATATATTGGCGTTGGATATAGGGTAAGAATAAAGAAAGGGAGAAGAAGTGATAGACAATCAGTAAAGTATTTTTTTAATATTTAAATTAGTTTGTTAGTTTAAATTATTAGTTTGTTAGTTTAAGTTATATTTTATAATAAAAATTTAGTTAATTAGATAATAATTAATTAAACAAATAGTTTATTTTATTAAACTAAGTTTATATTAGATTATATTAAATGAATTTTTTAAATATTGTTGTTTAATGTTTTTTTACAGATTCATTCGAATGGCTGACCAAAATACACTGCTAAGACTTGACAATCAACATATTTCTACTCATTTGAGAATAATAGTGTTATTATTATTTAATAAATGTTTAATTAATTATTATTATTAAATATTTGAAGATTATTTTATGATTTTGATAATTTTTTAATTATTTAATTGCAGGAGGACGAGCAGCGAGTCCTTCGTCATCTGTTAAATATTCCAGTCAAGCCACACCAATTGATAGAAGAAAACTTGCAACAGGCTGGATTTTACTATGTAACATTTGTGCGAGAATACAAGTTGGTCCCAGGCTTGATCAGTGCGTTGATTGAACGTTGGAGACCAGAAATGCACACATTTAATTTTTCGTGTGGAGAATGTACGATAACTCTGGAGGATGCGGCAATGCAACTAGGGGTCCAAACAAATGGGATGCCGGTGGTAATGAGAAATGAGTACAATGATGTGGAATAACTTTGCAGTGAGTTTCTTGGGCAAACGCCAGTTAAACCAGATTTTAGAGGGTGGAGTGTGAGGTTGTCATGGTTGAATAATCAATTTTAGCTCCAACCAAATAGTACGGAACAAGAAATTATATATGCAACACGAGCATATATATTGCAGTTGAGTGGAGGAATTTTGATATAAGATAAATCTGGTAATCTAGTTCACACTCAGTATCTTCTATTTTTAAGAAATTTTGTGAATACTATACAATATACATGGGGATCGACGATTTTGCATTCTTATATCGTGAGATGTGCAAGGCGTCATTAATCGTGAATAATAAAAATACAACAGAAATCGGTGGATGTTTGATGCTGCTACAATAATGGGCTTGGCAAAGACTTCCCTTTTTGACACCGATTAGTTAGACTGCGGTTGACTTTTCATTTGCCGGAAGGTAATATGAATTCTCTACTTTAATATAAAATCTTAATTATAATTTATTTATTTTGATTAAAAATATTGAATATTTGTTTTTGTTTTGATTGATATACAGATGGAGACATAAAATAGAAAGAACGGGGTTAGTGCATAACAATATTAAAGAGTTTAGGCTGAAGATCAACATTAATGGCAAAAGGACGTATATATAATATGTTATTATTAATTATTATTTAATTTAACTTTATTATTCGATTTATATCAATTTTATTCTTATTTTAATTTTATAGTTTAATTGGAGACAATACGTAGATGCAGAAATTATGCACGATGTTTTTTATGGGTGTCAATATTGGTGTGCTGTTACACCATTGATTAGTTTTGCTTTTGTTGAGATCCAATTTGCGGATAGAGTGCTGAGGCAATTCGGCTTCCACCAACCTATTCTGCAGATTCCATGGGATCATGACCACCTCCACAAATTAGATGGTTGCCGTAAAGAAAATGTGAATTGGGTTGAGAAGCATGCAAGCTACATTAATGCTTGGAACAATAGGGCTTCATACTTGCCAACTCTCGATCCCATTCAAGATGATGACTTTAATTTTGAGACTTCGACTTACCTTGATTATTATTGGGATAATGGAAAGTCGTTCTTGACAACAAGGGTAGAAAGGCGACAATTTTTGAAATTTAAGAAAAATTTGGTAAAGCCGAATACTCTCTACCGAGTGGGACTGGGAGTTAATCTCAATAACCTGAAGTGAAAACAACCCATGTAGATTATAGCTCACCATAACCGTTCGGCGATGCGGGATCATTGTATAATGCATTTGATGATTCTACTGTCCCGACATACGTACTTGAGTTTGTGCAGCCTGAGGCACCAATCTACTCTCCCCAAATGACATCTATGATGTCAAATCCCAATATTTGTCAGTTAACGTTTCCAAGTGGGATGGAAAAGTAAACTGGTGGAATGAGAGAACATAGTGGTGGGCATATATTTCCAATGAATGAGGAATATGAGTACTATACTCCTGAGCAACCACAACGTATTAGACGTCTGCCCCGACATTATCATTCAACAACACCCCGACATCGACAACAATTATAAACTCAATTGTTATTTGTTAAAATTAAATATTTTAATTAGACTAGTATTTTATTTTGTAAACTTGAGTAAATATGTATTTAGAATTTTTTAACCTTAACTTAAATATATAAATTTCAATTTAAAATAAACTTAAATATTATTAAAAAGAAATGGTGATAAGTTGCTTCAGGCAACAATCACATCTCTTTGGTTATAGAACATAAGTTCAACTTAAATATGAAAATTTAATAATTTAAGAAAAAGAATTACATAATTTTTTAAAAAATAGGTTAATTATTACAAAATCAAATATATAAATACATAGAATTCAAAGATATAAATTACATATATGATTACTAATGAGGCCTATATCTTGGTAAATTAGGACATTTTTTTCGAATGACCTTCACCCCTACATATTCCACATCTCTTTGGTTGGCCTCTCTCTCTAGCATGGAAATCCATATTGGTATGAATACGACTGGACTTAGGTCGACCCTTTAGACTTCTACGAAGCATTGGATTTGGCAGCCATTCGTCATGATCCTTTTTGGGCCAATATGATTCATTTAAGATCTGTCTGAACGCATAGTTGTAGATATTTAATATCCTATATAGGTGAAAACATTCATCAACATAAGTGTATGCGCTTACACCAGCATACATACATGCAGCGACTGCATGAGCACATGAATATCTCTATGCCTGAAAGCGACCACAATCACACCATTTGTGTCATAAATCAACTCTAAATGTTTGGTCTCCTCCTCTTTCGTTACAGCATATGCATGACACAACAAAAGTATGACCAACTCAGTCGAAATTATGAACAAGCATTGAGGTTGTCAATCGCTCATTTCCTTTCATTGCTTTCACCACTGTAGAAGCCCAAGTTTGACCTCTATTTATAAGAGACTCAATTTCCCTACCTTTATCCGATCAAATCTTAGCCAATCTAAAGTACGTCACTTTTACCACACTCGCTATTGGGAGATGACGTGTACCTTTTAGTACTGAATTAATGGCCTCAACAAGGTTTGTGGTCGTATGTTCGTATCGCCAACCTTCATCGTATGCTTGCGACCATTTTTCTCGCGGTATTTTTGAAGCCCACTTCCAAACACGCTGATCATCATAAAAATACCTTCAAATTCTCCATTCTCTTATCAAAATTTGGTCGACGTAGTTTGTATCCTATTTCATAATATATTGTGTTAAACCTCAATTACAAAAACCACATAAAAAGCACACAAATTGAAAATAAAACTTACTCGTGCTTACTATCTCGCTACGAATGTGTACGCTATGAAATAAATCGATACTATTCTTACCAATATGACGGATACAAAATGTCGGATAGGCGTACGGAAGTATCCAACGACTTTCTCGTCATTCAATTGCCGCCAAACTACCCGTTTCTCTATTGGATATCAAGCAAACTCCATCTTCTCGAACGACATATTGACGTAGATTGGTCAAAAAGAAATCCCAAGCCTCTATTGTCTCTCTTTCAACAATGTCGAATGCAATTGGGAAGATATTTCACTCGCCATCTTGCGCAACTGCCATCAAGAGTACATGTCTATATTGATCATACAACCACGCATCATATACTTGGATCATACGTTTGCAAAAATGGAAATCATTCAATACATGACTTGAATGCCCAAAATAGTCTATGAAATAAGTTGACCTTCTTCGTCATATGCGGGAATGGTTTGAGACTTCACTATGGTTCCTAGGATAAATTGCTTCATTGCTTGTAGAAAATGTGGTAGCTCATTGTACGATGTATCTCAATCTTTATACGTCAGCTTCATTGCCTTCATCTTTGCATTCCACACTTTGCCATATTTTACTTGGTATCTAAATTGGCTTCGAATAGATGCAGCTAACACTGAACAAGAGATCCTTGGATCCTTTTCAACCATCTCCTTTGTAACATCCCAAATTACGAGTTAGTGACTAATTTGTAAAATTTCAAAATTTGGGGATAAAAGTAGAATAGTTGAAAAGTTCAATGATTTATTTGAAAGTATTTCCTAAAGGGTTGTTAGTAATTATTAAAAGAATTAAAGGGTAAAATGGTCATTTGACTTGAAAATGATATATAGGCATGTGGGGATAAGGATGATGAGATATTTTCTCCACTTCATATTCTTCTTCTTCTTCATGTACGATAGAAAGAGAGAGCCAAGCTTGAAAAGGTAAGTTTTCGAATTTTGTTGATCATTTGTTGATTTAAAGGTTGGGTTTTGATCATTAGATGATAACTAAGTTTAAGGAAAGCTTAAGTTTTCTTAAAATCAAAAGATGGAGAAGTTATGAAAGATTAAAGAAAATGAGTTTTTAAGTGAATTTTTGGAAAAGAGTTGATAAGTTGAATTTGAAACTAAATTTGACTTGTCATCAACTTAATTAAGATATATGAAGTGATAGAATTGGATTTAGAACAACTTGAAATTTTTGTATGATTATTGATTTCCATATGAAAGATGTAATTTTGAGACTAAAGATGAGATAAATGGATATAAATGAGTTTAAGCATGTGTATTTGAGTTAAGGATATAAATGGGGTTGAAATATGACACAATTAAATTAGAAGGAAATAATTTACGTGCATAAATGGGAATTCTGGACTAGTGTGCATCGGTACACATTCAACATGTATCGATGCATCAAGGGTAAATTTCCATAAATTATTCAGTGTGTATCGATGCATACAGGTAAGCATCGATGTATGAGAATTTCGAAGCTATTTTGTGTACCGATGCACCATAGTGCATCGATACACCCCTAAAGGAAAAATGGAATTTTGGTTCATTAAATTAGCCTAAGTTATTAATACCAAGTTATAAGGTTTAGGCTTTTGATAATTGTTTCGGAAATTATGTTTATGTAGATATTGAGCCTAAACAAGTTTCGAAACAATCAAAGAGTTAGGATAGAATCAAAGCAAGGCTAAGGTGAGTGCAATTTAAACTGTACTTATGTTATTGAATAAACATTGGCTTGCGATGAGCCAGTGACAGAGTTACTATGGTAAGAAGTGACTCCTAAAATGTTATTGATTGATATGATGCTTATGTGGCATGGGTGTATGTGATATATATTATTACATATGTTACATGAATTGTGTGAATACATGTTAGTGTGATAAGCTATGTGAACTGGTATAAATAATGTATGTGATTACAAAAGTTATATGATATAAACATGTGATATAAGCTAAAGAATTATATGATATGAGATAAGACAGACATATGTGGTTATATGAGACCTGATATGAAAAATAGGAGAAAAGGAATATGTGATATGTGAAAGTGAATCATATGAAAATATGCTACGTGCAAGTGAACCACATGATTAAATGTGATATGTGAAAGTGAACTATATATATATGAATATGAGAAATGATATAAGCTATGTGACATGATCTATATGATTACATGAATATGCAATATGTGATTACATGAAATGTGATAAAGAGCTATGTGAAAGAATAATGTGATATGAATATGTGAATTGTTATAAATGATAATGCTCATGTTATGTGATATGAGAGCTAGGGGTATAGTTGGCATGCCAAGAGTCGAGGGTTTACCTATGTTCTACGGAACATATGGACAGAATTACCTATGTCTTTCGGGACATATGGATAGTATACCTATGTTCTAAGGAACATATGGATAATTTACCTAGGTTCTTCGGGACATATGGACAGTTGCCGAGGTTCTTTATGACCTCTGGATAGGTCATTCGGGACATTTATACGAGCTGTGGTGACAGCATAGTGGTGCACAACCTCAAAGTACTCACATACCTTAAGTTCTCAGAAGTGTACATGGGCTAATACATGGGATTTTAAGAGAGTAAATAAATCAATTGATGTGATACTGTGTGTGCTCTATTGTGAAATGATGTAAGTGCTTCATGATATGTATAGAAATGTTAAGTATATGCTTATATGATAAAAAGAAATTAGTGATAGTAATATAAGTATCGATAAGCATGTTAATGATGGTATATGTGCATGTATACATTTTGTTATATGAAATTTTTGATGTTTTCCATTATATGTTTATATGTCTCACTAAGTCAACGACTTAGCGTGTGATTATTTCACGCGTAGGTTCCGAGAAAATGAAGATTGGCAAAAGTTATGCAAGACAGGTCAGTTTCTCCTTTCCAATGATCAAATCAGAAAATAAATGTATAATATGTATTTTGTAATAACGATAGTGGTTGGCATGTAAATAATGATTTGAATTCGATATGTTTTAATCAGTTTTGTAATGTTTTAAATGTGTATATGTACATGGTAATTTTATACGAATGAAAACTTGGATTTTTATGAATTTATACATATTTTGCCGAAGTTACTGTAGTAGTGCATCGGTGCACTGTAGCAATGCATCGATACACAATATATATTCGAAATTTTCACTGTTCATGGTACTGTTCATACCGTATAGTATTGTTCATAAATACGTTTTTTACTTGAATTTTTATAATGAAACATAATTTAATAGTATTTTATTGTGTTTTCTTATTATAAGTTCAAATGTTTTGCTATCTTACAAGAATATTATTCCAAAAAGTCAATGTGACATCTCGGACTCGTATTCGGGTTGGATACGGGTTGGGGTGTTACATCCTTCACGTATTCACATATTACATCAGAGTCCAATAGTCGGTGGTCTTATTCGATGGAGTTTCGCAAATATGTGTGAGGACCATTGTACATTGTGATGACCCAAGCATCGTGCCTTTGAATTTTCAACACTGATCTTCCACTTGCACTCTGGGCCATATTTAACACACTTCGCGTATATGGTTTTCTGGTTGGACTCTGCAACATTGACATCAACATGGCTTTTGATGCAATATTCTTTAATCGCTAGCGTAGCTTCATTTTTTCCTCTAAATTGCACCCAACTGAAAATTCACCAGAATTTTCGAATGATTCAACCATTTGGTACGGAGGTAAATATGGCATGTATGATGTCTGGGAATTCAGGTGCCCTCATCACATTATAATCTATCTCGTACATGTGAGGAGTAGCTTGATACGGTGTCGGAACTTCATCAATAGCCAAGTCAAGTGCACCTCTACCGAAAAAATTATCATCGTCGCCCAAAACGGGTTCTTCGGTTTCTTCATCTTCGCTTGAATCATCATGAATTTCTCCCCATTGATTTTTAGCATCAATATCAACAGTCAATTCCGAATTGTGTATGTTTCTCGTCTCATACTCTACTGCTGCGGATGTCCCACAGACTTCATTTAAACTAACAAACTAATTAACTAAAATTTTGTTATATAAATATAACTTAAACTAACAAACTAATAATTTAAACTAACAAACTAATTTAAAGATTAAAAAAATACCTTACCGATTGCTCTTTTCTTCTCCCTTTCTTTCTTTTTACCCCATACCCGACGCCAATATATAACCCTAAACCCTGCTGCGATAATGCAACAATTTTTGTTCTCATGCATCAATTATTTCTTCTCCCATGAAAAATCATGTTGAAGGCTGCAATAATGAACAATCATTTGACGTTTACTTTAATCATGGAGAAAGAAATAAAATTAAACGTGGATGGGGTTAGTGTTTAAATAAATATATAAAGTTAAAGTTTATTTAAAAAATTATTTACCAAATCAGACGAGCAACGATATGGGGGAGCATGCTTGGTTGCGTGGATTGCATGACGACCTAAATGTCGCATGGATTGCATGGCGACCTGCACAGGTCGTTTGGACTACCTGACGACCTTGCCGATTATTGTAGAAATAACCTCATTTCAGCAAATAATTCCTCAAGTGCAATATTTTGGGGGGTTTTCCCAATGCATTATCTGAAGGATTTCGCCCTTAGAAATTGATAAATGAAAACCACATACAAAACTAAAATTAAATTATAATTAGAGGTTAATTAAAGAATTAAATCACACGTGTAACAAATCAGTTCCGACCACCTCAATGTTGTAACATGCAAAGCATATCAGAAGGAAGTGCATGGCAACCAGACATTAAGGAACCTTCCCAAATCTAATCTCCACAAAATCCCACCTCCTTTCCTTTTTAACTTCAATTCAAACATGTGAAAACAATATCCCATCCACCATTCCAAACCACCGATCATACGCCGCCTCCGCCGACGCTATGATCGCCGTCATCACTTACTACCTCTCCCAACACCCTTCCATCGTCGCCTTCCGTTGGAACCACACTCAATCATGGGGATCCACCTAGTCCTTCCTCGTTACTTCCATCGCTATTTACCTCATCATCTCCTACTTCATCCACCTATTTTTGTGCCTCCTCGTCCGATGTGGACGGCCCGTCTCCCTCGGCCCAATCCCCGCGCTACATAGCCTCTTGATGAGCGTCGTCTCAGCCGTAATCTTCGCCGGGATTCTCCTCTCTCCCGCGGCGGAAATCAAGGAGACCCGATGGTTCTGGCGCCGTTCGAAGACCCCTTTTCAATGGCTCCTCTGTTTCCCCCTAGGAACCCGTCCCTCCGGCCGCGTCTTCTTCTGGTCCTACATCTTTTACCTCTCCCGTTTCGTCCACATGTTCCGCACCATCTTCTCCATTTTCAGGACCCGGAAATTGACCTTCTTCCACCTCTTCAACAACTCCATATTGACGATCATGTCTTTACTTTGGCTGGAGTTCTCGCAGTCGTTTCAAGTCTTGGCGATCCTATTCACGACCCTCGTTTACGCGGCCGTGTACGGGTACAGATTCTGGACTGCGATAGGGTTACGAAGCGCTTGCTTCCCCTTAGTGTTGAATTGCCAAATCTTGCTGTTGGGCTGCAACGTGGTCTGCCATATTGGGGTTTTAATGCTGCATTTCATGAAAGGTGGGTGCAATGGGATCGGAGCATGGGTTTTGAACTCTGTTCTGAATGGTGTTATTTTGTTACTGTTTTTGAAGTTTTATGTTCAGAACAGAAGAATAAATGGCAAGCAAACGCCGGTGATGGGGAAAATTCACGAGGACAAAGGTTTGTGACAAGTTATTTAGGTTGTCGGATTTTAAAGAAAACAACATATTAACTCTAAAGAAAATGGAAAATAAAGCTATTAATTATATACATTCTGTATTCTTCTTTCAGGTTTTCTTTTTCTCAAAATTAATTTCTATTGCGGTTTTGTTCCATTCAAACTTACATATGTTTATATATAATGGATTGTCTTATGAAGCATGTTTCCATTCAAACAACATATGTTCATTAAAAAAATTATATCGATATAAGCTTGTAACAATATAAAGTATTATTAAATAATTTATTCTAAAACTTTTGGAAATAATTTATTTTCTAATTATAATTAAATAATTGATATTAATTATTTATGAAAGTATCTACAACAAGAGGTTTATGTAAAGCTTAGTACAATTTGTGCAAAAGCATTTTTTATGCAAATAAAAATCACTAATTTTATTAAAAATTCAAATATCTAAAATTACAATGAAAATTTGTAATAAACGTAAAGTAAACATATAATAAGGTTATTTCCTCTAATCATTGACACAAGAAACTAATTACTTGAGATCATACAAGAACCACACAATGAAAATGTTAAAAACTCAAACAAAACATATATACAAACAAATTTGACTCCATCGACAAGTAAACCTCAATAGCAGATCGAACTACTGAACGATCACCGACAATCACAAACATAGTTGAGCAAAGTAAGAAAACTATCTTTGAACGCAAACTGTGAAAAATCAACAAGATAACAAATAAACATCATCTTGATTAGTCGAGACGACATCAAATCCAACCATGAGAAAACTAAACGAAGAGAACGACCAAACAACTGATAAAAAGATGAAAACCTGCAAGAAGGTAAAGGAAAATGTGTCATAAAAAAAAGAGTTATTAGAAACTAGAAAATAAAGATATGATATAAATAATAAATGAATAACGACGATTGACGATTAATACTAAAACTAACATCCCAATTAACCAAACAAAGATTAAAAAAAAAGGGCAAACCACGCTTATTCAAAAGCATTCTTATATAACTTTTTTACGAAACTTATTATATAATTTTTAATTAACCTTAAATAAATATATTTATGTTAAATTAATATTAATTATTTGTTTATTTATAAGTAATTTTTTTTAAATTAAGCTAAGATGATTAGAAATTAGTGTATGTTTTAAATACTCTCAACCATTTGATAACGAAAGCATAATTACCTTTACAGTCGTCAGTGCTCCAACTTGTAACCTTTCAAATAACAACGATATATTTAACCATTAAAGTAATTTGATTCGTACTATTTATAAGTAAACTTAAAGTAATAACATATGCGTAGTAATTATTGTCACGGCCGTCTTTCGGTTGGACTCGGAATTGGGCTTCGACTTGAATAGAACACGTTAGAGTCGCCACCGATCATTTAAAAACAATTTTAGGTTCATCGGACACCATCTTACCTGATCTGCGTTTTATCGAAAATGTGTCGGGTTCGGGAGTCGGTTACAGTCAAGGAAGGATTAGTACCCTTGTACTGCCCTTTCGGTACCAATTAATTCGTCGGTTGTCTTAATTGCGAAAATTAAAATTAAAATTTTAAAAACTATATATGAATTGCTTACCTTCGATCGATTAAAAAATTTCCCTAAAAAGTCAAGAATATTGTTAGATTAAAAAAAATGAATATTAAATAAATCGAAGAAAAAAAACAAATAAATTGAGTAAATAAAAAAAATAAGAATAAGAATGTTAAGAAGAGAAAAAAATGAAAAAATATTTAGTCTCTAAAAAATAAAAGAATGTAAAAAGTAATATATATATATATATATATAAACGATGTTAAAAGAAATAATAACAAATATTATAATTAAAGGGAAAATATATAAAATAAATAAATAAATAAAAATGTGAAGGATCCTAACAACAATTAAATCAACTATCTAAACAGTGACTAAAATAGAATATACATAAATTATAGGGTCAAAATTGAGCATTAATGAAAATATCATAAAACCAAAAATCAGTGACTAACATGCAATAATTACAAATATTATGGCCAAATTTGAATATTAACAAAATAATATAATGTATAAAAATAGGATTAAATCATAAAAACTAAAATAAAGTACCCGAAGTTAAATAGAATAGGACTTCATTTAATAGCTAAAACATGAAACTACAAAGACAGGGGGATTAATAATGTAATTATCCCATGCTCCAAAAAAACGCGGAACCCTTAGCCAAAACAGCACCGTTTCGCATTTGGTATTTAAACCCAAAAATAGGGGTTTTATTTCCTCACATTTCTCATTTTTTACCTTTGCTTCTCTCTCTTTCTCTCTCTAAAGAGAGAGAAGCTCTCACCTCTCTCTAGTTTTCCCTTACCAGAGGGAAACCGGCTGCTGCCTGCTGCCCCCGATAACACCGCTTGCCGCCACTTGCGGCGATCGGAAAATTCCAAACTCACCACAAGCTTTATCCCCGCCCCATAAACCTAAAACCAAAACCCATACACCCAAATATCGTCCCCATCGGCGTAGATCTAAACCGAAAGGTTTCGAGTTTTACCTTGGTTCGACGGCTCTTCAACTTCCGACGGCCATCCTTTGTTCTCCGATGCTTTGACGATCCGGGTCCCTCGGCCTTGATTTTTGTTTTCAGTCTCTGGTTTTTTTTTTTTGTTGTTTTATGATTGGTTCGACTCTTGATTTTTTTTATGTTTTATGTTTCGTTGTTTTTGTGTGTTTTCGTGGTGTTGCTCTCTGTTCGTTGTGTTTATTGTATCTCCGATCTTTGTTTCCCGTTGTGTTCGACCATTGTTGATGGTTGTGGTCCCCCGTTGCTTAGCCTCACCGGGGCTTTTATAGCCCCAGTTTTGGCCGTTTTGAGCCCGAAATAAGAGGATTCATGGTCGTTGTGAGACCGGTCATCCCGGGATGAGTCAGTCCCGGGATATCGGTCGGTCGTTTCGCGCTTGGCTCTGTTGGTTGTTGGCTCGTGGCCGCTAAGTACGCTGCTTGTACGACGCCTGGCTAAGCATGTAACCCTAGCCACTGATGGGTCAAACAGTTGGGCTCGGGCTGTTGGGCTTTGCCCGTCCGTTTTGGACCCTTGTTGGACCTAAAAATAAAATAAAAAAGAAAAACGTTAATAAAACAATAATAAAAAGAAACAAAAAATAATAATCAAAAAATATTTTAAAACTATATATTATATATATATATTTAAAAAAATATTCAAAACTATATATTATATAGTTTTCAAAATGTTTTTTAAAAACTATATACTATATATATTTTCAAAATGTTTTTTAAAAAACAATATATTATATATATTTTCAAAATATTTTTAAAAAAACAATATATTATATAATTTTTTTTAAAAATGATTTCAAAACTATATATATATATATAAGTTTTTAAAATATTTTTAAAAACTATATATTATATATTTGTTTTCAAAAACTATATATATTATATATATTTTCAAGATGTTTTCAAAAACTATATAATATATACATTTTCAAAAATCGTTTACTAAAAAAGTTATTTTAAAAAATTATACTATATTAATATATATATATATATATATATATAATACATAAATAATATGAAAAAACAAAATAAAAAAAAATCCGGACGAAAATGAGTGTCTACAATTATATTTGGACGTGACCTTTGATCTAAGATCAACGGGCAGAAAAAAATACAAATACACTTCTTTAATATATATATACATATAAACCAAAATTCCCATTGCGTTGAATTAAACTTTCTGCGTATATATTAAAAAATAATGTATATATAACAATTACATCGACATCATGGAGAGAGGATAAAATGGATGGTTTTGGTATCAGAAAATGGATTAATATTTCATCTCTCTCTTTCCTCTTTTGTTTGCGTATGCAAATGGTTGTTGGAATATTTCATCATCATTAATTTAATTTAACTTGCAGTTTCCGGAGTTTGAGGTGCTGTTTTCATATATGTATGTTGCTGCCAATTACAAGTTCCAATTTGCATTTTGCAATGTGGAAGTGAAAAGAATTCGATGATAAGACTTCATGAATCTTTCTATCTTTTTACAGATAAATATGCATACATATATAAATATAATTAGTTCATTAATATAAACATCAAAATTAAACTTATCCAGTCACTTCAGTGGTAAAAAAATATTAATTTCTCTAAAGATTTTAGATTCGAACAATGTATTTATAAAATACGTTATTAATTAGTTAAGATAATTCTAAAGTACTACTATCTTATAACCGCTCCAAACAATTAAGAAAACAATTAATAGCCATTCTCATAACAATTACATGAACTTGTAAAATTAAGGGTGAAAGATCAACTACGATCTAGTTCATATTTGTTGTGATTGCATATGTTGCCTATCGATCAATACTTTTATCTTTTTGACAAAACTTTCCATAACACGCTAAAATGTTAAAAGTTCTTAATTGACATATTCTCTCTTTTTTAGGTTATGAATTTCAATACACATTAGTAAAAATTATTAAAAAAATGAAATCCTGAATTTATTTCACCTTTAGCACTCCAACTATCACTTTTGTTCCGTTTTGATCACTCAATTATTGTTTGTTTCAAAATCATATATAACGTTATTTTGGTCATCCACTGTTAAAAAAATAACGGTGATGTTGATGTGTCACCATAAGGTAATATCACATCATCATTGAATTCTTATCTGAAATAATTAGAATAGAGCAATGATGACAATGATATATCTATCCCCGAATACCAACGAAACCTTAAGTGAGTAACCAAAACGACGATCGGGCTAGAGTGAAAGATGGCAGCGGTGAAAACTTAGAACCATAGTTTCCTTTTCACCTCTTCTTTCCCCCAACACAAAATAAAGGAAACCCCTTCTTCATATTTTTAGCAATGATTTCTCTTTATAGAAGTGTGGAGATGAAAGAAAAACATCGGTCAAATGGTGTGAAGTCAGTGATTAATGTACCATATCAGCTTTTCATCACCCATAATAACGACTGTTAATGTCAAGTAGTTAATTTGTTATAAATCAATATCATTAGTGATTAATTTGTTACTTTTAAATTTTCAGTGTGAAAAACGAAAACTTACTCAAACATTAGCAACAATATGTGTGGTTTACCCTTGATTTTTTTAAAATGTAATGTCAAGTTTTTAACAGCGAATGACCCAAATGAAACTAAAACAAAACTTTTGAAAAAAAATAGTTGAGTGACCAAATGGAACAAAAGTCATATTTAGTGTACTAAACTTGTAGTTTACCCTTATTTTAATTATTACAAAATAGCTTATTGTCCAAGATTTTATAATTACTTATGATCTGATTTTTTAGTAATGTTTGAGCTAAACCCAAAGTGTTTATGAAGGAATAGGTTTGGATCCATCGGAACTTCAAGTGGGCCAAGACCACACAAAAATAAAATCCTATATCTTTCCACGTTGCTCCTCCAGGTTTTCATTTTTTTTATTACCACAATACGTTTCTGAAATTTAGACTAAAATTATTAAATTCTTAAATAAATAAAATTTTCATAAAAATAATATGTCTAGACATAATATACAAAAAAATTATTTACATAAAGTAAACTTGTACTATAATATATAAGTTAATAAAACTTTCAAACACAAACAATAAGGTAAAAGGAATATAAATATTTTTTAAAACTAAATCACCACAACAAATTATGTTAGATATGAAATAAAATGAGAAAAAAATAAAAAATCTCGGCATAAAAATAATCTTTTAAGTTGAATAATTATGTTAGATTAACTATTAACATTAAGATTTTAATTTGAGCACGAACCAAGTGGCATCCGTAGTAAAAGAATTGTTGTTATTTATTGAGGATTCACGTTCAAGCACCATAGATGTCAGGGGTGTGAGCGTTCAATGTCGAGAGGTTGAGAATTATCTTTGAACATATACTGCCTTGTACTTACCCCAGATTAATAAAAAATAATATTAATTTGATCATAGTAGGGAGACCAAAATAATAATTTGATTTAATTAAAAACATTTTTCTTTGATACAATTTTTAAATTACTCATAAACATCAAACCTAAACCCCTAACTAATTAAATAGAAACCTTATAAATACGAAGTTAAACCTTGATTGTTTTCAAGTCAGTCAAGTTCCCAGCCCCTTTGCACTGTGATTTTCTTAAAGCATATCTCCTCCTTTCATGGAACACACAGAAAATGCTTAACGAACAATTAGTCTATCTTAATTTATATAATTGTTTGAAGAAAAAAATAGTTGAAAAATACAGGTACAAAGAATAATGTTTCAAACAAGAGATGAATTGTTAGAAACTTGCAATTACTGAGGATTCCAATGTATTTTTCATACATCCATTTCCTAATTAGCCCGTTGATAATGAGTTAAAAACATGATTGTTTCACGTTGTCTTAAAGGGTTTTGTTGAACGTTGAATAATCGGATTAGATTTGTTGGTAGACGTTGCCAAATTATCAGTCCCAGTCCCAAACACCAAATGTTCCTTTTCTACGTAGATCCCATTCAAACTTAACCTCTTACGGTTAGAATTGGTGCAGTTATTAATATTTAAGGTTAAAATTTTACAGGGACCATAAAGCAATTATACCATTTTTTGTAGCCAAGGCCCAAGGAACCTTCTTACCATTTGTAACACGGTTTTATGTGGCCCTCACAGAAATGAAGGAATGAGCCTGTCTGGATAAAACCTGCTCCAGTAATGCACCGACCAAGGAAGAAGGCAGGATACTAGGGATTTTTTTTATTAATCTGGGTTAAGTAGTGTTATTTAAAGATAACTCTCAATCATTTGACATTAAATATTTATATTGTTGATATTTTTAGTGCTCGAACTTGATACATTAATAAACAACAATATAATTTTTTTAATACAGAAGTTATTGGGTTCGTACTTGGTTCTAGGTTTGTTTACGAGATAAGGGGATTTTGTATCTTTCAACCCAACTTTAGTTGCCATGTCATAATGTAATTGGTCATCGCATATATGGGAAGAAATCTGATTCACCAAGGGATGGATATTTAATCGGACCAACAGTTCCCACCCAACCGGATTTCATCGGGTTGTTTGATAAAATTTAAGTTTGATAAAATAAATAAAAAATTACGACAAGTAGGGTTGAGTTTGAAATTATGATGAAAAAAATTCATTTAACCTGATTTGATAATATAATTATTTTTTATATATCTAGAGATAATTGTATTAATGTTATTTTTATATTATTTTTTAAATAAATCCTTATTTAATCTAACAAAATGAATTTTTATATATATTTGGGTTGAAATTTTTCGAGTAAGTGAATTTTTAAATAAAATATTAATTTTAATATATGAAATAAATCTCAAATTCCGATAAAATAATAAAACAGAGATTGGGTAACTATTTTAACCTTTTTAGAAACGACAAAAAAAAGGACGTGATGAAAATTATAAAATTCTCATAAAAATGTGAATTTATAAAATTATAAATCTTAATGAGAGGAATGGGAAAGCTGTAGCGTGCAGTTTACTTGAATATGTCATTTTTGGGACTTGCTTGAATTTATAAAAGAGGAGAGTTTTGGAAGAATTCGTTCAAATTTGGTAACTGCGTGTGGGGACTCCAGAATTGACTGATTTTCCCAGATTCGTCTAAAGGGTACAAAAGCATTCGTTTTCATATTTTACGCATGATTTAAATTATATAAATGACTCCAGCAGCAAGCTTTCTCATTTGAGTTTAAAAGCAGAGCGGTATTGGATTCAAACATATATCTTTCCGGGTCCAACCCAATGTATTTTTTTATATAAAAGAAATCCAAATTTTCAGATTAAATTAATTACACTAAAAAAGCAAAGATAAAATCTGACTTCCAACAATGTCATTTCTTGGGTGATTGCATCAGCCAATTGATGTAAACTTGGATATTTGACCCAATATTTTTTATGTTTAAAGAGGAGAAATGGGATAGGGGAAGAAGAACAAGACTTAATGAATATTACACAAGGACGCACCTAGATCCTCCAAAAAGAAATTGTATTTTTTCTATTGTGAGTTCTCTAAAACACCAATCTGGGTTTTCACAGAATGATCAAATGAGGCCGTTTTGAAGGCCTGATCCGATGATGGATTGGGGTAAATTAATTCTTTCAGCTCGTTGTACCTACTGATGTCAAAATTATTAGCCTTGATGAGCTTCTTTTGCTTTGCGTTGAACCTGCTCTGGTAAAAACCTTCAAATGAAGGTTCCTTGGATGTCCTGAGGAAAAATGCATAGCCGGCCATGAATACATGGAAGTCACATAGAAACAAATGGGTTCCATCACATCCCATGTCAGTTCCCAGAAGGTTAGCCTCATGAATCCGGCGGTTTGAACCACCAAGTAGGCTAGCCCCAACCACAATTCTCGACGGACCAAGGAATCGGCTTTTTCATCTATTACCGCCTTCTTCTTCTCCAACTCCACCAGTTCTTTTCTTCTCGGGTCATTGGGACAGGGAACTGGTAAAGGAAGCAGACCTCCAAGTGCTTTTGCTACCTGTAATCAGAAAATTAAAAAAGACGCTTCTGGGTAAAACATGGCTCGATATACATTTTGGGAGTATTTTTTCAATGCTTTTGCTTATGACAACTCAAAATAATCACCATTAAAAAAACAATCAAAGAAACAAAAGTTAAAAATGAAACCAAATCTAAAAGAGAACTTTTGTTTTTATGCAAAATCAATAAAGGATGGAAAACATTTGAGTATAAAAATAAAAGCTTAAAAAGGTTAATGTCAAGTTGAAGCCTATCCCTATCAAGACTGTTCCAGCCAGCATTCTCTCCAATCAAAGCACACAAATAAAAAAGCTAAAAAAGGGGGAAAATAAAAATAAAAGCTATGGCCAGCCAACCAACCAACCAAGTGTCTCACTTTCCCACCGTCATCTTCCCTCACTAAAAAATTAAACCCTTTTTTTTCTTTGAATTAACGGTAAATTTTACTTTTTTTTCTCCTATGAAAAATGAATGGGTGGGGTAAAAGGGATGGCGTTGTAAAGGTCCTAAATCCCATACCTTTTACCCCTTAAACCCCAGGATAAGTGAGAATATAGTGATTTTTGTAATCACAGTGTGGAAACATCGAAAGGGCTTTTTATTTTGGAGTCCTTCAGTTCTCAGAAACCATCTCAAACCTGGAAACCTTTTACACGGTTTTTAGATCGGTGCGTAAAAATTCCTGCCGAAAAAGAGAAGAAAGAAACACAAAAATGCCCACAAAAAAACCATATCAGTTTTCGGTAACTTTCAATCAAAAAATCTAAAAAATATTTGATATAAATTCGTGTTTAACATATCTTTCTTTTTCAACCTCCATACACATTGTCTGAAGCCAAAACACGAATAGAATCTCATCTGTAAACAAATTAAATTTTCAAGAGATAATTATTAGGGGGGAAGGTTTAGCTACCTGATCGGGACGTAAAACGACGACGTTTTCTAGAACGATAACAGACCCAGACTCGTCTAACAACTTCGCAAACTGCAGTCCTTGTTCGGGATCCGAACAACTCTCTCCACAGATCTGAATAAAGTCCAAATAAGAAATCCATGTTTTACCGGTCTCCCTCAGCCTCGTTTTCACCACCTCCAACTGCGCAACCCTTAACAATTTCTTGGTTTCCTGAACCGACAGTGAAGCCACCTCCGGCATCGCCGGTTTCGCCGCTAAGTGCGGACTCAACCCATCCAAACGGATCCTATCCTTCGACATATCAAACTCCTTCAACCTCTCCTTCAAATCCTTCCCCATCGTCAACGTCCTCACTGCCGGTGAAACCGTAGCTCCTTTATGAAGAAATCGCCTGAACACGCCATTACCGTTACAGTTATCTCTACGATCACCTGGATCCGGGGCCATATCGGTCGTAGCTTTGCCGGCATTCTGCGAGATTCGGTTTTGAACCGTTGATGAGGAAATCCGGCAATTAGTAACAGCTTGTGCAGAAATTTTCGAAATATTGAAAAGCTGCTCCACCAAGGTTTTCTTCAACGCCATTGCTAAAAACAAAAGAAAGGAAAAAGAAAACGAAACAAAAAGGGTAAAAGACTTTTGCCGAATTAATTGGGAGAGTTAAGATTTGAAAGCTGTTGTTTTTTGGTGATGGGAAATCAATGGAGCAGGGTTAGCCCCTTTTATAGTGTCCAACAATGGAGGAGGATAAATTGGATTTGGAGATTAAAATCTCAAACTTAAAAATAAAAATAATTGCAAAATAACGCGATAATTTGAGAGAGTTTAGAACGGCACTTGTTTGGTTTTCTTTTTCTTTGCCCCACGTTTACGAATATAAAATAATAAGGAATTATACATCTATTTACTAAAATATTATTATTATTTAAAAAATTTTATTCTTAAATTAATTTTTGAATTAATCTTTGTTATTATGTGTGATACATTCGTTCAGTCCACAATGATTTTTTTAAAGATATATTTTTATTTACGTGCAGTTTAGTTGACAATATAAATGAAAAACGAGACCGATTAAGTATGTTTTTCAGAAAAATTATAAAAGGTACATGAGATGAAAAATATTTTCCCACCTGCCTTCACTCGCTCATTTCCTCGGTGATTTTCCAAAAAAAAAATCACTTTAGGACTTTTATTTTTCTGTCAGAGACCGTTTAGACTATATTTTCTGATCTAACATTATTTTGTAGAAAGGCGTGCCCTCTGCAGCGCGTTTTACGCTGATCTGGCGCCACGTGTTATAAGGCGCTCCCCCTGCAACGCGCCTTATGCTGAGTTGGATACACGTAGCTAAAGCGCGGCCCCTGGGGCGCACCTTACGCCACGTACGGCTATAGCGCGGGGCAATGACCGCGCCTTTCAATTATCACACATGCATAATGCAAGGCGCGGTGCAGGGACCCCGCCTTGCATAATTTATCCGCATTTCTCGGCTTTTAAGCATCGTCTCTCCGCTATAAATAGCCCCTCCCCGTGAACTCTCTCACAATTCTCTCTCAACTGAGAAATTAATACAACAATCCTTTTAACAAGTAAATAACACCCGACAATCATCTTATATTTGATTCAGAAGTTCGTTCAATCTTTCGTTATAAGATAATTTTTGTTATAATATTTTTTTATAATTATATATGATTATTTGAAAAAAATATTATATTAATTGTTTTCAATTAATTTCTGTATTTGTAAAATTGGAAAGCGGGGGCATACGTCGAAATATTTTTGCGGTGCAGGTAATAATATAAAATTATATTATTTAAATTATTTACGTTTACGTGTAAAAATTTTATTGTGTTATATTTTTCGTTTATATATTATTTATTTAATTAGGTTTGTTTAAGTTGTTTTTTTGCAGATATAATATTGTCGCACTTTTAAACTCTAAGAATGACACGACTTTCAGTTATTGTTTATTATGATGAAGAAATTCGAGAAGAAGAAACTGGCGTTGTTTTCATATCAAATGAGCGTGTTAAAATATCATTCAAGAGAAACATAACTCTTGAGGAGCTGATAATGAAGATTTCGAGGAAGGTTCATGTTGGAAGTAGTAGAAGAATGTCGTCGTTGCAGTACAAAATTTCAACATCATTGTTGCCATTAACTTATACATCGTTCGAACTATCGAACAATGATGATGTTGAAATGATGGTTGATTCTCAAAGTAATTATTCAGATGGCGATATTCAGATGTATGCAAAGTTTGTTCAAGTGCGTGCTAGTCGGGGTCAGTCATTAAGCTCCCACTATGGGATAGCTGAACAAGTTGATCAAGTTGACAGCCCGACTACAGTAATGTGTAATGATTTTTAATGCCATTATGGGAAATCCGCATCATGGTGCCGTCACTTCTGTAACATCCCAAACTATGGGTTAATGACCAAATTGTAAAGTTTCAGAATTTGATTATTAAAGTGGAAAAGTTGAATAGTTCAATGAATTATTTAAAAATAAGTCCTGAAGGGTTATTAGTAATTATTAAAAGAATGAGAGGGCAAAATGGTCATTTGATAGGAAAGATATTTTTTTCCTATATATGAATGAATCACGTGGGGAAAGGGGGAAGTTATCTTCTTCTTCTTCATTTCTTCTTCTCCATCGTGAGAAAGAGAGCAAAGGTAAGATTTCTTAATTTTTGATTATTAGCTGAATTTTAAGTTGGGTTTTGATCATTAGATGATAACTAAGCTTAAGGAAAGCTTAAGTTATCTTAAAATCAAAAGATAAATGAGTTAGGTAAGATTAAAGATTTGAAGTTATTGAGTGAATTTCCAGAATGGAGTTGATAAGTTGAACTTGAAACTAAATTTGACTTGTCATCAGCTTAATTAAGAAGTATTAAGTGTTAGAATTGGATTTGAAACATGTGGAAAATAGGGTATGATTCTTGAAATTCCTAAAGAGGAAAGGATATTAAGGTTAAAGATGAGATAAATGAATATTAATGAGTTTAAGTATGTATATGTAAGTTAGGAATATGAAAGGGGTTGAAATATGAAGGATTTAATCCAAAAAGAATGAATTTTCGGGTTCAAAAAGAGGATTCTGGGCAGAGTGCATCGATGCATATTCATAGTGCACCGATGCATCAAGGTTAAAACCCAGAAATTGTTTGAAGGTGTATCGATGCACAAGTAGTGCATCGATGCACTCTTTTAATCTAAAAACATCGAATGCAATTGGTGAATCGATGCATAAGGCATGCATCGATGCATCCCAGTAATAAACAAACATCGAATGTATTTTATGCACCGATGCACAGGTAGTGCATTGATGCACCGATAGGGAATGCATCGATACACTGTGCAGTGCATCGATGCATACCTTCATTAAAAGATGAAATGAGCTTTTCTTTTAGCCTAAGAAGTGACAATTTAGAAGATATCAATTAGTATACTGATATGTATTAATGTATTATTATGATGTAGATATAGAATGAAGCTTGTTCCGGAACAATATAAGGATTAAGATTAATTCAAAGTAAACAAGGCTAAGGTGAGTGCACATTATTTAGTATATGAGGTTCAATGGAAAATAAGACTTGCGATAAGTCTATTTCCAATAATGAAAAATATGAATTCATAGAAGTATGTATTTGTTATGATTTATATGTGTTATTGATATGAATATGGTAAGTAAAAGGGATTAATGGTGATGATAAGAATAATAATAAGGATAATGAAATGATAGGTATATGTGAATATAGGTATTGATGTGTTTTTGTATGTATTGTAAGATGATAGGTTTATGTGATAACATGATAAGATGATAATGATTTACATATCATATGAACATATGAGAATTGTTATGAGCTATATGAAAGAGAAAGTATATGTGATACGTGAAGGTGAATCATATTTTATATGAATATGAACTCATATGAGAATTGATATGAACTACGTGATTACATATACATATGAATGAAACCATGAGCTTATATGAATATTTGATATGGTTACATGAATATGTAAAAAGATATAAAAGATAATGCCCATGTTATGTGTCATGAGAGCTAGGGGTATAGTTGGCATGCCAAGAGTCGAGGGTCTATGTGGTCCTTCGGGACATATATGTATTCTTTGGAACATGTGTGAAGTCTGGTGAGACACATACTTGATCCTTGGCATATGTATATGATTCTTAAGGAATGATATGTGGTTCTTCGAGACATGTATGTATTCTTTGGAACATGTGTGAAGTCTGGCGAGACACATACTTGATCCCTAGTATATGTATATGATTCTTAAGGAATGATATGTGGTCCTTATGGACATTATTATATGGCACTACGGTGCAATTCTACGCGGCACTCCGGTGCAATTCTACATGGCACTTCGGTGCAATTATATGAGCTGTGGTGACAGCATTAGTGCACAACCTCTATGTACTAGCATATCTTTAGTTCTCACATGTATATCATGGGCTATTAAATATATAATATTAATAAAGTGATATGATAATATGTTTGTTTCCTTGTGGAATTTCATGTGTGATATTGATTGTACAAATGGTAAATTATAAGACCATATGATGAAAGGAATCAATGATAGTGATAAAATAAAAAAGAAATGAAGATGATATATAGTTGCTTGGGTGTACGTGTTTTATGATAGTATATATATGGTTTACATGACATGATATGTATATGTGCAATTGGTTATGGTATATTTATATGATATGGACATAAGAGATCATAGGAACATGAGATAAGAGATATGAATGATAATGACATATATGTATGCATATATTTGTTACATGAAAAAGTATGAGTGTTATGAAATGATAGTAGTAATTGTTTAGGTATGATTATTAGTTACCGTTTACCTTATATGTTTATATGCCTTACTAAGTATTTGACTTAGCGTGTAAGTGATTTACACGTAGGTTTCGAGAAGAGTAAAGAGAAATGTGGAGCAAGACATGTCAGTTCTCCTTACTAAAGGTCAGATCAGAAAAGAGGTGAATAATATGTATTTTAGTATATAAAGTTCTAGTTGGCATGTTTTCAAAAGAATATATTGTTTAAGCTATGAACCGTTTTATAAATGTTTTGAATAGTTATATGTAAATAAATAATTGAAATATACACGCTCTGATTGGTTTGGTAATAATGAAAATGTCTTTTATGTAAATTAGTCATTTATATGTTATAAAATTTTTAAATTACTCACTATTTTATACAAGTACATGTTTTAAAAGGTCAATGTGACACCTCGGATTCGTATCCGGGTCGGATACGGGTTGGGGTGTTACAACATCAACTTCAATGGGGAGACATTCATCAGCAACTCCTTACTATATGTACCGAGGTAGGTCCACGAACAATCCATATGGCTACATCGCGTCCAGTTCAAAGGGAAAACATTCATCTACAAATTTCTTTGACCTTAATATGGAGATGCCATCTACACAACAATCTGTGCAGTTTACATTTGACACGATGGCTTCAAGCTCCAGGGGGAGGCATTCGACTGCGAGCTTTTTTGATCTCATTGTCGATATGCCTTCTAGTTCAAGGGAATGCGTGCAAGTAGTAGGTTTTTTGACCTAAATGTGAAGAGCTTGGAGGAACCATCATCTCCACCAGAAGAACCACTTCGTGAGCCTGGTGCGGATGGTGCTGAGACTGGACTATTCATTCACCCAGAATCACCGCAATTTAACTCCGATGATGATGATGATGATGATGTAGATGAAGTTCCCTCAAATATGGCACAAACTGACCCTCTAGCACATATGTATGAAGCTGATTATGATGCAATATACGGGCCAAAATTTGTGGATATGCCTCATCTCGGTGACTATGGATATTACTCATCAATAAATAATGGTGAGTTATCTTTAGGCATGGAGTTTTCAAGCAAAGAAGAAGCGATGATGGCTATAAAAAATTACAATATCCGTAATTTTGTTCAATCCAGAGTCGACCGCTCCACGACAGAAAAATATGTGTCACTATGCCCGACGCAAAAACGGATACAATTGGATGGTTCGCGTATCGAAGAGGAATATGAAAAATAATAGATGGGAACTAACAGTATACAACGGTCCTCACACATGTTCTGCTAGAGGGATCAACCAAAATCATTCCAACTTGGACTCTGAAGTGATCTGCCAAGCCATCATGCCCATGGTAAAAGCAAGCTCCCATATAGCTATTGTTGTGTTGATTCCCCAGCTATACAATCGCAGTATGGGTATACTATCTCCTACAAAAAAGCTTGGTTGGCAAAATAAAATGTCATTGTCAAACTTCATGACGAATGGGATGCATCTTAGAATGAACTTCCAAGTTGGTTTAGGCTGGTGCGGAGGTTGAATCATGGGACAATTGTGGACTTCGAAACCTCCTATGCATACCATAATGATCAATTTCTTCACGATCGATGCCAATTCTACCGAGTTTTTTGGACTTACCCAAAGTGCGTTAATGTTGTCAAATACTGCAAGCCTATGGTCCAGATCTACAAGACTTTCTTGTATGGTAAATACAAACAAGTTTTATTATTGGCAGTTGTCCAAGATGGTAATCATTATATTTTTCCAGTTGCATTTGCTCTTGTTGAATGAGAATATACAAATTCTTGGGCTTTTTTTCTCCGAAACTTACGTGCACATGTTATCACGAGGGAAAAAATCTGTGTCATTTCAGATTGCGGAGCTGGGATCAAAGCAACAATGGAGTCTTTGGGTTTCAATGTGGCAACCACCCTTTGTCCAACATAGGTATTGTATCCGACACATTGATGCGAACTACCATGGAAGGTATAAGAAGAATAATGAGCGTCAATTACTTGTGCGCATGGGTAAGTAAAAATGATGTAGTTTGTTTTCTTTTGATCATTTTAATTTTGCAAAGAAAAAAACTTAGTAAGTTCTAAATTTTTTGATCAGATTACGAACTACTTCCTCAAACATTTGAATCCATGCTTCAAGAATTACGGGCGAAGAACGAGGAAGGATACTATTACATCAGCCTCATCGATAAAGAAATATGGACAAATGCATATGATGGTGGATATCGATATGGACACATGAAGACCAACTTGGCTGAGGCAATCAATTCGACCTTAAAGGGTGCATGTCACTTACCTGTAGCGGCTTTGGTAAAACTACATATTTTCATTTGAGAGTGCTTTTTGCAAAGCTCGGGGGACAAGCTCAAACATGAATGCATGGCGGTCATGTCTATCACCCTATATTAGTTGCAGATCTACAAAAAAAAATTGTTGCATCAAATTGAATATATGTAACAAGCTTCTCTAGAACACATGCAATGTTTCGTGTCACAGAGTTGCCACAACCTCTTTAAGGGATTGAAGTTATGTTGTTAAGAGTAAATCTACGGGACAGATGGTGCGACTGCGGGTTTTTTCAAGCTTTGAAGTATCCATGCTCTCATGTGATAGCAGCTTGCTCGCATACCCGTCAAGATTATAACCGTTTTGTGGATCTCGTATACCTACTATCAAAAGTTTTTAAGGTATACGAATTTGAGTTCCCCACATAGGTAATGACAAAGACCCTGATGAAGTTCAAAATTGGGTTCCGATTGTACCAAATCTGAGCTTGTTGAGGGAGCGTAGTCGTCCAAAATTCACTCGAATTCATTGTGATATGGATATTCGAGAAACAAGTAGATACGACAAAAAATGTGGGCATTGTAGAAACTCAGGACACACTAGGAGAACATGTCAACTTCTGTTGTCATCAAGTAACAATTGATCAGGAACTGATGTAGTTGTTTATCAAATAATAATTCTTGTATTTTAATTTGTATTTACTTAAAGTAAATGTCATTCGGTAATCACTGACATTATAATTGTACGTTATAATTTTCATGTACTTTAATTGGACTTTGGCGTTATATGTGATTATAATAAAAAAGATAATAAATGAAAAACTTAAGAAAGTTATCGAACACAATTATTAAATTTTATCAAACTAATAATAATTTGGTATTTGAATATAATTCTAAATACAACAAACTTAAAATAAGTATTAATTGGTAAATAATAATCAAATTACAGTAACTTATATTAAATGGTAATAAACAAAATTATCAAAATAAATTAAGAAAAAGTCCAATAAAATAAACAAAATAAATTTTAAAAAAATTCAACCAAATTAACAAAATAAAGTAAGTATTTAATGATAAATAAAAAAATTACAATAAAAAATCCAATAAACAACTAAATACAAATATAATAAAAAAACAAAATCTATCGATGTTTGCAGTGCGAATGTGTTCCGCAGGGCGGTGGTTGTCGGTCTCGAGGAAGATTTCTTCATATAATTGGTTATGAGTCCTCGCTCTCATCATCATCACCATCATCGTCGTCGTCGTCATCGTCGTCATCGTCGTCATGAGCAGATACATTTTGTTGATGAGGAACTGATGACGATGTAGCACCTCCATAGAATAAGGACCCTGGAGGTGTATGATTGACTATCCCACTGGCCTGTGAAAACTGGGAAAACTCATAAAACCCAGACATCGCTGGGTGTGAAAACTGTACAGGAGGTGTCTATGCTGCGGCCATGGGTGATGAGGCTGCACCTGCTAAATAACCAGCATATGAACCATAAGTTGGATCTACAAACAAAACCTATAATATCCTCCATGAGAGGTCATATAACTCTGTGACGGTGGTGGCGGCGGGGTCATAAAACCATGTGAAGGCGGCGGCAACGATATCTGGTAAGAGAAAGGCGGTGGCGGCATCATATATGGCAGCGGTATATAAGTCGCTGGAGATTGTGACTGCTATGAAGGTCCTGCTGGTGCAGCTGAGGATGAACCGGAAGCACCTGATCTCCGTCTACGAGTCGGGGGATGATGGTACTATAACGGTGAACGTCTCTGTCAACATCGTTGAAAGGTCCTCCTCGTGCATCCTCGAAAAGTAGAAACGGTTTCCCGTTCTGTTGAACCACTCATAATAATCATTATCAACCGTCGAGTGGTCAACATGAATGAGCTCTCTACGGGGAATGTGCCGATGTCGATCCTCCTATAGCACGACCTGCTCATGATGCTTCACCAGCTAATATGTATCCGACTTGCCGCGTCGATCTGTGCTATGCAACTTGTCCATGTTGTGAGGTGCTTCTGGAATTGGTTGAAAACAACCAAATTGTCAGAGCACGCGATCAGTGGAGTGCCACTCGACGATCACATAACAAATCAAATGGACCATCGCCATCCAAACATCTGATGGGCCCCTAAACTCATGTGAGATCGCCATCCTCACATAATCATTAGAATATGGCACCCATTCAAACTAAAATAAATAAATATAATTTTTATCAAAATAATAATTTAATTATATAACTATAATCTAAAATTGATTTATAAAAATTAAAATGCATACCTGTGTGCCAGCCTTCTGATCGATTAGTATCCTATTTTTTTCTAAATCATCAGGTAGCTCCTAATGATTTTTCCTGACAATATACCACCTATTCAAGGATAAAAATTATTATACACTGTATAAAATGATTAATACACGAAATCAGTTTTATAATTACCTCAATAGTAGTGGAAATATGAATGGGTTCTTCACAACGGGACATAAAAAGGGCAATCGATACCATGCCCAAGACTGCAGCAGAAGGAGACATCCGCCGATAGCATTTTTCCTGTAGTCAGTTGCTTGACACATCTCCCTATACAGGAAAGCCAAAACTGCCGAGCCCCAACTGAGTGATACAGCCAGATGAAAGACGCCAAGATGTTGCAACCACATACAGTGAACTTGGTTGCGCGATTTGTCTGGCATCGGCAACCCTCCTATCAGCTGCAGTATACATATCAATGCATACATTTTAACTTCATCTTCAGAGGCGTCTGCGCTCAACTCCCAAAAATTGGTATCTAACTAATTTAATTGTATCCGACCACCGTTAAAATTTTCCGGGACATGTCCTAGATTTTCTCGGCATAAAGTAGTCTAGGAACCATGGGCAATCCCTAATATCACACCTCTATCCACCGGAAGCCTCATGTGCATAGAAACATCCTCAAGTATAATCGTGCACTCTACGCACGGAAGATGGAATGTGTGAGTCTCCGGCCTCCACCGCTCTACTAAGGTAAAAATAAGGTCTAGTTCTATCTTACAGTGACCTTCACATCTACCTATGTGACCAAATCCAGGCTCTGTTAAATACAGCCAGACACGGGTAGGTATCACTAACTTAAGGTTCCTAATAAAAGGATCTAATATACGGTCCCTCTCCTAAAATATAAATAATTACAAAAATTAATTCTTAAACTAATAATCATGCATTAAATAAATAAATAAATTATTACAAATAATTTAAATTATATTAAAACGTTAAAATGTTATCGTATCAGCAAAATGTCGAGATATATGATTTCCATCCAAGCAAAGTAGACCGCCTTCCATTTTATATATGTAAAAAAATTAATTAAATAAAATATTAATAAAATTAAATTTAAATAAATTACTAACAAAATACTAAATATAATAAAATATACCTTAAACAATTATAAGAGAATATAAGAGTATTTGAGAGAAGTTGAGAGGATTTGGTGTGATGAAAGTGATTGAGAATGGGGGTATTTATAGGGAGGGATGGGGGTGAACGGCCGAGGTAGTTGTGTAATTAAAGCTAAGACGCGCTACAGGGGGGAACTTTTCTGACGTGTGTCGGAATTAAAGGTAAGGTGCCCCGCGCTATATCCGTACGTTTATCCAACTCAGCATAAGGCGTGCTGCACGGGGGGCGCCTTACCCCACGTAGCGCCAGATCAGCGTAAAGCGCGTTGCAGGGGCGCACCTTTCTACAAAGGGTGTTAGATCGGGAAATATAGTCTGAACGGTGCCTGACAGGGAAATAAAGGTCCCTAGGGTGATTTTTTTGGGAAAATCACCCATTTCATCTTTTCCTTGGGATATGAAATCAGATAATTATTTAAGTTTCAGATTATATTATATAAAGCCAGGTTAAATCAAATACAGATTATGTCAAATCTGTAATATCCCAAATTATGGGTTAGTGACTAAATTGTAAAATTTTTAGAATTTGGTAATCAAAGTAGAATAGTTGAATAATTCAATGATTTATTTGGGAATATTTCCAGAAAGTTGTTAGTAATTATCCAATGAATTAAAGGGTAAAATGGTTAATTGATAAGGAAATATATTTTTTATCCCCTTTAATAGGAGATATACACGTGGGGGGAGTAAGATGAAAACATTTCATCTTCTTCTTTCTTTCTTCTTCTCCAATCGTGGAAGCTAGGCAAATGTGAGTTTTCTATTTTGTTAATTATTAGTTGAAATTTAAATTGAGTTTTGATCATTAGAGGATAACTAATCTTAAGGAAAGCTTAAGTTATCTTAAAATCAAAAGATAAAGGAGTTATGACATATTAAAGAAAATGGGGTTTTAAGTGAAATTTTGAATAAGAAGGTTTAAATGAATTTGGAGGATGAATTTGACTTGTCATATATGAGAATAAGAAGTTAGAAGTGTTAGAATTAAGTTTGGATAACATGGAAAATTTGGTATGATTATTGATTTCTATATAGAGAATAGAATTTTGAGGTTTAAGATGAAATAAATGGATATAAATGAGTTTAAGAATGTATATATGAGTTAGGAGTATGAAAGGGAATGAAACATGAAGAATTTAAGTTGATATAGTGAATTTTCGTGCATGAACAATAATTTATGGGCTTGAACGAAAAATTCCATATTATGCAGGGGGTACAGATTCCCCCTGGGGGGGGTATCGATTTCCCCTAAAGAAAAAAAATGGAATTTTGGTTCATTAAACCGACTTAAGTTATTAACATCAAGTTTAAGGTTTAGGCTTCTGATAATTATTTTGAAATGTTATATTTATGTAGATATTAAGCCTAAACAAGTTTCGGAACAATTAAAGAATTAGAATCGAATCAAAGAAAGGCTAAGGTGAGTGCAATTTAATTGTACGTATGTTATTGAACATACATTGGCTTGCGATGAGCCAGTGGTGGAGTTACTATGGTAAGAAGTGACTCCTAAAATGTTATATAGTATATTGAATTCTTATATGTGCATGAGTACATGAAAATAAGTATATGTTGTTATATGTGAATATAAGAGCAATAAAATGAATACATGCATAGGTCTATAGAGTAAGTGCATTTCTACATGTGAATTATGTGAATACATATATGTGTGAATATGTTTGGTATGATTACATGATCATAAGATATAAACAATGTGATAAGTGATATGTGAATATATGAAATTATGAGACAAGTGATTAAGTGCTTAAAAAATATAAGCAATGAGATAGGTGACATGTGAATCAAATGGAAATGATTTATGCATAAGTTTATATGCTATTCTATGTGCTATGTGATATATATATATGAACAAGATGTGACATATGTACTTATATAAAAACATGAGAAATGATATAAGTCATATGAAACTATCTACGTGAATACATGCACTTGTGATACATATGATATGATATGAGATATACGGTTACACATACATGTGGTATGTGATAGAAGAAAAAGAACAAGTGATATGAATATGTGAAATGATAAATAATAATGCCCATATTATATAATACGAGAGCTATAGGTATAGTTGGCATGCCAAGAGTCGAGGGTCTACGCGGTCCTACGGGATAATTCTACGTGGTCCTTCGGGACATATATGTAATTCCGTGGAACATATATGTGGTACTTCAGTACACTTATTTGGTCCATTGTATTATGTATATGGTTCTTAAGGAGTGGTCCTTTGGGACAAATGTGATATGTGGTCCTTCGGGATATAGTGGTCCTTCGGGATAAATATTCAGTGCCCCTAGTGGGAATTTATACGAGTTGTGGTGATAGCATTAGTGCACAACCTCAATGTACTCACATACCTTTAGTTCTCAACAGTGTATATGGGCTAATAAAGAAATTAAATAAATATACTGAATGTGATATGTATATGTGATTTGTTATATGGAATAAATTACAGGATTCATGTATTGGTTATATGAAAGGATATATGTTTTTAGTTATATGAACTGTATTACATGAATTATATGATGTTAAGTGTATTTCTTTATGAAATGATAGATAATCACATATGTACATGTGTGGATTTGATATATGAATAGAAATATAATGGTATATGTGCATGTATGCATTTTGATATATGAAATGTTTTATGGTTTTTATTATATATTTTTATGCCTCACTAAGTCATCGACTTAGCGTGTGATTGTTTCACGCGTAGGTTTTAAGAAGAGGAAGATTGATAAAAGTTACGCAAGATAGGTCAGTTCCTCATTTCCAAAGATCAGATCAGAAAAGAAATTAATAGTATGTATTTTGTAATAATTATAGTGTTTGGCATGTAAATTAAGTTTTGAATATGATATATTCTAAATGGTTAGTAAAATCATATGATTGAGTTTTGTAATGTTTTCAAATGTATATATGTAAATGGAAATTTTATACAGATGAAAACTTAGATTTTTATGAATTTATATGTATTTTATAAAAGTACTGTAGCAGTACTGTAGCAGGGAATCGGTACCCTATAGCAGGGGAATCGGTACCCTGTAGCAATCTGGAAAAATTTTAACATTTGGTACTATTCACGATACTGTTCATAGTGTTGTTCATACGGTGATGTTCACTGTTCATAGCATATTTTAATGTTCATAAAATATATATTTTCTTAAATTGGTTATAACAAACATGATTCAATAATATATTATTGTATTTTCTTAAAAAGAGTTCAAATGTTTTGATATTTTGTAAGAATATCGTTTTTAAAAGTCAATGTGACTTTGACTCATATTTGGGTCGGATACGGGTTAAGGTGTTACAAAATCAATTCAATAATATGACTCGAATTAGATTGAGTCCGAGTTGACTCAGGTTAGGGGCCATTTTCAGAGTGATTTTAAATCAGATTTAGTTCGGGTTCTAGTTGAGTTAATTTTAGGTTCAATTAATATCAGCTCAGGTCAAAACGATTTGGATTCGAATTAGTTAAATATCTGGTTAATTCATGTCCTTGATCTATTTATTCATAATATGAAGAAATCTCCATCTTTGTTGTAAACTCCAACCAACATTTATTTCTATATTCATTCAGAGGTGGAAATCAAAGACGCACATTTCATCTTACGTGTGAGGAGTGCACAATCACTCTAAAAGATGTTTCACTTTAGTTAAGACTCTTGGTTGATAGATATGGGGTGACAGACAATAGAGCTGATGATTGGATCGTTATATATACCAATGTCCCATAAATCCTTCAACCAAGAGTATGCAACGTGGTTATGTTACCTCGTAGATTTCAAAGAAATATGTACATTGAGGTAGGGATCAATAATTTTGGTACTTTTTTTATATAAATGTGTAAGACAATCAATCCAAAAAAATATTAATGATTGTCAACTACTTCTATAATCATGTGTGTGGTATAACATACCTTTTCTAAGTGCACTTGCTAATTATCCATTCATATTTCCTTTTCTATGTACACTTTGTTGAACTTATACTATGATATAACAATTAAAAGTAAAATGTTTTCGGAAATAATTGAATTTGTTCATATATTTAAAAAATAACTCAAAGTTCATAAATAAGAGTTTGAACATAAAAAATACTTTTATGGGTAAGTAGTATCGAGTACTGTTCTTGAAATATCAATAATGCATTAATAATATCGATATTGTTCTTGTAGTAAGGGTACTACGTATAAAAGAAGTATTAATACTCTTTTGATAGTATTGATATTACATACGCTTTGATTTTAAACTTCTTCAAATTCCAAAATGAAAAGATGATACCGGTACTTCTAAGAGTATTGATGTTACTTATAATAGTAGTATCGATATTAATAGGTATAGCATCAATAATGCCTCTTCCCCAATGGTTATATTTTTTATTTTAACACATGTAGTACTGGTATTATTTTGTCTGAGCAAGTTCCAATGCTGAAATTAACTACCCCAACGACTAAAATTCAACACAAATGACTCTAAACAACTATAAACTCATTCCAACATATAAAACAATCCAAAAACACTTGAAGAAAGTTACTACACCTATACAAGCTTAAAAATTAAGAGAAAATAGTTTTCGTTCTTTATTTCTTCATTTCTCTTATACATTATGTATTGAGTTTTATTGTGTATCTTTTTATTTGATTCTTTGTGAGCTTAAATTCATAAATATCTACCTTGAGAGGTTTTCTTGTTTACAAAAAGTAATCCTTTGTAAAAGGGGAGTGATTCTAGTTTAGCCTTTGAAAAATTAGAGAGTTGTAAATGTTATAACTTATCCTTGAAATATAATAACAAATTAGTGAATTTGTTGGAAATCCTTAATATGGATGCTGAAATAGTGGATGTAAACTTAGTTGAGAAGTCAGACTACTATAAATCATTGTGTAAATTGTCTATCTTTCATTACTTCCACACCAAGATTTTTTAAAGGCTAATTCACCCCCCTTTTGCTTATTTTGGTTGATCCATAAAACCTCAATAATTCTAACACACTTGTTTGATGTTCCATTGAACGTTTGACATACGATTGCGCCTCTTATTTGTTACTTAATTGTTAAGTGTCATCTAGGTAATCAAGTGCTACATTACTTTGGTTTTGTACAATCTATTCCTTGATCGTCTGCTTACTTAGATAGAGTGCATGAAGTTGATAGATGAGGGAAATAAAATGTTAATTAGGAGAAAAAGCACAATGAGTGATTTAATAATTTGGGACATATAATATGATCGTATTCTCAATCATCATTTTATTTTTAAACATCATATGATAATTTCAAGTGATTATATAACCTTACCCATGTACTATAAGAAATTGTATCGTACAACGAATAACCGGTTAGATATATTCATTAATGTACGAAAAAGTATTTATTAATACAACATCGATCAACTAATCAGGGAAGAGATTTTGACTTGTCCTCAATAACACCGCTTAAAACACCACAACATGCACTATTGATGTTATTAATGTAGTATTCATCATATTTTGTTTCACCTATGTCAAATTCGACATAAGATTATTATACACTAGTATTATCAAACTCAATATTTACTTCATGTGTATTGTATTTAACGAGTGTTGCTCATACACTAGTACCACCACAAGCAATTATTATTATTATTTTTATTAATCTGGAGTAAGTACAAGGCAATATCTGTTAAAAGATAACTCTCAACCTTTCGACATTGAACGCTTACACCCATTGCATCTATGGTGCTTAAACTTAGGTCCTCAAGGGATAACAACAATTCCTTTACCACGAAGGTCACTTGGTTTGTGCCAGCACAACCAATTAAATTAGTCCAATCAATGATACATTTTCCACTGATGACATCTGAATTTTCGTAGTTTGTATTCAGTGGTAGGATTTTTTATTAAACACATACGCATTCAATATTCTTTGCAGGTAATCCATCACCATTGATGCTGACAACACACGCTGATAACGATAATATTAGACATAATATCAGTCAAGATGGGTGATTTTCCCTGAAAATAACCTTTTCCTTAAATATTTACATATCAGACACCCTTTGAGATATATTTCCCAATATAACACCCTTTGCAGAAAGGCGCGGTTTATGCACCGCGCCTTACGCTGATGTGGTGCCACGCAGGGTAAGGCGCGGTCCATGGGTCGTGCCTTTTCTTTTAATTCAGACCGTTCACACTCCTCATCCGCCCATTCACACTCTCCCTTCCATCCTATAAATACTCCCTTCTCAACCATTTTCATCACACCAAATCCTCTCAAAAACCAATCCTCGTTCAAGTTTTATTTATAAGGTATATTTTATTCTATTTAATATTTTATTAGTATTTTATTTAATTATTGTATCATTTAATTTTTTTAGTATTTTATGTAATTATTTTATTTTTTGCAGTTATAAAATGGAAGGTGGTCTGCTTCGTTTGGATGAAAATCATATATCGAGACATTTTGCTGATACGGTAACATTTTTAAATTTTAATTTAATTTAAATTATTAGTAATAATTTATTTATTTAATTTTTTATTATTAGTTTATAAATTAATTTTTGTAATTATTAATATTTTTAGGAGAGCGACCGTATATTAGATCTTTTTATCCGCAACCTTAAGTTAGCGATACCAACCCGTGTCTGGTTGTATTTAGTCGAGGTTGGATTCAATTACATAGCTAGATATGAAGGTAACTGTAGGATAGAACCAAACTTAATTTCTACATTAGTCGAGCGGTGGAGACCGGAGACACACATATTCCATCTTCCGTGCGGAGAGTGAACGATTACGCTGGAGGATGTTTCCATGCACTTAGGGCTTTCGGTGGATGAAGATGTGCTTTCAGGGGTGGCGCACGGTAATTGGATTTCTTTGTGCTAGGAATATCTAGGAGGTGTCCCGCCAAATTTTAACGGTGGTTGGATTCCATTAATTTGGTTAGATGCAAATTTCCAGAATTTGAGTGAGGGCACCTCGGAGGATCAAGTTAAAAAGTATGCATGGGCATGCATACTACAGCTCATAGGAGGGTTGTTGATGCCAGACAAATTGCACAAGCAAGTTCACTGTATGTGGTTGTGGCATCTTGGCGATTTTCATTTAGCTGGATCACTGAGTTGGGACTCGGCAGTTTTGACATTTATGTATAGGGAGATGTGTCAAGCTACTGAATACAGGAAAAATGCTATCGGCGGATGTCTCATTCTATTGCAGTCTTAAGCATGGTATCGCTTGCCCTTTTTATCTTCTGTTATGAAGAACCCGTTTGTATTCACGCTACTATTAAGGTAATTACAAAATTGATTTTGTATATTAATCATTTTATCTAGTGTATAATAAAAATTATTTCCTTGAATAAGTGGTCTATTGATAGGAAAAATCATCGAAATCTAGCTGATGAATTAGAAATAATCAGGCTACTAATTGATCAAAAGGCTGGTACAGAGATATGCATTTAAATGTTTGAAACTCTATTTTGTATTATAATTATATAATTAAATTATTATTTTGATAAGAATTATATATATTTGTTTTAGTTTGAATGGGATCCTTATTGTAATGATGATATGAGGATATGCATCTCATATGAGTTAAAGGGCCCATTAGATGTTTGGATGGTGGTGGTCCCTCTGATCTATTATGCGATTGTTGAGTGACACCCCACTGATCGCGTGCTCTGACAATTTGGTTTTATACAACCAATTCCGGAAGTACCTCAAAATCTCGACCTGTTGTATAACACCGATTGATGCGGTAAGACAAATATAGATTGGTTGTTGAAACATTATGAGTGGGTCATGATATGGGAGGATCCACATCGGTGCATTCCCCATAGAGAACCCATTTATGTTGACCATTTGATGGTTGTATATGGTTATTACGATTGGTTCAACAGAAATGGGAAACCATTCATGCTTTCCGATGATGCACGAAGATGGAGCATTCATCGACGTACACTCCGCAACCATATCAGATGCCGCCACCGACTCGTGGACGGATAGCAGGTGCTTCCAGTTCTACGCCAGCTACAGCACCGGAACCTTCACAACAACCACCGTCTGCAACGACGTACACCCCGCAGTCATATCAAATGCTGCCACCGTCGTTCCCATACCAGATGCCGCCATCGCCACAGAGTTATATAACTCATTCTAGAGGATATTATGGTTCTATATTTGTAGATCCGACTTAGGGTTCATATGTTGGTTGATTGGCAGGTGCAGTCTCACCACCGATGGCCTCCGTACAGACACCTCCTGTACAGTTTTCTCGCTCATCGATGTCTGTGTTTTCTGAGTTTTCCCAGTTTTTTATGAGCGGCGTGATAGTCAGTCATACATCTTCAGGGTCTTTATTCTATGGAAGTGCTACATCGTCATCAGTTACTCATCAATAAAATGTATCTGTTCCTGACGACGACGATGACGATCATAATGATGATAATGATGACAGTGAGGATTCAGAACCAGTTATACGAAGAAATCCTCTTCGAGACAGACAATAACCGCCCTGCAGAACACATTCGCACTGCAGACATCGATAGTTTTTGATATTTTATTATATTTGTATTTACTTGTTTGTTGGACTTTCTTTATTGTAATTTTTTTATTTACCATTTAATATTTAATTTATTTTGTTTATTACTTAATTCAAGCAAATGGTGATGATCATTTAGTGCTTTTTAATTATTTTTATAATAATAATAGTAAATTTATATATAAAAAACATTTGTCTTTTAAAAGTTTGTTGTATTTAAAATTATATTCAAATACCAAATTGTTATTAGTTTGATAAAAATTTAATAATTGTGTTCGATAACTTTATTAAGTTTGTCATATATTATCTCTTTTATTTTAATCACATATAACGCCAATGTCGAATCCCGTTGTACCAATAAAAATGTGTCATATCTTTGAATGGTTCTTCTTTATCAATGTTGATGGATAATTTGCGCTTTAAATAGTTATTCTTTGTGGGTTTCTTGTATTGTTTAATTAATTAATCAGTGGTAATCAAATGACATTAACTTTAAGTAAATGTGAATTAAATTACAAGAACTATTCTTTGATAAACAACAACTACATCAGTTTCTCATCAATGGTTACTTGATGACGAAAGAAGTGGACATGTTTTTCTAGTGTGTCCTGAGTTTCTTCAATGCCTACATCTTCTGTCTTGTCTAGATGTTTCTCGAATATCTATATCACAATGAATTTGAGTGGATTTTGGACGACCACAGTCCCTTAATAAAGTTGGATCTAGTACAATCGGAACCCAATTCTGAACCTCATTATAGTCATTGTCATTACCTATAGGGGGAACTCAAATTTGTATACCTTAAACACTTCTAATAGTAGGTATACGAGATCCACAAAACAATTATAGTCTTTACGGGTATGCGAGCAAGCTGCTATCACATGAGAGAATGAATACTTCAGAGCTTGAAAAACCCACAATCGCACCATCTGCCCCGTAGATTTACTCTTAACGAGTTAGCTTCAATCCCTTGAAGAGGTCGTGACATCTCTGTGACACGAAACAATTCATGCGTTCTAGAGAAGCTTGTTACAGATATTCCATTTAATGCAACAATTTTTTTGTACATCTATAACTAATCTAGGGTGATAAACATGACCGCCTTGTATCCATGTTTGAGCTTGTCTCCTGAGCTTCACAAAAAGAGCTTCCAAACGAAAATATATCATTTTTACCAAAGCCATTATAGGTAAGTGACATGTCCCCTTTAAGGTCGAATTGATTACCTCAGCCAAGTTAGTCGTCATGTGTCCATATCGATATTCACTATCATATACATTTGTTCACATTTCTTTATTGATTAGGCTGATGTAATTGTATCATTCCTCGTTCTTCGCACGTAAATCTTGAAGCATGGATTCAAATGTTTGAGGTAGTAGTTCGTAACCTGAGCATAAAATGTAGAACTTACTAACTTTGTTTTTATAAAAAAAGAAAATGATTGAAAGAAAAAAAACTATATCAATTTCATTTACCCGTGCGCACAAGTAATTGACGCTCATCATTCTTCTTGAACCTTCTATGGTAGTTTACAACAATATGTCAGATACAGTACCTATGTTGGACAAAGGGTGGTTGCCATATTGGACCCAAAGACTCCACTGATGCTTTGATCTTAGCTCCACGATCTGAAATGACACAGATTTTTTCCCTTGAGATAATATATGAACATAAGTTTTGGAGGAAAAAATCCCAAAAATCTGTATTTTCTCCTTCAACAAGGGCGAAAACAACTAAAGAATGTTGAGATTACCATCTTGGACAACTGCAAATAGTAAAACTTGCTTGTATTTTTCATACAAGAAAGTCTCTTCGATCTGGACCACAGGCTTGAAGTACTTCACAATATTAATTCACTATGGATTAGTCCAAAAAACCCGGTAGAATTGGCATCGATCGCGAAAAACTCGATCATTATGGTATGCATGGCAAGTTTCGAAGTCCACAATTGTCTCAGGATTCAACCTCTGCACCACCCTAAACCAACTTGGAAGTTCCTTGTAAGATGCATCCCATTCGCCGTGAAGTTTTTAATCGTACTCTGCTTTGCCAACCATGCTTTTTTGTATGAGACGGAATACCCATACTGCGATTGTATAGCTAAAATCAACACAACAATAGCTATATGGGAGCTTGATTTTACCATGGGCATGATGGCTTGGCAGATCACTTCAGAGTTTAAGTTGGATGATCTTGGTTGATCCCTCCAGCACAATATGTGTGAGGACCGTTGTATACCGTTAGTTCTCATTTATTGTTTTTCTTCTTCCTCTTCGATACGCGAACCATCCAATTGTAACCATTTTCACGTCAGACACAATAGCATACATACTTTTCTAGCGTAGAGCGGTCGACTCTAGACTGAATATAATTACGGATATTGTAATTTTTTTATAGCCGTCATCGCTTTTTCTTTTCTTGAAAACTCCATGCCTTATAACTCACCATTAATTATTGATGAGTTAAATCTATAGTCACCGAGATTAGACATATCCATAAATTCTGGCCCGTACATTGTATCATAGTTAGCTTCATACATGTGTGCTAGAGGTTCAGTTTGTACCACATTTGTGGGAACTTCATCTACATCATCATCAGAGTTGAACAGCGGTGATTCTAGGTGAACGGATAGTCTAGTCTCAGCACCATCCGCACCAGGCTCACGAAGCTGTTCTTCTGGTGGAGATGAGGGTTCCTTCATGCTCTCCATATTTAGGTCGAATAACCTACTAATTGCGTGTCTTCCCCTTGAACTAGAAGGCATCTTAACATTGAGATCGAAAAAGCTCGCAGTAGAATGCCTCCCTTGGAGCTTAAAGCCATCGTGTCAAATGGAAACTGCACATATTATTACGTCGAGGGCATCTCCATATTTATGTCAAAGAAATTGACAGATGAATGCCTTCCCTTTGAACTGGACGCGATGTTGCCATACGAATTGTTTGTAGACCCACCTCGGTACAGATCATAAGGAGTTGTTGATGAATGTCTCCACATTGAAGTTTATGGGATGGCACCATGATGTGGATTTCTCATTATGAAATTAAAATCATTACACATTACTGTAGTTGGGCTGTCAACTTGATCAGCTTGTTCAGCCAGCCCATATTGGGAGCTTAATGACATACCCCGAACAACACACACTTCAATAAACTTTGCATACATCTCTGTATCGGCATCTGAATAATGATTTTGAGAATCAACCATCATTTCAACATCATCATTGTTCAATATTTCAAATGATGTATAAGTTAACGGAAACAATGATGTTGTAAATCTGTACTGAAGCAACGACATTCTTCTAATACTTCCAACATGAACCTTCCTTGAAATCTTCACTATCAGCTCCTCAATAATTATGTTTCTCTTGAAGGATATTTTAACATAACGATTTGATACGAAAACAATGTCGGTTTCATCTTCCCGAATTTCTCTATCATAATAAACAATAGCTGAAATTCGTGTCATTCTTAGAGTTTGAAAGGGATACAGTCTCATATCTGTAAAAAAAAACTTGAAACAAGCCTAATTAAATAAATAATATATGAATTAAAATATAACACAATGAAATTTTTACACATAAACACAAATAATTTAAATAATATAATTTTATATTATTACCATATCGACAAAAATATTTCGACGTATGCTCTCGCTTTCTAATTTTACAATCACAAGAATTAATTAAAAATAATTAGTACAATATTTTTTTAAATAATCATATATAATTATAAAAAAAATTATATATTAAAAAAATTACCTTACAACGAAAGATCGAACGAACTTCTGAATCAAAGATAAGAAGATTGTCAGGTGATATTTACGGGTTGAAATGTTTGTTGTGTGATTTTTGAGGTTGAGAGGATTGGTGTGAATGTTTACGGGTTGAGAGCGTACTTATAGCCGAGAGAAAAGATTAAAAGCCGAGAAATACAGATATAATTATACATGGTGTGACCCATGCACCGCGCCTATCTGGCGCTTATGTCAGACGACAGTAAGGCGCGGCCATGCACCGTGCCTTACCCTGTGTGACGCCACATCAGCGTAAGGCGCGGTGCATAGGTCGCACCTTATCTTACGTGGTGTCACATCATCGTAAGGCGCGATGCATTGCCTCGTCTTTCTGCAAAAGGTGTTAGATCGAGAAATATATCTCAAAGGGTGTCTGACACGTAAATATTTAAGTAAAAAATAATTTTTCGAGAAAATCACCGTCAATATTAAAAAAAACAATGATAGTGACGATGATCCTATTGAAGAACAATTATTATAGAGAAATCCTTCATGAAATTGAAGAATATTGTAATGTAAAACTTATTTATGAAGAAGTCATCGATGAAATTATTGTTTCTTATTTTTATTGTTTATTAGTATTATAATTTTTTTCTTTTTGTAGTAACATGGTTTAATTATATATATTATTGTTATTTTTATTAACATTGTAAAAATTATTATTATCTAATTAACTTTCTATATTTTTACTTTTTAATATAATTTTTCGAAATACATATTTAATTAATCGTGTCTTTCATGTAAACTAAAAACGTGTTAACTAAGAGTAGAAGTACACCCAGTTAAATGTATGACAAACCTGATAATTTTTATTTCGCGTAACAGAAAAATATATCATTTTGAAATTTAAAAAAATATTAGTATTGATTTAAAAATTAATTTTTAATTGATGATATTATAGTATAATGGCCAATTCCCTCGTTCTTTAGGTGATTTTTCCGATAAATCACTCTAGGCGATTTTATTTATCTGTCAGACATCGTTCAGACTATATTTTTTGATCTAACACCCTTTGCAGAAAGACGCTCCTCTACATCGCGCTTTACGCCACGTAGGGTAAAGCGCGCCCCTGCAACGCGCCTTGTTAAAAGTATAAAAAATTCGGGTGTTAATTTTGTAAATATTTTTAAACTGGTGCCTAAAATGTAATTAATTTCTGTTAGGGTGATATATGTGTAAAAATACCAACTTTATCTATTTTTTTGTGATATTATTTTTAACAAATGTTTATTGACTTTTAAAATTAATTGTTTAAAAATATTAAAATAAACTTTTAATTATAATTGAGAGATCAAATGAATTATTATTCACTTTTTAAAAAATAAATACAAATACAATAAAAATGAATTAAAAATGAATAAAATTCAATAAAAATATAATGTAAAACTAAAAAATATCATATCTTTATTTAAAATATTTTTTCTAATATTAATTTTAAAAAATATTAAATAAATATTAAATTTTAATTTTATTAAAAAAGAATAAACATTATTAACTGTTGTTAAAAAATATAATTAATGAATACTAATTCATTTGATCCCTCAATTGTAATTAAAATTTTATTTTAATATTTTTTTTATATTTTTAAAAAATTAATTTTAAAATACTCTATTCTCAAGACCTATTGTCAAGTTTATGATTGTTAAACAGTAGTATATGTGAAAAGTTACAGGAATCAAATGAAAATTAGATCGTACAAAGTCAATAACTCAAACTTGTCTAGCTACTGTCTAAATATCAACTCAATTGTACCAAGAATAAACATCCGATCAAAGAATTGATCTTTTCTGCTCAATCTTCACAAAAACTGTTTCGTCTCACCATTTTCTCCCGCGTATGAGCTCCTTTCTTTTTATAACATTCATGCAAAAGAATATATGTATTGTGTAATTTCATACAAAAATCAAAATTTGTCGAGTTATAAAATAATTTGTAAAAAAATATTTAAAAGTATTTTAAAATATGAATAATTTTATAATAGTTTTATAACTAGTATTTCTTTTACAAAATGATGATGATGATAGTAAATATTTTATAATTTAAAAAATTATAAATTTCATATATTTTTAAAAAATTTATTGATTTCTAAAATTAATTGTTTAAAAATATAAAAAATATTAAAATAAACTTTTAATCACAATTGACTTTTGCAATAAAAGTTACTCTACTTTTGATTTTTCTGGGTGCACGTGGGCAACTATATTCAACAAAAAAGAATTGAAAAAGAAATGAGCTCATACGCAGGAGAAAATGATGAGACAAAACAGTTTTTGTGAAGATTGAGCAGAAAAGATCAACTCTTTGATCGGATATTTATTCGTGGTACAATTGAGTTGATATTTAGACAACAATTAGACAATTTTGAGTTATTGAAAAAGAATTGAAAAAGAAATGAGTTTTCCACACCTACGACTAATAATTATAAACTTGACTAAAATAAACTTTTATTTACAATTGAGGGATCAAATGAATTATTATTTATATTATTTTTAACAGTTAATAATATTTATTCATTTTTAATAAAATTAAAATTTAATATTTATTTTATATTTTTTAAAATTAATATTATAAAGAATATTTTAAATAAAGAGATGATATTTTTTAGCTTTACATTATATGTTTATTGAATTTTATTTATTTTTATTATATTTTTATTTATTTTTTAAAAAATAAATAATAATTCATTTGATCTCTAAATTGTAATTAAAAGTTTATTTTAAAATTTTTAAATAATTAATTTTAAAAGTCAATAAATATTATTAACTATTGTTAAAAATAATATCACAAAAAAATAGAGAAAGTTGGCATTTTTATGCAAATATCACCCTAACAGAAAGTAATTATATATTAGGCACCAATTTAAAAATATTTAAAAAATTAGCAACCGAATTTTTTACACTTTTAACAAGGCGCGTTGTAGGAGGTGCGCCTTACCCATGTGACACCAGATCAGCGTAAAAGTCGCGCCGTAAAGAGCGGTGTAAGAGTCGTGCTTTCCTGCAAAGTGTATTATATTAAAAAATATAATATGAACGGTATTTAACAGTAAAATAAAGACGCATAAAATCACCGTTCTTTCACTAGATTGAAACAATTTTGAATTTATCGCAGAGAATGGAGGATGAGAAATTGGAGGATGTGGTTTCACGAGGGAAAATATCGAAGTGGTGTGACTCAACAAATCATACACGTGATGGCTAGGGTTGAACTTTCATTCGAACCGTCAGATCGTATGAAAATTTATAGTATTTCGCACCTCCTTAGATGTTGACCAGCTTAAGCGTAATAATCACAATTTTCATATAAATATCACAGATAAATTTAAATACGACGAATATTTATATACACATGGTTTTCAGAACTGAACCGGTCAACAAATCGACCGTGTTATCGGTTTATTTGTTCAACTGGTTGAGTCGATTAGATCGGTCGTAAGAATCGGATGACGTCATAATTATTTAAAAAATTAAATAAAAATATAAAAAATATTTAATAAAAAATAAAAAAATTTAGGTTGAATCGGTTCACGGTCCGGTCCAAGCGGTTCAAAGCCAGTTCGAACGGTTCCTTGCGGTTCACTAGAACCGGTTCAATCGGAATAGAATGGACCGGACCAGACAATGATTCCCGATTGAACCGGTTGAACCTGCCGATCCGATCCGATTTTCAAAACACTGTATATACATTGAACATAAGAAATTAAGATGTTAAATTTAAATACGACGAATATTTATATACATTGAATATAAGAAATTAAATGTTGATGTATTTAATATTTTACGTTTATTATACATAATTACTACTTAAATAATAAATTAGGTGTAATTCAAATTATTAAAAAATTGATAATTATTTTTTAACCATTCTTTTTAGGTTTAAATGCATCATTACACTCCTAAATTATATCATTTTTATCAAATTGTCAATTAAATTATTTTTTGGAACGTTCTGTCCCTTTAATTTTAAATCGTTATCCCATTTATCCCAAAACGTTAACCCGTTAAAAAATATCCATTAAAAAATGTCAATGATCAATCAAAACACGCCACTTCACTATTTATTTTTAATCTAAATAAATCAAAATCAATTTAAAAATAAAATTACATAATATACCAAAACTACCCTCTTTTCCCTCCTCTCCCCCGTCTCCACCATCATCACCACTCACCCTTTCCCCAACCCCAACACCCCTCTAAATTAACCAAGACCCATCGCCGACTCCAGCACCACCCAATTCTCACCAAAACCAACAAAAAATCTGTAAATTTCAGGCAAAAATGACACCACAAACAATTTTTACAAACTGATTTCCAGGTAAATCTAGAGTAAGAAAAAATGATGAATTTTTGATAACGTGACGTGAAACCCAATTGCCATCCTCTGCTTCTAATTAATTTAAGCATTTTGTTGAGCCAACGAATGTCCTGAAAATAACCCAGTTTTTTCCGCATCACTTTCTAACCAAACAGTCGAAAATATCTGATACAAATGAAGCATATAGAAGGGGAAAGAACAGGTACCTCCAGGGAACATCTTCAACAAGCAACTAGTCACTTTCTTTGTCTTGAATGGTTAAAATTCATGATTTTTGGATCAAACAATTTGCATATTTTTTGTCTAAAAATCAGTTTGTAAAAATCGTCTCTGAAATTGTTTGTGCTTGTGCCGCCGCTTCTTCCGCTCTCTGATCTGTCTCTCCATGAAACTGAAAAGAATCAGTCCATCAGATTATGCCCGAGTCTTTCCATTTTCTGTATTTCAGCTAACAGTACATATTACCACGATCCGATTCGACCCGACCCGACTTGACCCGGCCCGAGACGAGATGGGACGGGACGGCGGCGACGGTGCGCGAGAGTCCCCTTGTTCTCTTACACTCAACAAAGAAGTAGGAAATCCAAGCCTTAAATATCCATTCCCAATAGTGTTTCCAATACTATGTGGGATTTAGCATTGCAAACACTTGGGAATCTTTTACACTATCGCAACACATTTTTTATTGTTTCAAACTAAGATCTTACAAATGGCTTGGGAATCTTTTACACTATCGCAATACTTTTTTTATTGTTTCAAACTCCACGTGAATTTAAAATAGTTTACGCAACACTTTTTCACTATCGCAACAATACTTTTTTAAACTCTCGCAACATTTTTTAAAATCATGTTGCGAATCTGGATATTCGCGTTGCGAATTTAGAAACTGAGTTAAAAAATCATATATATAAAATATTTTAGGTCACTGAGATTATTTTCTCTTTATTTAATGGGTACTTGATATTTGTTTGATTGGATTTTTTTCTTTCTAAAGTTTTATTCTGGATCAGCAATTGGGGGGGGGGGGAATTTCCCAAGTTGATTGCTCAAGGAAAATGGTGATTGAAAGCTTTTGGACATGGAAGAAGATGGGGTGGACAGTATTGGTGAGAAATGGAGAAAGGGAAAAAATGGGTGTTGGTGTTGGTGTTGGGGAAAGGGATGGTGGACGGTGGAGAGGAGAAGGGGGGGCATTTTTGACATATTATGTAATTTTGTTTTTTAATTGATTTTATTTGTTTATATAAAATAAATTTAAAATAAATGGTGAGTTGGCATGTTCTGTTCTGATTGTTCAATGAAAATTTTTATAACAGAAATAACGTTTTGGAGCAAACGGAAAGCGCGCTCTCTATCCCGCGTTATATGTTGATTTGGCGTCACGTGGGATATAGCGTCCCTTGTACCGCGTTATATGTTGACATGACTTACACGTGGGTATAGCGCCCCCTGATCCGCTCTATACGCCACGTAGGGGTATAGGGCTGCCCCTACTCAGCGCTATACCTGTGTATAAATTATATTTAGCGCGGACCTTAGTCCGCGCTATACCTTTTATCTGAATAATTACATATAGCGCGGTGCAGGTACCGCCCCTTATATGGTTATAAATACCCTTCACTCCCGGTTAAGTTTCTCACATCTCCTCACATCTCTCCTCTCAACTTATAAATTAATACAATAATTTCATCAACGAGTAATAATTCTGATAATTTTCTCATATTTGATTTAGAAGTTCGTGCGATTTTTCGTTATAAATTTTGTTATAATTTTTTTATTATACTTATTGTTTATTATGATTATTTGAAAAAATATTATACTAATTATTTTCAATTAATTTTGTTTGTTTGTAAAATTAAAAAGCAGGAGCATGCGTCAAAATAGTTTTGCGGTACAGGTAATAATATAAAATTATATTATTTAAATTATTTACGTTGATGTGTAAAAAAATTATTGTGTTATATTTTCGTTCATATATAATTTATTTAACCAGGTTTGTTTCAGTTATTTTTTTGCAGATATAATATTGTCGCACTTTTAAACTAAAAGAATGACGCAACTTTCAGCTATTGTTTATTATGATGGTGAAATTCGATAAGATGAAACTGACGTTTTTTTCGTATCAAATGAGCATGTTAAAATATCATTCAAGAGAAACATAACTCTTGAGGAGCTGATAATGAAGATTTCGAGGAAGATTCATGTTGGAAGTAGTAGAAGAATGTCGTCGTTGCAGTACAGATTTCCAACATCATTGTTGCCATTAACTTATACATCGTTCGAATTTTCGAACAATGATGATGTTCAAATGATGGTTGAAGCTCAAAGTAATTATTCAGACGCCGCTATTGAGATGTATGCACATTTTGTTCAAGTGCGTGTTGTTCGGGGTCAATCATTAAGCTCCCACTATGGGCTGGCTGAACAAGTTGATCAAGTTGACAGCCCGACTACAGTAATGCGTAATGATTTTAATGCCATAATGGAGAGACATTCATCCGCAACTCCTTACGATATGTACCGAGGTGGGTCCACGAACAATCCTTATGGCAACACCGAGCCCCAACTGAATGATCCGGCCAGACGAAAATCGTTAAGATGTCGAAACCACATGCAATGAACTAGGTTGCTCGATTTGTCCGGCATCAGCAACCCTACTATTAACTGCAGTATGCATGCCCGTGCATACATCTTAACTTCATCCTCAGGGCGTCTGCACTCAACTCCCGAAATTTGGCATAACCAATTTAACGGTATCCTACCTCCGATAAAACTTTCTGGGATACGTCCTAGATTATCCCAGCACAAAGTAGTCTAGGAACCCTGCGAGATCCCTAATATCACATCTCCATCCACTGAAAGCCCTAGGTGCATAGCAACATCCTCAAGTGTAATCGTGCACTCTCCGCACGGAAGATGGAATGTGTGGGTCTTCGGCCTCCACCGCTCTACTAAGGCAGAAATAAGGTATGGTTCTATCTTACAGTGACCCTGATATCTACATATGTAACCAAATACAGCCTCTACTAAATACGACAAGACACGGCTAGGTATCACTAACTTAAGATTCCTAATAAAAGGATCTAATACACGGTCCTTCTCCTAAAATTAAATAATTACACAAATTAATTCTTAATATAATAATCATGCATTAAATAAATCAACAAATTATTACAAATAATTTAAATTAAACTAAAACGTTAAAATGTTACCGTATCAGCAAAGTGTCGAGATATATGATTTATATCCAAGCGAAGTAGACCGTCTTCCATTATATATCTGTAAAAAAATTATATTAGTAAAATATTAAATAAAGTAAAATGCTTAAATAAATTAAATACATAATATTAAAAATATTATAAAATATAACTTAAATAGAGAGAATATTTGAGAGAATTTGAGAGAATATGGTGTGATGAAAGTAACAGATGATGAGATATTTATAGGGAGGTTAGGGGGGTATTTATAGGGAGGTTTGGGGGTATTTATAGGTATAGCGCCCCCTATACCGCGCTATACCCCATGTGTCAAATAAACAGTGTGTAAGCTATGTCAGCGTATAACGTGGAACATGGGGCGCGCTATACCCCACGTGGCGTCAAATCAACATATAGCACGGGACAGGGAACACACTTTACTGCTACGGGTGTTAGATCAAGAAATATAATATGACCGGTGTTAGATCGATAAATTTACAGGTTACCAGTGATTTTTTTTTTTTTGAAAAAACGCCAATATATTAAAAGAAAAATACAGGGCAATAAATATTGTAAAATTAGGACAGATTCTTTATGTGTTTAGTAGATCTGTAGACGAGAAACGTTCATGCAAACGTGTCGCCACATATCTTCTGCTGACTGCAATAAATGTTTTATAGATATCTTGAAAGTTGTTTGGCAATCGCGAAAATTCAGGAACCAATGAGAAAACTTTGGATAATGAGTCAGCTACTGCCACCTCGAAAAGACAACAACAGTCTTATTATTATTATTTTAAAAAGATTATTAGATTATTTATTTAATTTTTAATTATTTAATAATAAATATACAAATATTTTGTAAATATTGCATTTAATCTTAAATTTTTTTGAGATAATAATCATTTTATTAATTATTGAAATATTTTGTTTCAGACAGTTTTAAATATTGTTAATGGTGGGTTTCAGTATATTTGATTTAAATAATTTTTTTATACTTTTAGTTTTATTTGATAGGATAGAATAAATAATTTTACTGTAATTAAATATGATAATTTATTTAATTCAAGATAAACGACTTGACAACTCAGTTATTATACCCCCCCCCCCCCGAAGTAACTGGTGTTTAGTTTTTATACATCGTGTGTTTAGACAGCTATGATGTATGAAAAAATTAATAATCACGAATTCCAACGATTAGATACATCTGGTTAATATTGTGTTTAGGCAATATATTTGACTATACATGTTTGAAATACATGTAAATTGTAATTATATAATTTTATAAATCTAAATTTTAAATTAATCTTTCAATAGAATATTTAACATAATATTTTAAGGAGAAAAAGATAATTGTATCAATTTATAGTGATTCATCTATTTTAATTTAAACAAAGAGTCACAATCAATGGAGAATTAGTTGTTAATCGATAATTGGTGATAAAGGGAACGAACGGGAGCCAAAATACCCCTCTTTACTTCTTATGGGTTTATATATTCACTTTTAATATTGATATATACATAAAATTATAATAATTATTCATATACTGATATGATAGATAGAATGATTGATATAGTCGGCTGCCAATTGATATTGGTACTAACAAATCATGCGGGTCTACTAAAACTATGCCAAAAGCTCATGATATAAGGAGAGTAGGGCTCCAACTCCCCTATGTTTTGTTCAGAAATATATCTAAGAAGGTTTCATCCAACAAAGTTGTAGGGATTTTATTGTGCAGAGTGAAAAAGACCTAAATGGGATATAACAATTAATCCTTAATCGAATGAATACCATAAAATAGTTTGATTTAAGATCTGCATGTTAAAATATCACCATAGCTAAGTAACTAACTCACACAGAAACCATGAATTACTGCTTTCATTCATTTGTAAATCATACTTTCTACAGCAGTAGCACAAGGCTATTTATACAGTATATGATGAAATGAAAAAAGAGAGGGAAAGATTGTTAGGACGTTATAGGAAAGAGAGAGTTTGTTAAGAAAACTCTAACCACCTCACGCACAATACACATGCATGACTCATATTAATCTATGCATACATCATTCATATTATCATCATACACTAACATTCCCCTTACTACTTTACTCTGCACCTTTCTAAATCAGCATAAACACTAACATTCCCTGTAGCAGTAAACTTGTAAACTTCTCAGCCTGCACATTTGATTTGCACAACCAGCACCTTCTATCTGTTTTACAAACAAGGGAGCAGACAGTGGTTTCGTTAAAACATCAGCAACCTGTTCAAATGCAGGAACTTCATGTACTTGTAACTTCCCTGTGAACCATTTCTCGAACAAAAAAGAGATCAAGCTCCACATGTTTAAACTTAGAATGCAAAACAGGATTGGCACAAACTGCAACTGCACTTGAATTGTCACACCATAGAGTAGGTTTACCATGAGAGACAATGTGCAATTCACTCAATAAAGATTCAAGCCATACCATTTCAGTAGCTGCACACGCAACACTCCGATATTCTGCTTCAGCTGTTGATCGAGCCACAACCTGTTGTTTTCGAGAACTCCATGAAACTAAGTTGCCCCCAAAATAAATGCAGAAACCAGAAGTGGAACGTCTATCATCCACATTTGCTCCCCAACTTGCATCAGCAAAGCCTGCCAAGGAAAGTCTAGAAGACCCCAAGAAACGTAGACCAAAGTCAATCGTTCCTTGTAAGTATCTTAAGATACGTTTCACAGCCTGAAAATGTGTGTCAAGAGGAGCTTGCATAAATTGATACACACGATTGACAACAAAGGCGATATCTGGACGAGTGATAACAACATACTGTAGAGCTCCAACAATGCTGCGAAATTGAGTAACTTTCTCATTGGATTTCCATCCTTAACTGAAAGTTTGCAGTTTGTAACCATAGGCGTAGGAAGGCCATTTGTGCTTTCAAATCCATTGCTTTGTAACAATTCATGAATGTACTTTTGTTGACATAAAACAACTCCTCCTGATTCATATTTGACTTCAATTAAGAAGAAGTTTAGAGTTCCCAGATCTTTTAAGGCAAACTTTGCATGCAATTTATCAATAACAATCTGAACCTCACTCGGATTACTGCCAGTGAGGATATATCATCAACATATACAAGTACATTAAACACTTTTCACGCTTTCGAATAAAGAGAAGAATCAAACTTGGCTACCACAAAGCCTTCAGATTCTAAATAACTTCTCAAGCTATCAAACCACGCACGTGGTGCCTGTTTTAAACCATATATGGCTTTATGCAACTTACAAACCAGTTTCTCATCACCAAATTCAAACCCAGGGGGCTGAGTCATGTATACTTCTTCTGTAAGCACTCCATTGAGAAAAGCATTATTGATGTCAACTTGCCTAAGTTGCCATCCTTTTGACAAAGCTAATGTCAATATGACACGTACAATTACTGGTTTAACAACAGGACTAAAACTTCATGAAAGTCAATACCTGGTTGTTGAAGAAACCCCTTTGCTACCAATCTTGCTTTATATCGAGCAATTGAACCATCAACATTTCTTTTGATTCGAAACAACCACTTACAATGCACTGCCCTTTTGTTACTTGGTAATGATACTAGAGACCATGTTTATTTCTCAGCAAAGCCTCATACTCATCTTGAACAGCAACCTTCCAATGTGGACTAGCCAAAGCCTGTTTAATGTTATGGTTCTTCATCAATCCATGATGTGACTTGAAAAATCTTTGGTTTTGAAATGCCACTCTTACTCCTTGTTTGCATTGGATGAATGTTCAATATCGAGCTACAATCAGCCCATATCTATCTATGGCAGAGTTGTTTCAATTGGAACAGTAATGGAACTCGATTCTGCTGGAATAGCATCTTCACTAGTTGCATGAGCATTTTGACTTTCAGTCGCTCCTCCACTGTTTACTTCATGATTTGGCTGACTGTCAGCACCTTCTTCATCTTGCATATTATTCATAGATGAAGTAGTATCAATACATCCTTGTTGAGTTTGAACATGTGGAGCAAAGACAATGGGTAATTCCCACGTTGAAACATGTGAGTCTGCATGTTCTTGATTTGTCATCTTGCATGCATCATAGGGAAATCTATTTTCATCGAAAATGACATGCCTCGAAACAAACATCCTCCCAGCATCATCATCAAGGCATCTATATCCTTTGTGATGGATTGTATCCAAGGAACACACACTGCTTGGATCTATATTCAAGCTTATGATTATTAAATGGTCTCACCAAAGGAAAGCAAGCACAACCAAAAACTCGTAACATAGAATACTCAGGAGATTGTTGGTGTAAAACCTGAAATGGAGACTTCCCATTTAACACCTTTGTAGGTAAGCAATTTATAAGATACACAACCGAGATGAAAGAATAGCTCCAAAATTTCAAAGGTAATAAAGCTTGAGATAGCAGAGCCAGCCCCATTTCAACACATGACGATGTTTCCTTTCAGCCTTGCCATTTGCTCAGATGTGTTTGGACAAGAGAGTCGATGCTGGACTCCATGGTTAGAAACCAACCTCTTAGAGACTGATATTCTCCTCCACCATCAATCTGCAAACTCTTAATCTTAACTCCAAATTGCACCTCAATAAGTTTGTAAAAATTTAGAAAGCAATGCATTACTTTTGACTTTCTTTTAATCAAGTAAAGCCAGGTAAATATGCTGTATACATCAATGAAGGACACATAGTAGGCATATCTATCACTAGAAACAAATGGTGGTGGCCCCATACATCATAAACAACTAGTTGAAAAGGAGCTGTGTATTCAGTGAGTGAACTAGTGAATGACAGCTTGTGAGCTTTACTTTGTAAGCAAGCATTGCAAACAGAAGCCAAGGAACTTTCATTAGAAGCAACATTACAAGTTTCATAACAGTTTTTACCACACTAACAGATGAGTGCCCTAGTCGTCTATGCCATAAGTCTAACAAGCCACAAGACTTTGACACATTATTTAGTTGTATTTGCTTCTTAGGAGATAAAAGCTGATAGAGTCCTTCATCTGTGAGCTTCCCTTTCAACAACACACTCTGTGTCCGAGTATCCTTCACAAACATTCAAGCGGATGGAATTCAATAAAGACATCATTATCTCGAGTAAACTGAGAAACAGACAGTAAATTTTTCTTAATGTCAGGAACATGCAAAACATTTTACAAAATCAGCTGCTTTGTTTTAGATGGCAAGTAACTTTGACCGATATGAGATATTGTCACACCTTCCCCATTCCCATTTGAAGACACTGATTACCTGTGTAGGTCATACCAGTGTTTAGTAACGATGAATCATTTGCAGCATGATGTATTGCCCCCGTGTCTGGATACCAAACTGGATCGGTAGTGCTGGTTGTTGCAGCAGGTCGAGGCAATGAAGTAGTAGAGGCAAAGCCAGTTGGAGAAGCCATAAACACTTGTGAGTTTTTAACTGAATCCACACCAACATGAGTAGGTAGTGGCGAGTACCACCCTGATGGAAAGATCCTGGACTAGGCATCACAAAATGAGGATTAAAGTAATAATAACCAGGAGGGGATGAAAATGATGCACTTATGGAGGGAAAAGGAGCACTCATTGCATGATTAAGAACATGAGCATTTGAAGAGAACTGCTGATTTCCAGCAGGAGCTTGAGCTGGCTTCCACCCTTCATTATTTCGATTGCCATAATCAATACTAGTGAAATTTCTATCAAAACGATGATAGCATTTGTGCACTGTGTGACCAAATTTTCCACAAAGCTGACATTTAGGACGATTATCAAATCGACCTCGACCACGACCACTAGATTGACCACGCACAGCTTCATTCTGTTTTGAAACAATAGTGATATCAAAATCCTCCAATTCATTCACCTTATTTTCACCTGTAGATATTGAAACCAAATTTGCTGAAATTCCTTCAGTGAGAAACGCCTTATGACGAGCTTCACAGTCAAGTAACATTTCAGTGAGCACGTCTAAAGAGACATTATCACGAGATGCAATTGCAATGACTGATTCAAATTCCATGGACAGACCGGCAAGAATAACGCTAACTTGCTCATGTTCAGCAATCAGACTACCTGCAGCACATAACATATCACAAATGGATTTGACTTTGGCCAGAAACTCATTCACCGTTTGGCCAGCTTTGCGTTGAGAATGAAGACTGTGTCGAAGTGATGACACCTTGGCACTTGATCGAGCACCAAACAATCGTGAAATAGTATTCCAAATGGAAATAGAAGAGGTAAGACCAGTGAGATGTGGTAAAACCTTAGTGCTGACAGTAGTAAGTAACCATGATGCCAATAACTTATCTTGTTGTTGATAGAGAGTGGACGCCGAGCTATCCTCAACATTTCCAGATTCCACGTTGCAACCGTCACATGAGGTCCACCTTCATCCGTGATGAATCGAAGTAATCCATAACCATATAATGAGAGAAACCTGATGTTTCCATAGTAGGTAAGTACTTTCAGAAAGCTTGACCACATCCTTCTTGGGAATGTGTTAAACTGAGGAGATCTCCATGAAATACAGCCACACGCAGCAAAGATAAAGCAAAAAATAGGCTACCAGCCCTGGCGACTGATACCATGTTAAAATATCACCATAGCTAAGTAACTAACTCACACAGAAACCATGAATTACTACTTTCATTCATTTGTAAAATCATACTTTCTACAGCAGTAGCACAAGGCTATTTATGCAGCATATGATGAAATGAAAAAAAGAGAGGGAAAGATTGTTAGGACGTTATAGGAAAGAGAGAGTTTGTTAAGAAAACTCTAACCACCTCACGCACAATACACATGCATGACTCATATTAATCTATGCATACATCATTCATATTATCATCATACACTAACACTGCATATACCTGCGTGACGTTTGATTTACTAACATTTTTTTGGGATTGATATAAAAAATACATAAGTTATTCATTTCTTTCATTTACGTACTTAATTTTTTTTCCAATCAATATATATGTATAACATTACAAAAGTTATATTTTAAGTGTCCAGATAATAAACGTAAAAAATTTGTTAAGTGACTCGTGTCACAATTATATTTTTCACATAATTTATTATGAAAAAATATTTTAATTTAAAATTTTATTCAAATTACTTTAAAAAAATTATACTTTTAATACATTTTTATGTTATAAATAATTTGTACTCCGTTGAATGTTACTATTTATATTAATCATTTTTAGTTTTATATTAATTTATTTTTTACACTAATCCGTTTAATGTTACTATTGCGTTGTTACCTATCATTTCATCGACAGGCCTAGTATATTATTTGGTTTGGTCTGAACGGATTACTTGGAAGATAAATTTTTTCTTTATAGAAGTAACTAATTTTATTAAAAATAAAAAATACTCAATTATATTAAAGGTTTACAATTACAATCTTAGATTAAATATATAATAAATATATTTTTTAAATATAAGAAAATGAGTCACTTAAGATCACAAAAAAATAAATAAGGAAAATATTAGAAAAAATTTATCCAAGTAAACTCGAACAAAAAGTAGATACGAACATATCTAACCGAATCAGCAAACAATCAACAAAAAGTGATGAAATTATTTGAAAGACCACCGATAAACCGCAAATCAAAATCGAGCGACGTGAAAATACTATCCACAAACACAAATTACGTTCAAAGCATGAAAGATCAACATGATAACAAATAAGTGTCATCTTGATCAGTACTGACGATGTCAAATCTAACCATGAAAAAAAGATAAACGAAAACAACAACCAAACGATCGAAGACGTACCATAAAAACATAAAAAAACTTGTCATAAAAGCATAATTATTAAAAATAGAAAACAAGAAAATAATAAAGATACGTTATAATAAAACAAAGAAAAATAATGAATATATATCAACGGTCAGCGACCAATATCAAGACTAGTGTCGATTTCGATCATAAAGATAAAGAAAAAAAAGATTAACGGCGGTTAAGATGAAAACCCTAATAAAGACCTAAAAATTAAAAGATTGGGAAGACAAGATTGAAATAAAACCTGAGCTTTCATAAAATAACAAGATAGCATTGCCCCAAGATTAATTAAAAAATGAACATCTTAGATATATAATTGAAAATACTTTTGCTCACACAATATAAATTAGGAGAAGTGATGTGTGTATATATATAATCATTTGTCAATTAGTAAACCTACAAAATTTTAGTTCATAAAATCGATGCTTTAAAGACTTTAGCCTACAGTATATGATGCTGGATTGTAGTTCATGAAAGTTGGTAATACGAAAATGAAAAGAATATGATATGAAGGAAGCCCTCAGCATCCAATGGAGGAGCATCTGTTATCTTTAGGAAAATGGACTAAGCATGAGCCATTTGCACTGTATTTTTTTCTCAATGCTTCAATTATGTTCTATGACGTTTATGAATATATAAAAGCATATATATTCTATCGGGACAGCTAAATTATTGGCCTGACCCGCATAAATTAGATGCGGATTATGACGTGTATATTGATCCTTATCGTTCAAAATTTTGAAGATTGTTCTTTTAAATAATGAGTCGAACTGATGAAGTATGCTAGTGTAAAATTTGTTTGGGATTAATTTTTTTTAAATAAATTTAAATAAATTATTCCTGTCTTGGTTGAAATTTAATGATTAAAAAGCATGGATGATATACACGTTGAGCGTTCGATCGAGTCGAGTCCAAAAATTTCGAGTTGACTTGAAATTTTTTTTAGTCGAGTCGAGCTTATAAAAATCGAGTCGAGTCGAGTCAAAATTTTGAGTTTCTGTTTAAATTTAATAATAAGTATTTATAATATTATGATATTATTTTATTTCAATTTAAATGGGGTTTTTTTAAACCATATATATATTTCTTCATATTATTTTCATATGTGATATACATATATCACACAGAGTTATGAGATTTGACTCAAACTTGAAAATCAATCTACTAATTACTAAAAATTTCAAGTTACTCGAGTTACTATTCGAGTTATATTTTACAACTCGGTTTGAACTTGAAATTATTTCGAGTCGAGCCGAGTTTATGAAATTACAACTCGAAGTCAATTCACGTCAAAATTTTACGAGTTAGATCGAGTCAGAAAGATCGATTTCTCGATTCGAGTCAATTTTATTCACCTCTAATGGATGTTGTAAAGAGTTCTTATTTAACTCAAGAACTGAATGTTGGTGTTTAACCTGCATTATATAACTATCAACTTAATCAATATCGAAGGTGAGCTAGGAGGAACCATAGAAGGTTAAGACACTAACCAAGAAAGTAACAATTCAAAGGTAACCTAAGAGAATTATGTGCCATTACTACAACCAATTCCAGGTCATATCAAACCTACATGTTACGAAATGTTGAATGGCCTTTAAAGAGATTAGTATATTATTTCCAAACAAGTAGTTATATATAGCGATGGATTGAGAGAACGAGAGGGGACAATTGTTTCTCTTTAAAATTTTAAATTCAATTATATTTTAGATTTTTATATGTATTTTCTGTTGACAATTTAATTTCGTCACACTAAAAGTTTATAAATTCGTTTTCCAACATAAAATTTTACATTCATCCCTGATTATATCGGTCGTTGTTGGATGAATCATTTCTATAAGATATAACCAGAGCAGACTGCAGAGGAATAAAAAATCTCAATACAAGTGGGTTTGATACAAGCTCTACAACAAAACTGTTCTGTAGCGGCGTTTTTAGCGGCGTTTGGAGAGTAAACGCCACAAAATTTAAACATATAGCGGTGTTTACAACCAAACGCCACAAAATGAAACTTTAGAGACGTTTCTTTAACAAACGCCGCGATAGAATAGTAATTTAGCGGCGTTTTTAGCACAAATGCCGTAATAAGATTCGTTTGTAGAGGCGTTTTCCAACAAATGTCGCGATAAAGAGTACTTTAGCGGTGTTTTTAGACAAACGTCACAATAGGGTTCATCAATAGTGGTGTTTATTATAAAAACGCCGCAAAACATGTGCTATAGTGGCATTTTAAAAACGCCGCCAAAGGATAAATATATGCTCCACTCTCACAGCAGCAAAAACATGTGCTATAGTGGCGTTTTTTTAAAACGCCGCTAAATACTCATATTTAGTGGCGTTTATATAAACGTCGCTAAAGATTGTAATTTAGTGGGGGTTTTATACAAACGCCGCTAAAGACTCGTACTTTAGTGGCGTTTTTTTGTACAAACGCCGCTAAAAATGAGTTCATTATTGGTGTTTTTGTACAAACGTCGTTAACAACTCGTACTTTAGTGGCGTTTTTTGTACAAACGCCGCTAAAACGAGTTCATTAGTGGCGTTTTTGTACAAACGCCGCTAACGACTCGTACTTTAGTGGTGTTTGTGTTTACAAATGCTGCTAAAGACTCGTAATTCAGTGGCGTTTTTATATAAACGCCGCTATAGACTCATACTTCAGTGGCGTTTTTATACAAACGTCGCTAAAGACTCGTACTTCAGTGGTGTTTTTTATACAAACGCCGCTAAAGACTTGTACTTTAGTGGCGTTTGTAAACACAAACGCCGCAAGTTTACAAACAAGTTTTTTTAATGCTTCGCATGCAATGCACGTGATAAATTCCCTCCTTAGTTGTCTCTATTTAGTTCAGCTTCAAAGTTCCTCATTTTCCGCTCTGCGAAACCCTAACCTTACATCGGTTTTTCCTGCATCGGTCAGTCTACTCTTCTCCGTTTTTCATAATTTATTGAGTTTTTTTGCTCCCATTTCGATCTCAGTAACCGAGTGTTTTGTTCGAAGTCCGGTGAAGCGGGATCAATGGCTTCTTCGGTTCAAAATCTGGGTTCTATTTTGTACCTCACGCAACGAGAAAATGCTGAGGTTGATGAGACTCACCACAATTTTTTTCCAGTGTAAGTTTATACCTTTTTTTCTAGTATGCAATTTCAAAAAGAGCTTTTTCTTGTTGTAGGTTTATAAACCAAGTGAATATAATCGTGTTCTTGCTATTTGCGGTCCGGGAAACAATGGAGGTGATGGTCTGGTTGCTGCTCGTCATTTGTATCACTTTGGGTATAAGCTGTTACTATCAAACTCATTGATATTCTTTCTGGGTTCTTGATTACCGTCCTTGGTTTTTATTTTTTCCTCTATGAGTGCGGCGTTTAAAGATACATGGGTAATTTTGGGGATTGACTTATTGGTACCCTATAATTTTTTATTATTAGCATTCTAAGCGGAGTTGCTATAGTTTATTTTAGTTACGAAATTGGGATTATGATGTCATGCTCTAGAGCTGATTTGATGAACGTTTACATGTTAATGTCTTTGATCTTGTATTATTTAGTTAGACTCATAATTCTTTTTCCCATCAAATTCATGATATTTCAGGTTTTATGATTGATTTTTCTGTAGGATGTTCTCATACAATAAACAAGGATTTATAACCTTATAAGAGAGACTGATAACATGGCTCATAGCGTCGCAACATGTGGTGAGAGGGCAACCATATGTTGATCGGTCCAGATTGGGCTATGAACATTGAGCTATGCAACATTATAAACATGGATCCATGGTATATAATTCTTTCTATTTGTGTTGTTGACCTTTTTGCTATACTTTTCTAATTTCCGTTCTCTAATGCTTTCTATTACCTATTATTGTTATTTTTGAATTGTTGTTTGATTTACTCGGAAACACAAATATTATACCTATGGTACCAATGAATTCTGCAATGTGGGTACTTTAAGTATTCTCAAACTTGTAAGCCTTGTTTGTCGAATCTCTATTTAAATTGTTTTAGGCAAAATTTATGACCCCATCCATCTTTGAATTGTATAATATATCTTTAGATGGGACACTTCTCTGTGATTCAGGTGTTCTTCAATAAGGAAAGAGGTGGAGTTCCGGTGGAGTTTGCTTGGTTAACATGATTTACTCCGCTACTGATGTAGATAAGAAGTAGGCTTTCCAAATTTGGTGAAAAGGTAGATTGGCTCTATAACTAGAGGCAAATTGTCATGACTTGATTTTTCCAAGAGTTTTAAAGGGAAAGATGGTTTAAGGGGAAAAATTGTATATTTCAAGTATGCAAGATTTATTTACCATGAGTGAGGAGTGGAGCATTTTGACAGACACTCAGTTAGAGTGTACACTTGACTCAATAATTCAAGATGCTACAGCCCGACTATTCTGAATTTTCTTGGAAGTATATTGTTTGGTATATATATAACTGGGTAATTTCTTGGGGTTGTACTTATCCCTTTTACTATTAAAGCGTTGAAGGATTTGAAGTGTAAATATGGGTGAAAAATGCTTGAAATAGAATAAAGATATGGTCTAATATGGAATAAAGGTGTACATTAGTTTCATCTATTTAATTGTCTGAAGTATGGATTTGTGTTCCAAGGTTCCAATAGACCAGAAGCACCATATGTTATGAAAGTTGCATGGTTACGAATTCCCAATTTTCCGGGCCTCATCACTTTCTAGGTGGTGGATTTCAAAACTATTTGCAGGTGATTAATAGATGCACTCATTGTTCTTAAATCTCTCAATAATCTTCCATCTATATGTTAATTTGTGTTTCTTTCTAGAATTTAGGAGAGGAGAGACCAATCAGTTTACTATGATGCTCACGTCGTAAAGATTGATTGGAAAATGCAAGACATACGAAGGAGCAATGAAGACTAAATTCTAGTGAACAATATTTTTTTAATTGAAAGTGAAAGAACCTAGACTAAATTCTAGAGAACAATGTCAAACTACATTACATTTAATTTTAATGTTTATAAATTTTAATTTATTTTGTTCTTAAGTATTTTTCTGCATAACTTTTTTCTTAATTAAAATGTATGGTTGTTGTTAATTAGATAAAGCTACCTGATATTAAATTTAGGTGATGTAGAGCATAAATGAAATATGCAAAATCAATTAATCTTAGCTAAAGAAAGGTAATTAGCGGCGTTTGTATCCACAAACGCCGCTATAGATATTGACCTTTTGTGACGTTTGTTCCAAAACGCCGCTATAGCTATTGACTTTTTGAGGCTCGTTCCAAAAACGCAGCTATAGATCTTCCTTTCGCGGCGTTTGTATCCAAAAATGCCGTGGTAAAGCTTGACCTATTGCGGCGTTTTTTGTTCTCAAACGCCGCTAACTTTAGCGGCGCTGGTATAGCCGGCGCTTCTTGCGGCGTTTTTCTTATCGCCGCAAGTGCTTTTAGCGACGCTTAAAACGCCGCTATAGGACAAAAAAACACCGCTAAAACTCTGTTTTGTTGTAGTGAATTGACCCACCTACAGGAAATTTCATATCACTATTGTGGAATATGTGGACACATCATACCTAAGTGATACAAATTCATTGAAGATTTGAGAAAATAATACCCTAATTGAAACTCATAAGAAAGACAATGAAAAATTTAGAAACTTACTTAATAAAAGGAAGTGAAAATTAGATATGCTTTTATATTCATATAAAAAAATACGTGTAAAACGGATGAAACATGCACGATTTGGATGAGTTCAAAACTTGCTTACGTCTTCGTAATTCCTTAGAATTGCTTAACATTAAGAACTGCGGCAGACTTTCTTGAGAAAGCACGCCAAAAAGCAAAACCAATTATATTTGCCATTGATAAGTTAATTAACCATTAAAACTAGGTCAAATATTTATTTATTTTTATTTAAATTTTGGAGCATGTCTAATTGGCTATGGATGCTGTGTCATTCAAGGAATTAACGATAACATGCCAACTATTAAGGAAACTCAATTCATTAATAGCTATAGCTTAATTCATAATTTTGGAATGTGATCTCCTCTAACGTAATTAAAATGAATGTGTGGTAGCAATGATTCGGCTGTTTAAAGTAAAGGAAACTCAGCTCGGAATTCAAATGGTGGAACCCCAACCAAAAAACAGTCGGCAGGAGAGCTGCGTTTACACAAAGGTTAAGCACCATTCAGTTATTTTAATTAAGGTTTGTTTTTTTCCCTCTCCACGGTCTCCTTATAAATTTCCTTGTATTTTCAGACATTGCTGAGCTGAACCTGCCTAATTGTTGTAGCATATCATTTCCTAATGGAAAAGATGATCTCATGAACTTCGAGGTTACAATTTCACCTCAAGATGGATATTATGCGTAAGGAATTGCTTGCTTTTCCCCGCCTCTTTCATACATATACATATGTGTAGGGATGTAAACGAATCTATCGTTTAACGAATCGTTCGTGTTCATTTATTTATTAAACAAATGAATAAGAACAAGATTTTTTGTTCGTTTAATTAAATGAAATAACACAAACAAAGGGCTTGTTCATTCATTATGTTTGTGAACGCTCGGTAATTCGTTCATTATGTTCGTTTAAATTTATTCACATGTATATTTCCCATCCAGCAATTCAATATCCCTTTCATTTCACGATAGATTGAAAAATAATCTATGTTCGTTTGCGTTTGTTTATGATCGTTTGTATTCGTTTATCATCTTAACAAACGAACATGAACAAACTACATTTTTTAATGAATGAACATGAACAATAAATTTTATTAATTTAGGTATTCGTGTTCGTTCGATTAAAGTTAAACGAACGGATATAAATATATCATCATTTGTGTTGGTTCGATTCGTTTACAAGCCTACGTATGTGGCAATTAACGTGTAGGATTTTTAAACTATGATCTAGTAGATTGTAGTTGAGTCTTCAAATATCAACATCGTATTCTATTAATCTGCTCGTTAACTTCAATGTTAATTGTTTACTCAAATAATTCATGATACTTATTTTCAACATGTGGATGTAATTGGAAACATTTATTTATTGCATGAACAGCGTAAATGTGTTTTGTTAAAGAAGAAAAAGAAATAATATTCCTAAATTTTATTGATACGTTTTTTTTTTTTAAATATGTATATCCAAACTGTCTATACGAGTTTTATTAAGTCAGGTTCAAACTCACATTCAATGCTTTAATAAGTGATTAACCAAACAAAAGGACCTGTCTGATGCTTTGAAAAATCAAATAAAACGTTTGAAAATTTAAGAAGGGAATAGTTTGGATGCTTGGGCTATGTTTTGACTGAGTGGCTGCTGTTTCTTACAGTGGTGGAGCATTTAAGTTCCGTTTCAGGTTATCCCATGATGCACCCAAAGTTGAGTGCATACCCAAGGTAGTATACTAATAATCCTTACTCATTTTGATTCACTCATTTGCTTCTTTGTTTATATAAAAAAAATAAAAATTGCAGGTCTATCATCCCAACATTGACTATGAAGGAAATGTTTGTCTTAACATCTTACGGGAAGACTGGAAACCTGTGCTTAATATAAACACTATCATCTATGGATTATATCATCTTTTCATGGTCAGCTTTTGTCTAAACTGTGAATAATTCTATGAGTATATTTGAAAGCATCTGACATTTGTGGGATCTGTTTTCATTAGGAACCGAATTATTAGGATCCCCTGAATCACGAAGCTGCTGAAGTGTTGAAAAATGATCCGAAGGCGTCTGAGAATAACGTGAAATTGGCAATGTCCGGCAACTATGTGCGGGGTTTGGTTTACACCCATTTTTACTAATTTCTTTCTTTGTAGGGTACCTTAAAGTGCTAACATTATTAACGCTTTGAGTTTCATGGCCTGTATAGTTTTATGTGCAAATTACCTCTTTGGTTTTGATTTTCTCACTGGGGAATTGTTCCCTGAAAAGACCAACCAGCTGACATTTTCTATTATTTGTTTTACTTCTATGTTATTGTATGTTATTTGTTTTACTTAATTAGACTAGTTTTACTTAAATTTCTAAAAAAAAAACAATATTCACTCAAATCATCTCTTCCTGTTTCAAAGTGGCCACTCTAACATTGCCACGGTCTCGCCGAAAATATTATACAATGGCGTATACAATAGACAACACAATCCGAAAGGAATTGCCATCATTGATAGTAGCCCTCTAGACAATGCTAATGCCTCCCGCGAAGACCCCTTTATCGGATCGATAGACTGAATCATAACCGAACATCCTCTCCGATAGAATACCGACCAAGGGAGCAGCAATGAAGAAATTGATCCTTCGAAAGCACGGTCGAATGCGTAGATCATGGTTGGGTGTTCAGCGGGGATGACTTCGGCAAACATAGGACCATTTGCAGCCGTAGCATTCCAACTGATGGTTAAGCCCATCAAAAGGAGAGTGACAGCAAAGCGTGGTAACTACTCCCTGATTGTGGGATCATTTTAAGAAGGAACCATGAGAATGGGATGCCCATGAATGCACTGAACTGAGCGCACATGATACGGGCGGAATGCGGGTAAATTTGTGACATTCGATCGGCCATTAACCCGCCAAGAAAGGATCCCATTGCGAATCCGATTGCAAAAAGACTTAGAAGTGCTGCTGTAGAACTGTGATCAAACCCTGAGAAAGGAAATGAAGATTCAATGGTGTCAAGAATTAAACACCAATCCGATCATTCTTCTCGTACAATAATCGACATGGTAGTACTTACCGATTAGTTCAAACCACATAGTAAAGAATACCATGGCCGTCCATGGCAGTGAACCAACAAATCCCTTGCAAGACAATAATCTGAAATGTTGGAACTTTTATAACAGCCTTTGTTGCCATCCAGGACTCGAACCGAACCTATGAAGCGTGAGCAGTCCCTTTTCCTATCAATTCTTCCCTGCAACAAAATGCAGACGAATCACTGAAAATACTCTTAATTTAAATACCGGAAACACATCACTTGATCGATTATGGTGAGATGAATCTGTTTTGATGCTAACCTATCAGGATTATAGCCAACATCTCGATTTGTATCTACTGTTTCCGTTGGATCAACAACAAATAGGAACACAAGGAGACCAATCAATGAACTTAAAGTTGCCATCAAACGAAGGCGCAACGCCATCCAGGTGTACCCCAGAAGAGCTGACCGGCCATTATGGTAGCAATGACACCGCCACCGATGCCACCCAAGGAACCAATGAGGCTTAGTAACTCAAATCCATCCCCTCTAACACCATCCAAGTAACTATCAGCAATGAAAGACTGAAGTGCTGGTATCACAATTGTTAGTCCAAAGCCATTAACTGCTCTCCACAATGCAACCTGCAGAAACCGTTGGCTTCCGCCCACTTCAGCCGTGGATAAGGCCCAACACAAAGTGCTTACAGCGAGAACAGTAGGGCGGTTGTAGTTAATTACAAGTACTCCGGCCAAGGGAGAAGCCAACCCCTGCACAAAGTTCCTTATGAAGGTGAGATAGCCAAGATCAGATGGCCCGACATTGAAAGCTTCACTAACTTCTTTGTAAACAAATGGGAGGAGGTTTTCATCAGCACGCTCCATAACGGCAGCCAAGTTGATAAGAAGTAGCGATAAAGAAACAGGAAAACCTTTCTTGATCTGTGAAATGTTACAGCACCAACCTCAATACCAAAGCACATAAATTGATCATGTTTATATAATATCTATGGACATAATAGCTACTGTGAAGCCAATACACCTATGATCAATCTATTTTATTTTCTGCAAAAGAAGATAAGAGCTCATCCAATAGCATAACGACTGATATGATTTCCTTTGCTTATCAAATAGCATAACATGCCTCTTAAAAAAAAAAAGAAAAAACTAGACTGCAGTATGTTTAAGATAAACCAGATCCATAACCGGTAAACAATCATGAAGTGTTTCAATAATCAGATAGGAAAACCCAGAAGGCAAAAGCGAAGGTTCCATACATAAATAAATAATTTAAAAAATAACTCACTTCATGGTAAAGCTGTTTATGAACCAGAAAATATCCTGCGAAAATGAACTTTCCAGCATTCCCTGTTGAAACAAAAAGACCCCGGCTATTCAGGGATTATCCCTTAATAAGAATGTTCAAATCCCAATCAAATCGAACCAGACATATTTGTTTTAATACAAATTATCTTTCAGTTGACTATAACACACAAGTTAACATATTAGTCATGAACCCATTTGTCGATGGAAAATTAAGTAATCAAAGAATTAGTTTAATCCAGTCTAGGGAGAAGATTGCTTCCGAAAATGTGAGAACCGTTGATGGTCGTAGGCTGGTGGTGGCCTGATGAGAAGAATTAGTTTCATGGTCGCAGGCTGATCGTAAGCTAAACTTGGGTTCCAGAGATTGGACACTGATGTCAGAATTTTTAGTTAAAATTCCAGGATATTTTTTTAAGGTTGCTTCTTGACATTACCTTTATAACGTGTCCGAAAGATTGTCTCTATGTGTGAACGTTTCAATAAAAATAACAGACGTTTCATGCTCGTTTATCGCAAGACTACATCGATAGGAATAAAACCCAAATCATTTATCGTTTGTTCTTCCGGTGGGACACCGCCATGGGACGTTTCAAATCAGGGGACCGAAAATCCAATTTTAAAGCTTGTCGAAAGTGTTGCTAAATCCATTTTCAAACCTTTTAAAAGTATCCCAGCAACTACAGGGAATGAATGTTAGCTGGTTTAGAAAACGGTGAAGCCTTTAGAGATTTGGAACGGTGAAGACACAAGAAATGGGCAGAGACGATCTGGGGTTTTAGTTTTTGTGTTTAATATTTAGGGTAAAATAAGTAAAAGATGGGTTGGAAAAGATAATTTTTTAATAGTTTATGATTACGATCGTACATATATTATTTTTAATTATTAATAATATATAATTTTATAAATGTAATTGTCTAAGTTTAAAATTAAAAAAAAAAATAGATGGAGATGATACTTAAATGAAAACCAAAGAGTAATCCTTAACAACATGTAATCCGGATTCAGCATTACCAGTGCATCCCGAACATAAAGGGTATTAATCAAACGCTTATAACGCAGATTTTGTAAAGTTGGAATGAAATTTCTAGTAAAGCGCCAAATTTGGATTTTAATTTTTCTCTGACAAGATGCAGCCTAAATATTGTAAACTTCATTCTCACTCTGCGAGATACTAGTTTGCTCGATAAGAAGTATGTAGGCACTTCTAACACTAAACAGCCCCGATCTTTCTGCACACCAAACCATGCAATCGTTTTGGTGAAAACTCCTCGGGTAGAAAAACATTATGAATAAACTCCACATTCCATTTTCTTGTATTAGTGTCGTTCAAATCATCAACCTTTTCCATCGATTGGACACAATCCGATTGTACCCTGTAAGGAACCCGATTCGGAAGCTAGAAATCATTCCAACCGAAATAGATGTTCCCGATCCGACTTTCCTCGTAGCCCTTTTAGCAATAAACCTCTTGCACTCCAAATGCTGCGCCAAATTTACGAGGGAGATGAACTAGATTCGAGTTCAGAAAGTTACATGCTGGGAAATATTTCGCTCTGAGAATCCTTCCGATCAGAGATGGGTTTGTCAATAGATATCAGCCTTGTTTGGCTAAAAGGGCCATATTGAACTTTGCCATGTCTAGAAAGCCCAACCCCCTTCTTCTTTGTGTCGACAAAGATCCCCCATGTACACCAATGGATGCCACGATTAGACTTCGATTTTTGCCACAAAAAAGGCCATTATTTGCTCAAGTTTCACACAAATTCCTTTAGGTAGTAAAAAACAGTTCATTGCGTAAAGAGGAATTACCTGTAGTATAGACCTAATGAAAACCTCCTTACCTCCCTGTGATAGCACCTGAACACTCCAACCTCTAACACTGCTGTTAATCTTGTCACGCAAATAAGAGTTAGAAACCTCTAGAATTCGTCTTACATCTTTTTTGTTTGTTTCATTAACATTGGTGCTGAAAAAGAGGCCCGATTTGTCAAAATTGATGATTTGTCCCAAGCAGTTTCCATAGAGACCAATGATTCTCTTAACATAGGATGTTATTCTAGCAGTTGCCTCACTAAAAATAAGGTTGTCATCAACAAAGAACAGGTGAGAATTCATTGGGGCATACCTGTTAACCTTTACTCCTTGGAACTCACCTAGAGTCATGGCATGATGTAGATGGGAAGACAACCCTTCGCTGCATATTAGGAACAAATAAGGGCTTAACGGGTCCCCTGGCGGAGCCCTCTCTGTGGCACAAAACTATTTCTTACCACCCCATTAACAATAATCGAATATGTAACCGAACCAATACAGTAACTGATGCGATCCACCCACTGTGAGGAGAAACCCATTTTTAACGAAATTTCCCGCATAAACTGTCATTCAACTCTGTCGTAAGCTTTACTCATTTCCAATTTTAAAGAAAAGTATCCTTTACGGCCATCCCGTTTCTTAATAAAAGAGTGAAGTACCTCGTAGACAACAACCATGTTATCCGAAATTAGCCTATCTGGCACAAAATCGCTCTAAGCTTCGTTGATGCAAATGTTAAATAGCCTCTGCATTCGATTAATCATTATATTTGCCATAATCTTATATAATACTGTCATAACTATTAAAATAGTTATTGAAAATAGTATTTGAAAAATAGTTGACTTTAAAATGGAAAAATTGGTATTTTGGATTAATTATTGGATAGAGTCGTCATCGACCTTATTGTTAGGTAGGTTGAATACCATCTTTTAAAAACAATTTTAAGAAAAAAATGTTTTTTAAGACAAAAATGGTATGTGTTTACCAAAGATTTGATTTAATGGATTCAGGAGTCGGTTACGTGTGGGGAAGTGTAATCAACCACACAACGTCCAAAATTGGTACTGAATCGCTTACACGTTGTCGTAAATGGTGGAAATTACAAATCGAATATAAAATTAAAATATGATTCGTTTATTGAAATGTAATTAATTTACTTTGAGTTAATTAATTTAGAGAAAATTCTTTAACTTGAAAAGAAATCTCGAGATTAACAATCCTCCGTCGGGAAAACTATTTCGACTATTTCTTATCCGTAAAGAATATTCCCTCTTCGATAAACAAAATCGAATATAAATTGAAAATCGATATTTGAGTAAAATGAAATAAATTACTATTTAGAAACATGCATTGCATTGTTCAACTTAAATAAAAGAATTAATTAGCAAGATAAAATCAATTTTATTTCAAGTTCACATTTGTTCAAATGTCGTATTGGATTACATCACTTCGATCAAGTAATATGTTAGGATTTGCAGAAGCTCGAATCGACAACCGATAGTTCGCCAAGCGGGGTCGGGTTTGTTTTTGTGTTTAGGGAGTAAGGAGATTTAAAGATAGAGAATTGCACAACGATTTATAGTGATTCGACTTCTCAACCAAGTCTACATCCACTACCTTAGCTCTTCACCAAGGATTTTCCAACAAATTCACTAATTTGTTCTTTCTTTTTAGAGGACAAAGAGATAACCTTTACAACTCCCTAATTTTTCACGGGCTAAACTAGAACCTTATCCCTAGCTTTTCAAGGGCTCAACTAGAACCTTTCCTTTTACAAAAGGATAAAAGAAGTAAACAAGAAAACCATTCAAAGGTAGGGTGTTTACAAAATTTAAGCTCACAAGAACACAATATTTACAAGAGAATAGAAAAATAAGATTGAAAAACTCTTCTCTTGTGTTTGAATACTTGGATAGGTGTTCTCTATGTTTTTCAAGTGTCCTCAGCTTGTATTTATAGCTTGGAATGTGTTTGAAGTCGTATCTAGTTGATGGGGATGTTTTAGAGTAGTTTGAGGATGATTTTTTCTGCAAAAATAGGCTACCATAACATGGGGTATCGATACCCCTTCATAGGGTATCGGTACACCTTCATTAAATTCAAATTAAACTAGTTGTTAATAGTCGTTGCAGCCAGGGTGTATGGATACACTGCAGAGTGTATCGGTACACCAGTGTATGGATACACTGCAGGGTGTATCGGTACACTAATTACATTCGGTGTTTGAGCAGTCATAAGGGTATGGATACACTGCAGTGTGTATCGGTACACCAATGTATGGATACACTGCAGAGTGTATTGGTACACTTTAGCATTTTTGCTCAAATCCGAATTCAATGGACTTTGAATTATTTTTGAAACCTTTTTAAAACTTTAAATAAATTCAATTCAAGTCCAAAAACATTTTGCCTTAAAATTTGTTATATCGAAACATAATTCAACATGATGTTTTCCACGCCCATTCTACAAATAGTTGTTCTTGAAAAATATTCGAATATCTCACTAAATAAGGTAATAATATGCGAATAAATACAATTGTAAATGTAAAAATAAAATATTTACAACACATAAGTCAAATAATATTTATTTAATGTTATACAAATAAATACATAACATATAAAATGTACATACATAAGGGATTGAAATAAAAACAAATTAGTATTATAAACCAAAATATAATGACCAAAAAGTAAGTATTTATAATTACAAGGACCAGAATAGGAAAATAGAAACTTAAAGGACCAAAATAGTACAAACAGGAATTTAAAGGTCCAAATTAAAAAAATAGAAACTTAAGGGACTAGAAAACAAAAATAGAAACTTAAGGGACTAAAATAGGAAAAATAGAAACTTAAAGGGATAAATAGAAAAAAATAGAAACTTAAAGGACTAAAATAGTAATTACAAATAAACCATAGCCCAAAGCGCATATATTAAAAAATTTAGGCACCAGAAATGTAAATAACCCATTAATAACATTAGGGACTGAAATGGAATGAACCAGAAACAATAGAAGTCAAATAATAATTAAACCAAATGTAGAGCAGTGACTAAAATAAAATATTTACAATGTCAGGGACAATTCAAACATCAGCCAAAATATAACATACAAAATCAGTGACTAAAATGAAACATTTGAAAATATTAAAACCTGTTGAAAACATTTTTGTGTTTCGATATAACAAATTAAGTTTAAATGAATTTTAAGATTTTACAAATGATTTTCTAAGTATATTAGATTTAATTAATCGAATATCAAATTATTACTCCAAGTCTTTCAAGTTTAAATTCAAACCTTACTAAATGTGTAAAATTGTGTTTTATACTTAATATATTTTTGAAACAATTTTCACAAAGTATTTTGAACCAAAATCAAGCCTAAAATCAATTTTTCAGAGTGATGCACCGATGCACCAATCCATGCATCGATGCACCATGAATTAAATTGAACATCGAATGCATTTCATGCATCGATGCACTTACCATGCATCGATGCACTGAGGATTTTATGAAAACATCGAATGCATTTGATGCATCGATGCACCAACCACGTATCGATGCACTCTGGCTATTTTGAAACATCGAATGCACTTGATGCATCGATGCACTTTTAGTGCACCGATGCACTAAGGGTCTAACGGTCAAAATATTTGAATTTTACACTGATGTACCGATGCACCATGGGTATGCATCGATGCACTGACGCTCCCAACTGAATTTATTAATTGTTTTCACACTTAAACGACTATATTAACTCCACTAAGCATCCCCAACGTTCAGAATCATTTGAAGGTGTATTTAAACAAGCTTAGAAGCCATTGATCAAAAACAAGAAACAACAATCAACAAGAATCAAGAGAGAATCAAAGAGAAAGCATCAAACCTCAAGTTTGAGAATTTTCAAGCCTATTTCATTCAATATTCATTTTTGCTTTCAAAAACACTTATTGTGCTCAATTGTATTATTCTTGAGTGTTCTTTCTTTGTTCTAGAATTGTGCAAACATCTTGCCTTGTGAGGATTTTCTTGTAAGTTTGCAAAATTTGTATTGTTCTCTTTGGGAGAGAGTGTTCTCAAGAATTTGGGGTATATTCTTGAGGGAGTTGTAAGGTTACTCTTTGTCCTCAAAAGAAAGACAAATTAGTGAATTTGGGGGAAATCCTTAGTGTGGATAGCTAAGGTAGTGGACGTAGACTTTGGGTGAGAAAGTCGAACCACTCTAAATCGCTGTGCAATTACTTTTAATTTTCTGCAAAAGCTTCCACCAAAATTTTAATTGCCAATTCACCTCCTCTTGGCCGATTCCATCGATCGATTAACTCAACAATTGGTATCAGAGCCTCACTCATTTGAAGGTTTAATCACCTCTTGAGTCGATTCGGGAAGAGTTACATCGATTATCAAGTCATCAATGGCCTCTACTTCAAATGTCGACTCCAGTCTCGATTCAATGCCCGTCAACAAGCCTCCTTTCTTCAATGGAGCTAACTATGCCTATTGGAAGAATATGATGATGTATTTCATTCAAGCAAGTGACATGAGAACATGGAATATTGTAGAAGACAGTTATATCAAGCCTCTCACTCATCCAAGATTGTGGAGTGAAGGAGAGACAAGAATGTTCCAGCTCAACTCCAAAGCCATCCATATCATATTTTGTGCTCTTAGACCAGATGAATATGGAAGAGTTTCATCTTTTACAACCACCAAATAAATATGGGATAAACTACAAGTCACTCATGAAGGCACCGACTAGGTAAAAGAATCTAAAATTAGTCTTCTAACACATAGCTACGAAAATTTCAGGATGAAACCAAATGAAGATATCAAAGTTATGACGGATAGATTCTCAACAATTGTCAATGGTCTCAAATCATATGGAGAGATCATTCCAAACGAAAAGCTTGTGAGGAAGTTAGTTTACTCACTTCCAAAATCATGGCAATCCAAGAAGACTGCAATCATCGAGGCTAAGAACCTAAAGTCCTTAACTCTTGAAGAGCTAATCGGTTCCCTCATCACTCATGAAATGATGCTTAAAGATGAGGTGAACCTCGATAAGATTGACGAGACACCAAAGGAGAAGGAGAAGAAGAAAAACATTGGAGTTGCTCTCAAATCCACAAAAGATGATAGTGATTCGGATGAAGATGACGATGACGAGGAAATGGCCTCGTTTGCCAAACGGTTCAGAAAAATGATGAGACCTTACCGAGGAAGAAAATTCAAACGAAATGAAGGCCTAAAAAATGAACCAAAAGAGAAGGACCATATCATTTGCTATGAATGCAAAAAGCCAGGGCATGTCAAATATGATTGCCCACAATTGACAAGAAAGGGTCAATCAAAGAATAAGCACAAGGCTCATGTGGCTACATGGAGCGATAAAGAGAGTTCCGATTATGAGGAACAAGAAGTAGTAAACTTGTGCTTGATGACATTCGGGGAAGATTCTAAGGTAACCTCTAACTCATCTGAATTTGATGATTTATCTTATGATGAGCTATTAGAGGAATATAATGGGTTGGCTTCGGATTATGAGAAATTGTTTTTAAAATATAAAAATGATGTTTCAAAATTGAAAAATGAAAATAAACTCATATCCAAAACCAACAACGATCTTGAAAGTAAAATCAAAGATTTGCAAATCAAACTAGAAGAGTTTGAAAAGAAAATTTTGGATTTGCAAATTTTACTTTCAAAGGTCAATGATGATCATCAAAAGAAAATTGATGATCTTAAAACCTCTTTTTATAAAGTTGGAACAAAACGTTTTGAAAATGGAGAAAATTCAAAATCTAACTTTGTTAGAAAAAGTTTTAAAAACTACAATCATAGAGGTCCCCGAAGAACCTCTAATGGAAAAATCGTTAGAAGTATATGGGTTCCTAAAGGACTCATTACTACTAAAGATAAAAATATCCTACACAAATGGATACCTAAGGGGACTAGGATATTGGAAACTAATGAATATGGACCCAAAAGAATTTGGGTACCAAAAATTAGAAATTAATCTATGTTTGTAGGAAAAGGAGCATTGCTACAAGACACGGGAAACAAATTCAAATTCATGGTACCTTGATAGTGGATGCTCAAGACACATGACCGGAGAAAAAAACCGATTCATAAAGCTTAACGCCAAAAATGAAGGAGAAGTGACTTTTAGTGATAATTCAAAAGGTCACATCGAAGGTATATGTACTATAGGTAATACCTCTTCCATACAAATTAAAAATGTTTTATATGTAAATAGATTAAAACATAATCTCTTAAGTATTAGTCAATTATGTGATAAAGGATTCAATGTCATGTTTGAAACTAATGGTTGTAAAGTTATTGATATTGCATCTAATCGAATTATGCTTGTTGGTCATAGAATAGGAAACATATACATAGTGCATTTAGACTCTATTGATATGACTAATTTATGCCTAGTTACTAAGGATGAGCATGATAGTTGGTTATGGCATAGGAGACTAGGACATGCTAGTATGAGTGTTTTACAACGGCTAATTCAAGGAAATTTAGTTCGAGGGTTGCCTAAGCTTATATTTGATAATGATGAAATCTGTGATGCTTGTGCTAAAGGAAAACAAAAGCGAATTTTTTTTAAATCCATTAATGATGTATCAACTAGTAGAGTATTACAATTGATCCATATAAATCTTTTAGGGCCAACTAGGACTACTAGTTTGGGTAGAAAACAATATGCATTTGTCTTGGTAGATGACTATTCTAGATATACTTGGATTCTATTCTTAATTACTAAAGATGAAGTATTAGAAAAATTCATCACGTTTTCAAAAGTAATCCAAAACGAAAAAGGTTACTCTATAACTAGTGTTAGGAGTGATCATGGAACTGAATTTGAAAATCTTGGATTTACTGATTTTTGTAATTCTAATGGTATTAGTCATAATTTTTCAGAACCTAGAACCCCTCAACAAAATGGAGTTGTTGAGAGGAAAAATTGAACTTTAGAAGAAATGGCTAGAACCATGCTCTGTGAAAACAATTTGCCAAAATATTTTTTGGGCGGAAGCCACAAATATCGCTTGCTATATTGTAAATCTAGTAATGATTAGGCCAATATTAAAGAAAACTCCATATGAAATTTTCAAAAATAAAAAGCCTAACATTAGCTATTTTCATCCTTTTGGATATAAATGTTTTGTTTTAAACAACGGTAAAGGCAATCTTGGCAAATTTGATGCTAAAAGTGATGAAGGAATTTTTCTGGGTTATTCCTTAAATTCTAAAGCTTATCGAGTATTTAATAAAAGAACTTTAGTTGTAAAAGAGTCTATACATGTTGTTTTCGATGATAATCCCCTTCTGAGGAAGGATTCTTGTCTGAATGATGATGTAGGTATTATAAATATAAATGACGGTGAACATGACGTTGGAGAACCATCATCAAAGGAAGAAATGAAAGATGAGGAAACTCAAGATCCTCTCGAGAATCCAACCATTGAAGAAAGGGAAGTATATTACCCAAGAGAGTACAACTATGTCAAGGATGGTGAGATTATAGGTGATCCATCAAAAGGGGTAACAACTCGATCTTCTCTTAGAAATATTTGTAATTATGTTGCATTTATCTCATGCATAGAGCTTAAGAATATTAAAGAAGCATTAAAAGATGAACATTGGATTATGGCTATGCAAGAAGAGTTAAAATCAATTTGAGAGAAGTAAAGTATGGACATTAGTTGAAAGGCCTAGTAATAAATCTACTGTAGGTACTAGATGGGTGTTTAGGAATAAGCTTGATGAAATTGGTAATATAGTGAGAAACAAGGCTAGACTTGTTTCTCAAGGCTATACTCAAGAAGAGGGCATAGATTATGATGAAACATACGCTCCCGTAGCTAGGATGAAAGCAATTAGAATATTATTAGCATTTGCATGTTTTCATGAATTTAAATTATATCAAATGGATGATAAAAGTGCATTTTTAAATGGTTTTATAAAGGAAGATGTGTATGTGGAACAACCTCCAGGTTTTTAAGATTTAAAATTTCCAAATCATGTTCTTAAATTGAAAAAAGCACTTTATGGTTTAAAACAAGCTCCTAGAGCTTGGTATGAAAGATTGTCAAAATTTTTAATTGAAAAAGGTTTTTCAAAAGGGAAGGTTGACACTACATTGTTTTTAAAGCATAAAGGTAAAGATTTATTAGTAGTTCATATTTATGTTGATGATATAATATTTGGTTCTACTAATGATGTTCTTTGCCAAGAATTTTCTAAGCTAATGCAAAGTGAATTCGAGATGAGCATGATGGGGGAGCTCTCATTTTTCTTGGGACTCCAAATCAAGCAAAGAAAAGATGACATCTTCATCAATCAAGCTAAGTACATCAAAGATATGCTCAAGAAGTTTGGACTGGAAAATGGGAAGCCACATAACACTCCAATGAGCTCATCGACAAAGCTTGACATAGATGAAGGAGGTAAATGTGTGGATGTTAAATTATATAGGTCAATGATTGGTTCTTTGATTTATCTAACTGCAAGTAGACCGAACATTATGTTTAATGTTTGCTTATGTGCTAGATTTCAATCATGCCCTAAGGAATCATTTACTAGCTGTTAAGAGGATCTTTAGATACCTTAAGGACACTCCTAATTTAGGACTTTGGTATCCTAGAGACTCTAGCTTTAGCTTGCATGCCTTCTCTGATGCGAATTATGGAGGATGCAAATTAGATAGGAAAAGCACCTCCTGTACTTGTCAATTCCTTGGAAATATGCTGATTTCTTGGTTTTCAAAGAAACAAAATTGTGTAGCATTATCTACCACTGAAGCAGAATATATTTCAGCCGGTAGTTGTTGTGCACAAGTTTTATGGATGAAACAACAACTTTTTTGATTATAGAATTGAAGTAGGTACCATTCCTATCAAGTGTGACAATACTAGTGCTATTTGTCTCACTAAAAATCTCATCCAACACTCTAGAACTAAGCACATTGAAATAAGACATCACTTCATTAGAGACCATGTCACTAAGGAAGATGTAGTTCTAGAATTTATTGATACTTTGCATCAATTAGCGGATATCTTTGCAAAACCTTTAGATAAAGAAAGATTTTGGACACTTAGGAGAGAATTAGGTTTAACTAACCTATCTTCACTTAGTGTTTAAAATGATTTTAGCATTTTTAAGAATAAAATGAAAAATGCATATAATGATAATTTTTGATTGCATTCATTGCTATTAGTTAGGGGGAGTTTATGTTCTTTAGAGAAAATTAATTTTATGTTCAAATGAAGCTTAAGGATTAACTTGATTGATTGAACATGATTAATTTTCAATATATGAGTTGCCAATACCACTAGAGCTAATTAATTTAGCATTTTGAGTGTTTAAAACAGATTTTTTTCATTTCTGTGCTTAATGCATCGATACACTTAACAGTGCATCGATGCATCCCTTTGAATGTGCATCGATTCATCATGTTGATGCACCGATGCACGCCTTGTATGTGCATCGATGCAAAAGGCCATGCATCGATGCATCCGTCGGGATTTAGGTTTAAAAGGCTTATTTTTTCTCATTTGGTTCAAAACCTAAAAACTAAACCTCTCAGCCACTCGTCTATCTCATTCTCTAAATCCTCCTTTTGCTCAAAAATAACAAAATTTTGTCGGAATCTTCAAGCTTTTCAACTCCTAATCCTGTTTTTATCATCAAATCGTGCAAAACAACATCACATTCCCTCAAATCCGAAAATTTTCAAGGTAATATTTCAAAAACTCTATTTCATTGATTTTTGATCTTAGGACTAGTTTAGATTAGTTCTAGGATGAACATTATATCGGGTATTGATTGTTTGATGATTATAAACTAGATTTTACAACCAATTTCATCAAAAAACTCACAAATTTTTAATAAATTTTTGAATTTTCGAAATTGAAAAAAAAAATCGAAAATCTGATTTTAGTTTTTAAATTTGATGTTTTTTATTTAATTATGTTGTCTTCATGAAAAACTATACATATTATAATTTTCAAACGTTGTTTTCTAAATAGTTTTTCAAAAACTATGCCCATTAGAATTTGATTTAGAGAACCTTGAATTATTGCAGACTCATTTGAGTTTTGGGATTGATTAAATTGCATACATGTGTTTCAATATGCAGGTTATATTCTTTTTCCGATTCCTAAACTATGTCTAATCCCAAACGCCCTAGAACTTCATCGAGTCTTTCTCGTTCAAACCAACCTCCTAATCCCGTTCCTCCTCCACCTTCATCTCTATTAGGATCTTGTTTTAAGATGCTTGAGCGTCGTAGAGACGAATTGTACTCTAGGTACAGAAATTCTTTTCAAACTTATAGAATCCGAGAAGAGTGTATTCCTTCTCTTCAAGCTATGATAGATATTAACTTTGAATACCTTCTGATTCTTAAAGCTTGGAAGTTTGATAAAATGTTTCAGCTCAAACCTATCGTTTATCAACAGTTAGTCCACATTTTCTATTCCAATGCGGTATGTATTCAAAACGAAACTCAATGTGAGACTATAACCATTAGATCATATCTTTTAGGCCAATATATTACTATTGACCCCGCAATTATAGCTTCACGTTTTGGATTAGATGATGATGAGTTATATAATTAAAATGAAACTATAGATTATCCCTATGTTCCAAATGCTAGTGTTAGTACTCTATGATCTCATCACAATCATTTTCGTCATCTGATGATCTCTTGGTGGTTTAGACCATCCGGAGGTAAGTACTTCACTCTTCGTATTAGGGATTTGTGGTTTTTAAACTTGATATATATATTGATTTGATTTGAATTTTCACTTTGAGCTTAATATTTATTAATTATTTTGCATCAATGTCATATTAGTTGCATTATGACCAATTATGCCATTTCACATTTGATTATGAATATTGATTATGAAACTAATGGCTAACGTTTCTATTGATTGTGATCTTAGCAGTTTAAGTTATATTACTAATCAATTTGCTAAATGTTTTTCACAACCTTGTTTAAATTTTTGAGCCTTTTTGATTTAACAAAAAGGGGGAGAAATGTCAAGTATTACAATGTTTTAAATGTTTTAAAAGGGAGAAGTGTTATAGTAAGGGGGAGTAATTTTTCAAAATTGATTTCAATTTTTTTTTTAAATTTTTTTAAAATAACACAAATGTTTTGTTATATGAAAAATGGGGAGATTGTTGAAAACATTTTTGTGTTTCGATATAACAAATTAAGTTTAAATGAATTTTAAGATTTTACAAATGATTTTCTAAGTATATTAGATTTAATTAATCGAATTTCAAATTATTACTCCAAGTCTTTCAAGTTCAAATTCAGACCTTACTAAATGTGTAAAATTGTGTTTTATACTTAATATATTTTTGAAACAATTTTCACAAAGTATTTTGAACCAAAATCAAGCCTAAAATCAATTTTTCAGAGTGATGCACCAATCCATGCATCGATGCACCATGAATTAAATTGAACATCAAATCCATTTTATGCATCGATGCACATACCATGCATCGATGCACTGAGGATTTTATGAAAACATCGAATGCATTTGATGCATCGATGCACCAGCTATGCATCGATGCACTCTGGCTATTTTGAAATATCGAATGCACTTGATGCATCAATGCACTTTTAGTGCACCGATGCACTAAGGGTCCAACAGTAAAAATATTTAAATTTTACACTGATGCACCGATGCACAATGGGTATGCATCGATGCACTAACGCTCCCAACTGAATTTATTAATTGTTTTCACACTTAAACGGCTATATTGACTCCACTAAGCATCCCCAACGTTCAGAATCATTTGAAGGTATATTTAAACAAGCTTAGAAGCCATTGATCAAAAACAAGAAACAACAATCAACAAGAATCAAGAGAGAATCAAAGAGAAAGCATCAAACCTCAAGTTTGAGCATTTTCAAGCCTATTTCATTCAATATTCATTTTTGCTGTCAAGAACATTTATTGTGCTCAATTGTATTATTCTTGAGTGTTCTTTCTTTGTTCTAGAATTATGCAAACATCTTGTCTTGTGATGATTTTCTTGTAAGTTTGCAAAATTTGTATTGTTCTCTTTGGGAGAAAGTGTTCTCAAGAATTTGGGGTATATTCTTGAGGGAGTTGTAAGGTTACTCTTTGTCCTCAAAAGAAAGACAAATTAGTGAATTTGTGGAAAATCCTTAGTGTGGATAGCTAAGGTAGTGGAAGTAGACTTTGGTTGAGAAAGTCGAACCACTCTAAATCGATGTGCAATTACTTTTAATTTTCTGCAAAAGCTTCCACCAAAATTTTAATTTCCAATTCACCCCCTCTTGGTCGATTCCATCGATCGATTAACTCAACAAAACCAGAATCAAATATAAACAAAAATGATATAATACATAGGATAATGACTAAAATATAAAAGTGAAAAGATAAAGGCTCAAAGTCAAATAAAATGAAACTTCATTCATTACAGAGAATGAGGGACCTGAAGTGGGATTTACCCCTAACCAAAAAACACGGGGAAGGAGGACGACGAAGCTACGTCATTTTGCTTGGGATATTTAAGTCCCAAACCTACGCCTAAACCCCCATTCCCCTCATTTATTCCCTTTACCTCAAAAACAGAGAGAGAGAGTCTCTAAAAACTCTCTCAAGTTTCCTTCATCGGTGAAGGAATAGCTGCCCTACATCGACGGTGGCCACAGCGGCTCACAGCAGAGCCCACAGTGGTCGGAGAGGAAAAAAACTCCCAAACACTCATCTCCTAGTTCTTTACCTAAATCCCACACTAGTTTAACCTAAAACAAGCCCAATAGCCTTAGATCTATGATTTACCTCACAGAAATAACGAGACTTCGGTGACCTTTTGGGCTTCCAGAGTTTACAACCGACCAAGGTATGTTTCCATCTTTGGTATTTTTCTTTCTTTCCATATTTGGTTTAAATGTGATCTATTCTCTCAGTTTCTTTTTTGCTCTTTTAGGTTCGTGGTTTTCCTCTATTTTTTTCTTTTTCATCCTCTTTCTTTTCAAACCCCAAATAATCCCTAATATCTCTCTGATTTTTCTCTCTCTCAAAACCCCCGATCTTCAAATCACTCTCTTGCTTCCTTTATTTGCATGTGATGGCTTGATAATATTGGCCTTTGGCTTCCAAGAAATCAGAGGATGTGACAGCCTCCCCTATCTCTATCTTGATTTTCTTGCATTTTTTTATTTGGATTGTGATAGATTGTTGATTGCTTGATGTTTGGTCACTATAGGTAATAGCGGCGGTGTCAAAGGTGGTCGGTGCTGGTAGCAACAAAGGACGGAGGTGACAGAAGCAACTACCTAGGGTTATGATGAAACCCTAGGTAGAATCGAGTCGGGTAAGCTTGGCGGTTTGGGTCAGATCTGCTGAGTGGTTTTGGGTTGGATCTAGGTCATCCGGGTTTGGGCTTCACTTGTATATAGGCTTCAGGTAAGATGGGTTTGAGTGTTGTAATTGGACTGTATGTGACCTGCATAAAAAAGTAATAATAATAATAAATAATCTTTTTGTAAACCTGGACAAAAACGGGTGTCTACAAATACGTTGCACATATTGATAGGATGATATTGCGTGATTCTATTAGGCTTGTCAACCTTGGGAATTGACACTACGTGTGTATGATTAGGGGTGTAAACGAGCCGAGTCGAGCTCGAGTATTGCTTAGCTCGACTCGAACTCGAAAACTTTAAATGTAGGCTCGACTCGACTTTAAAACTCGCGAGCCTAAAATTTTCAAGCTCGACTCAAACTCGAAAGATAATATTGAAACTCGACTCGAACTCGAAAAAGCTCAAACTCAAAAAAATTCTAGAGCTCGATTGAAGCTCGAGACTCAAGCTCGATTTTGGGCTCGATTCAAGCTCGAATTGCCCCAAGCGTAAATATGTTTTAAACATGTATATCCCTCTCATTTGATAACAGACTCAGGGATTCTAGAGCTATTCACCTACCGATGGGATTTAGACTGTTGAAAGATCACTGCAACTACGCTGTCAATAGTTATTTCCAAAGGAAAGGTCAAGCTCAACATAGTTGTGATTTTTCAGGAACTACCGCTGTTAGCCCCAATCCTCCTCCAAGTAAGTCTCTAGAAATACTTTCTTTATTCTATTTTTGGGGTTTCCCTAACCTTTTTTTATCTAATTTACAGATGTTGCTTCAACTTGCAGTTTTCCCTCAAGGTATGCTTTCATAGAAGTTTTTCCCTCATGAATTATTCTCTCTGGTGTTTTCATACTTTCAATCTTTCTTTTGGGAAAAGCATCTTTGTTTATGCAAATGAGCTGCCATAATGTTGAAATTTCTAAAGTTATTTGTCTTTTTTGACATTACTTTTGGTTTTGCAGTAGCACAGGGGCAAACACAGGCACCACACCAAACGGGACAACCACCACAGGGTCAACCATCACTGGCTCAACCACAAGGATTCCAACCACCGTGTTTGGTGGTGCGGGGACAACATTGGGTCTGAAGGGGACTACAAGCATCAATGATCCAAGCAGTGTTGTGGGTCTCTTTACTAACAACTTGTTTTGCACTTTTGTTGCTACGATAACCCTCTGGATTTTAGGGTCATCTTGGCTTTGAATTGAAGAAAAAAGGGGGTTGAAAAGGGATTTTTGATGGGATTCTAGTGTAATATTAACCACTGGTCTGTGTTTAATGATGGGAGCATCTATTAGTGACAATGACAAATCCCCCACCACTGCCATCTTCTTCATCTTCTGTATATCTAGAGAGACTACTTTTTATTTTTAATGGAAATTTGTTTAATAAATTATATAAATGCACTTTGTTTATTTCAAGCTTTAACAAGTAAATGTACGTTGCATGGCTTTAAATTATACATAACACCAAAAGTAAATGATCGTTTAATTAACCTAAATTGTTTAATTAATGGTTCTATTAATTAACCAATTAAATAGAATGATTACAGATTTTTTAACACCCCTATATATATATCCCAACATCCAAACACTTCATCGTTCAATCAATTTCATGAACATGAACTTGAAGGTTTATGTCTTGGTGAGGAAGATGAGGAAACAATTATTTTAGGTCCATCGAATGAAGTGGCTCCAATCTCTCTCGATAATTGCCTTGTTGGACGTTTTCTCACGGCCAGTGGCATTAATTTTCAGGCTATGAGAGTTACATTATCAAATGTTTGCCACCCGATTGGTGGGATTTCCATAACAGAATTGGGCAAGGGGCTCTATCTGTTTCGTCTCTATCACAAACTTGATGCAAATCGAATCATGACTGATGGGGTCGTGGTATTTCAACTCCCATTTATTGGTATTGCACTCGTTGGTTCAAGTGGAAGTTCATATGCTTGTGGAACTTAAAAGGGCGAATTTCTGGATTCTAACAAACGATTTGCCGGTTAGGTTCATCTCGGCACAAGTGGTAAAACAGTTGGGCAATTTCATTGGCGAGTTCGTTGATTATGATGCTAAAGCCACAATGTTGGGTTATCAGGGGTGTCTTCAAAAATCAGGGTGGGTTTGGATGTTCGAAAGCCCCTTAAGAGGAAAAAAGTCTGTTGCTACCTAATGGTCAAACGGGTATACAACTTTTCGTATGAGGAACTGAGGTTGTTTTGTTTTCTCTGCGACAAACTAGACCATGGAGAGGGATTTTGTCCTTTATGAATTCTTCAAGATAATAAGGACCATGTGCTCCAATGGGACATATCTATTCGAGCACCACCGAAAAGGAGGGGACTGAATTCGATCCCCTGATTTCGAGAAGAGGAAGTTGATGAAGAATTTCCAAGTGGGAGCGAAGAAGAGTCTCCTTCTGGTTTCCAAATTGGGAATAAAAGTGGTAGCAAATTGAAAGCTTGGGTGGTGCAATCTGCATCGATGAAAGGGGGAATGGACGTGGTGATGACCCCGGTATACGAGGATATTTCATTTACGAAGTAAGATACTGCGAAGCGTCTTCCCAGTCCAAGCCAGCCTACTGTGCTGGGTGGAGAAAATGGAGTTGGAAACAAAAACATGGGAACAACGAGCTCGGGCCAACTGGTTAAAATATGGTGACAATAACTCAGCATTTTTTCATCGGCTTGCTTCCCAACGCAAGCGATGAAACATGATAGTCTTTCTTGAAACGGATGAGGGTACGACTATAGACACTAATATGGGCATCTAAAACCTTGCTATTAGGTATGACTCATAAATATACCAGTAAAGAGGACAAGAGATGGAGCGGAGTGAGCGGAAAGAACATCAACTGTCCTTACAAAGAAAGTCTCATTGTGGGGTTACGAATTATGTGGGTTGGGGGTACGGGGGCTATGCCCCGCGGTACGGTACAAGGTTGATTTCGTAATTATGTACCAGGGTTTTCTATTATAAATAGAGATATAACCTAGACCTAAAATATCATTGAATAAAACTTCTAGCGCCGCCTAGGCACCAAGGACGTAAGCACATTGCCGAACCTCGTAAAATTCTCGTGTTCTTTTATTTTCTTTACCCGTTTTCGTCAACAATTGGTATCAGATGTTAGGAGCAAAATTCGAAGTCACGAAATTCGATGGTCAGGGTAACTTCGGATTATGGCAAACGAGGGTGAAGGATCTATTGGCACAGCAAGGGATCTTGAAGGCTTTGCGACCTACAAAGCCGGCGTCGATGGATGAGGAAGATTGGGAAGAATTGCAGCAGCGAGCGGTAGGAACCATACGATTATGCTTGGCGGACGAGGTCATGTATCACGTCATGGATCTATCGTCTCCAGACGAAATTTGGAGGAAGTTGGAAAGTCAGTTTATGTCCAAATCCTTAACGACAAAACTGTATCTGAAGCAGCGGATGTATGGGCTGAAGATGCAGGATGATCACGATTTGGCGCAACACGTGAATGTCTTCAATTAAATCATTTCTGATATGGCTCGGCTTGATGTGAAAATTGAGGATGAAGACAGAGCGATGATTCTGTTGTGTTCGTTGCCTCCCTCTTACGAACACATGGTGACTACTCTTATATATGGGAAAGAGACTTGTTGCATGGTGTCAAAAGTTGTAAGCTCGATTTTTGCAAGTATTGTGTTCTTGGTAAACAAACTAAAGTCCGTTTTAAGACTGCGAAGCACACAACTCAAGGGATTCTTGATTATGTGCATTCTGATGTATGGGGGCCTTCCACGACACCGTCTTTGGGTGGATCTAGGTACTATGTTACTTTTATTGATGATTTTTCACGGAAAGTTTGGGTGTATTTTTTGAAACAAAAATCTGAAGTTTTTGAGAAGTTCAAGCTGTGGAAAGCTGAGGTAGAAAACTAAACAGGACGAAAAATCAAGTGTTTGCGGTATGACAATGGTACGGAGTACACAGATTCACAGTTCCTACAATTCTGTAAGGAGCGTGGGATTCAGAGGCATTTTACAGTGCGCAAGACACCACAACATAATGGTGTTGTGGAACGAATGAACAGGTCATTGAATGAAAGAGCCAGATGTTTGCGGTTGAATGCGGGGCTTCCCAAACACTTCTGGGCTGAGGCTGTTAACATGGCGTGTTACCTTATCAATAGATCGCCAAGGGCATCGCTGGCTGGGAAAGTTGCAGAAGAGGTATGGACTGGTCATGATATTAGTTTTGATAACTTACGGATTTTTGGTTGTCCTGCTTATGTGCATGTACCTGCTGATGAGATATCCAAACTTGATGCAAAATCGAATGAGTGCATTTTTCTGGGTTACAAGAAAGGTGTCAAAGGATTCAAGTTCTGGGATCCAGTTGCGAAGAAAGTTGTGATTAGTAGAGATGTCGTTTTTGATGAACAGTCCATGTTGCAGCAGAAGCAAGACACGACAGTGGTGGATTTCGAGCAGTTTCCATTTGAGAAACCAGAAACTTCTCAACCGACTTCTGGTGGTTCCACTACGGATGATTTGCAGGATTATAGTCTCGCCAGAGACAGGGTGAGACGGACAAATATAAAGCCTCCGAACATATTGGGTTTTGAAGACTTGGTATCTTTTGCACATATTGTTAGCAGTGATGATCCGGTTACTTTTCATGATGCCGTTGCTAGTCAGGAAAACGACAAGTGGATGGCAGCCATGGTTGAGGAGATGAAGTCTTTGAATAACAATCTCAAATGGGAGTTAGTTCCCCTTCCTGAGGGTAAGAAGCCGATTGGTTACAAATGCGTGTATAAGAAGAAACCAGCAGTAACAGAAAAAGAGGGGGAGAAGTTCAAGGCTCGTTTGGTAGCAAAGGGTTTTTCACAGCAGAAATGAGTTGATTATGATGAAATCTTTTCTCCTATGGTCAGGCACACTTCAATCCGAGCAGTACTTGCATTGGTGGCTAGTTGGGATCATTGGTGGCTAGTTGGGATTTGCATTTAGAGCAGATGGATGTTAAAACTGCTTTTTTGCATGGTGATTTAGAAGAGCATATCTACATGCGGCAACCTGAAGGTTTCACTCAACCTGGAAACGAGCATTTAGTTTGCAGATTGAAGAAATCTTTGTACGGGTTGAAACAGTCTCCGAGACAGTGGTATAAACGGTTTGACTCCTATATGATCAAGATTGGCTACAACCGATGTGAGTATGATTGTTGTGTCTATGTTAAGAGCCTTGATGATGGTTCTTTTATTTTTCTATTACTGTATGTTGATGATATGTTGATTGTTGCGAAGAACATGGATGATGTTATCGGTTTGAAAACTTTATTGAGTCAGGAATTTGATATGAAATATTTAGGTGCTGCAAAGAAAATTCTTGGAATGGAAATTTGCAGGGACAGAGACTCAAGGAAACTGCGGTTATCTCAACGGGGTTATGTTGAGAAAATGCTAGAAAGGTTTGCGATGAGCAGCGCGAAACCAGTTAGCACTCCATTGGCGAATCACTTTAAGCTCTCATCAGAACAGTTCCCTAAGACAGATAAGGAAGCTGAAGATATGGCAAAGGTTCCGTATTCTAATGCTGTTGGCTGCTTGATGTATGCGATGGTATGTACTCGTCCTGATTTAGCTCATGTTGTTAGTCAAGTTTGTAAGTACATGTCTAAACCTGGTAAGCAACATTGGGAAGCAGTCAAGTGGATCTTTCGGTACTTAAAGGGTACTGTGGGACATGGAATTGTTTTTGGGAGTCAGCGGGATAATCCTTTGGTTGTAGGATATGTGGATTCAGACTATGCAGGTGACTTGGATAATAGAAGATCTACGACAGGGTATGTATTTACTCTTGGTGGAGGGCCTATTTGTTGGAAGTCTACTATTCAATCTGTTGTGGCTCTATCTACAACTGAAGCTGAGTACATGGAAGCGGCTGAAGCTGCAAAAGAAGCTTTATGGCTTACTGGTTTAGTGAAGGAGTTGGGTGTTCAACAAGGTGGAGTTTAGTTGCTTTGTGATAATCAAAGTGCTATTCACTTGGCTAAGAATCATGTGTATCATGCTAGAACTAAACATATTGATGTAAGGTTCCACAAGATCAGAGAGTTGGTTGCATCTGGAGAGGTTTTGTTTCAGAAGGGTCAGGATAGATTGACGCATTCATTAATCATACATTGGCCGTAAATGAGACGAGACAGATCGCGAGCTACTCGAGATTGACTCGATCAAGGCTCGATAAATACTCGGATCGAATGGACTCGAGCTCGAGCTCGATCTCGACTCGAGTTCTTAACGAGCCCGACTCGAGTTCTTAACGAGCCGAAACGAGCTACTCAATATTCGACTCGAAAAGCTCGTGAGCAGCTCGAAAAAATATTATATTATAATTTTAGATTTTTTAAAATTACATTATTAAAAATACATTATTGATGATTATAAAATTTTAAAAATATATTAAAAATTCTATAATACAACTACCCTCAAATTTTAATTTTTTTTTTAATTAACCAGTCAAAGTTCAATTGTTACATTGTATATTATTAAAAGAAAAATAAAAGCTCATTTAATTAAGCACATGTTAGATTACACGTGTTTGGTTGATTTTTTTCTTTCTTTTTGAACTTTTTACTGCACATGTACTTGACAACGCAGAAAAATAAAATAAAAAATAAGAAAAAACAACCAAACAATAAAAAAAATTAAAAATGGTTAAAATATATTTTTGAATAAATATTCTTATATTTATTTTAAATTAATAAAAAAATTATTTATCTAATGACAAATATTTAATATATTTCTAATGATAATATTTTTAATAGCTAATTTTTTAAATTGTTGTTATATTTTGAGGTTTCGGGTTCAAATATAAAAAATATCAAGGGTTTGAGCATTTAATATCAATATATTATATTGTACTTACCTCATAACTAATTGTTTATTTGACAATAAATATAATATAATAAAATAAAAATATGATTCAATTTAAATATTAATAATTTAAAAAATATAAAAATAGAGTGTAATCGATTTTATAAAGAATTAAGAAAGAAAAAACTCATTTAGACTTACATTAATATCTTAATTAACAAAATTAATGGCATCAAATCATATTTGAGAGAAAATGATCATCCCTAGTCCCTACTACTAACTTGTACCATATAAAGTAAAACAAGACATATATATATGCATTACTAGATTCTACTTTAGAAAAAAAGTAATAATTGCAGAGTTAGAAAATCAAAGTAGTAAATAAAGAGAAGAGTGAGAAGAGAATAGGAGCATAAATCAAAAAGACTGAAGCTTCTTATCATATTTTTGTTCTTCAGAAAGCAAAAAAAAAACAAGTATACTCTATCTTCTTTCACTAAGTCATCTCATTCCTTCTAATTATGTGATAGAGTTTAGGGTTTAGGGTGTAGGATTTAGGGTTTATGATTTAAGACTAAGGGTTTAAGGTTTAGAGTTTGAACAACATTGAAAAATAATATCGATTATAGAAAGAAGAATATTAAAATTTAAAAAACACATGTAGCCCAATAAAGATGACGGGTTTGTTATTTAGCCTATTAACATAAGTAGAGTTATAAATGAGATGAGACAGACCGCGAGTTACTTAAGATCGACTCGATCAAGGCTCGATAAATACTTGGATCGAATGGAATCGACTCGAGTTCTTAACGAGCCGAAACGAGCTACTCGATATTCGACTCGAAAAGCTCGTGAGCAGCTCGAAAAAATGTTATATTATAATTTTAGATTTTTAAAATTACATTATAAAAAATTTATTAAAAATACATTATTGATAATTATAAAATTTTAAAAATATATTAAAAATTATATAATACAATTACCCTCAAAATTTAATTTTTTTAATTAACCAGCCCAAGTCTAATTGTTTCATTGTATATTACTAAAAGAAAAATAAAAGTCCATTTAATTAAGCACATTTTAGATTACACCCTAAACCCTTAATCCTAAACTCTAAACTTTAAACCTTAAACCTTAAATCCTAAATCCTAAACTATAAACCCCTAAGTCCTAAACCCTAAACCCTTAATCTAATTATATGATAAGGGTTAAGTTATGCACATGAAGGTAACATACAAATTATGCAAAATGAAATTAATGAAATTAACAAGGGTTTATATGTAAATAAACTAATAAATCACACTTGGTCAAATCAATCAATAGGTCCATTTCAAAACAAACGGTGATCAAAACATAAAATAAAAATAAATTAACAACCTGAATCATAAAAATGTTAACCTTGATTAATGATGAAATCAGAAGATTACAAATATAACTGGTCCTAAAATGCTAATACTCCATTTCTAAAACACAGGCTACCCTCTAGTCCTCGAAGCGTTGTCGTTTTGGTACTTCTTAAAGCTGTGTCGTTTTGGTCGCTGGAATATATAGGAAGATTAGGGTGAAACGCTTAACCTAAATCATTTCCTCATCTCTCCTCAACGAGATACAACCCGCCGCTCTCTCATCTCCCTACCTTCTATCATTTTTCCTCGCTCAACCCTAGCAGAGACCCATAACCTCCGTGGCTTCAGCCGCCTAGTGCTCCGATGTGGAGCTTAAACTTCACCTAAACAGATTACAGTGACAACCTTCATAAAAAACATCCCCAAAACCTTAAACTTAAACCCAGAATACCCTCGTAAATACCCAGATTCACCACCCTGTAGCCCTGTCATACCACGACCACCGCGGCCTTCGCCGTCCCAACGGGCTCCAATAAAGAGCCCTAACACCCATACCACACTTTCCTCGTTGGCCTAGGCAAGAAACCCAAACTTACTTAACCTCTCATCTCCCTACAAACCCCAACGGCTAACCTAAAAACCCCCTCAAATCCCTATAACCCGCAGTTTGAATCCCACATACACGGTTGGAAAACCGTAAAAGATGAAGGGTTTACCTTTCCCTAGATGAGATCGTGGTTCCTAACGAAGGCGACGATAGGTTATGGGTTAGAAAAGTAAGTTTTCTGTTTTGCTCGATGGTGGGTTCTTTGGTTGATGATGGATTATTCCTGTTGATTTTTCTTGTTTTTGACCTTGTTGCTTGGTTGTTCCTGATGGCTCGTAGTTTCTAGTTTTTCCTGGTTGGTCACTGTTTTTTTTGGTTTTGTGTATTTTGTTTCCTTTTATTTGTGTTTTCTGGTTTTTCTCTCGATGATAACTGATGATCGATTCTTGTTTCTTGGTTGCTTTTATCTTCATGCTTTTCCCATCCCCTTGCATCCTCGAAGAACAAAAACAAATATTTTATCTATGGATATTCATGGAGGTGATGTTACATCTAGTGGTTAGTATGAGCTTTTGCAAGACGTTTTTAGTGGAGAAACATCTATACCAAGTGTGAAGTCTGAACTTGATTCATATTTGGGTCTCAAGATTACAGTTTCGTTCTCTATTGTCTCAAATATGTGGTAAACAGTAAACAAAACCGTAGAGACTCTCTGTAAAGTTATGTTTTTAATTTGATACGTTTTGGGTTTGCAGTTCTTTGAGAAGGTTGAAGTTGATAAATCTGCTGCTAGTCGTTCAGCATCAGTTGAGATTTATGTTTTGGGGCTAAGGTATAAAGCCCCTACAAAGATTTATCCACATTTTCTTAACTTTAAGCATATATTTTAGGGATCAATAAAACCATAAAAAAAGGTTTATGTTTCATTTTATGTTTCAAACTCTCTCCTTTACCCCATTGATTATATCTATTCTCATCTTTTTTTCTTTCTGCACGTGCTTGATGTAGGTAATTGATGTACTTAGGGTAAGTAAACAAAAGAGACACCGTGATGGGTAAGTTTTCCTTTTATCATACAACAATGTAACAACTTTGTTTATATTTTGGTAAATAAGTTCAAGTGTTTACTTTGTTTCTAACTACATGCCAACCACATGTATAAAGATGAGGAGATAATCTTGAAGAAGGTGTCTACTGCTGCTGACTTCATTTGGTATGATTCTCCTATTGAAATCCTTAGTTCGGTTACTACTATAACCTTTAAGGATCCAGCTTCATTGCTTATTAAGGATCACAGTTATACCTCAGAAGAGGTGATTATCTTTTCAATATTTCTAGTCTTACATGCCTTGAAACTTGTCGTTACTTACTTTGCTAGTGTCTTGACAGGTCAAAGCTCTTTGTGATGATTTGCGTGTTCTACGAAAGCAGGATTTCAAGTATCTTTTGAAGTAAGAAACATAATTGTTTTGAGTTTTTCCCTTTTGAGATTTTTAAGTCTAAACAATTTGTGATAATAAGAAAATATGTGAGTAAAGCTATAATCAGAGCACTAGGTATATACTACTGTGAGTGGGAACTTAATTTGACATGTTGCAATCTTTTGTAAGTAAACTTGACATGTTGCTGTCATCTTTTGTAAGTAAGCTTAACTGGTTGATATCATTTTTTGTATTATTTTTTTAAGTAAACATGCAGCTATCATGATATTGTTATCTTTTGTAAGGAAAATAGTGTCATCTTGTATAAATTTGGATATCTTGTATAAATTTGGATATGTTGTCATATTTGTCATCTTTTTATAAATTTAGATGTGTTGTCATATTTTGTAAACTTTCATTACATTTGAAGTTTAAAAAACTTCAAAGTTTATATTAATTATCCTAAATTTCTTGTAATTGTATTTTTATTTTCAGATTTTTATAGTTCATACATTCATATTATAATGTATTGGTGATGGTTGATGTTGAAAACATTTTGATGTTTTGATATAACAAATTAAATGTTATTGGATTCCAAGATTTTCTAATAATTTTCAAATATATATTTGATCAAACTATTCGAATATCAAAATATTACTCCAAGTTTTTCAAATGTCAAATTCAATCCTTACTCAAGTCTAAAATTGTGTTTTAATCTTTTAAACAATTTTACAAAGTATTTCGAGCCTTTAATCGAGCCAAAAATATTTTCTTAATAAATCTTAAACTGAAAAACCAGATTGCCCAGAGGGTACCGATACCACCATGTAAGATTTGGCTCCGAGAAATAACAGATTGCTCGGAGGGTACCGATACCCCCATGTAAGATTTGGCTCCGATAAATAATAGATTGCTCGGAGGATACCGATACCCCCCAGGAGTTACTGATACCCCTATCTTATAACAGTCGCAATATTTGAATTTTACACAGCAAGGTGCCGATACCCTATGGAGGGGTACCGATACCCCCCAACGCTCCAAGCTGTTTTATTAATTATTTTCACACAATAACGACTCTATTAACTCCACTAATGATGCCCAACATTAAGAAATGATCCAAGGAGTATTTGAACAAGCTTAGAAGCCATTGATCAACAACAATCATCAAGAATCAAGAGAGAATCAAAGAGAAAGCATCAAACCTCAAGTTTGAGCATTTTCAAGTCTATTCCATTCAATATTCATTTTTGCTTTCAAGAACACTTATTGTGCTCAATTGTATTATTCTTGAGTGTTCTTTCTTTGTTATAGAATTGTGTAAACATCTTTCATTGTGAGGATTTTCTTGTAAGTTTGCAAAATTTGTATTGTTCTCTTTGGGAGAGAGTGTTCTCAAGAATTTGTGGTATAATTCTTGAGGGATTTGTAAGGTTACTCTTTGTCCTCAAAAGAAAGACAAATTATTGAATTTGTGGAAAATCCTTAGTGTGGATAGTTAAGGTAATGGACGTAGACTTTGGTTGAGAAAGTCGAACCACTCTAAATCGCTATGAAAATATTTTCAATTTTCTGCAAAAGCTTCCACCGAAATTTTTATTGCCAATTCACCCCTCTTGGCTTATTTCATCGATCGATTAACTCAACAGTTGATTAAAGGGAAAATTATTTATATATTTTAAATGTAATATAAGATTTTTGTATATTCAAATTCGAGTTTGAGTTCGAGCTTGAATCGAGTTCGAGTTTCAATCGAGCTCGAGTCTCGAGCTTCAATCGAGCTCCTGAAATTTTTTTTGAGTTCAAGCCTTTTCGAGTTCGAGTCAAGTTTCAATAATATATTCCGAGTTCAAGCTGAGCTTCATAATTTTTAGCTCGCGAGTTTTCGAGTTGAGTCGAGCCTACATTTAAAGTTTTCGAGTTTGAGTCGAGCTCAGCAATACTCGAGCTCGACTCGGCTCGTTTACACCCCTAAAAATAAGTTAAAATTTATTTTGGGATTTACTATATTTTTTACAGTATTATTAGAACTCGTCATGTCGAGGTGATGAGTTTCAATAAAAAATATTTTTTTATTAAAATCTATCACATCGAGGTAAAAAGTTAGAATACAAAATATTATTTATTGGAATTCGTCATCTCAACGTGACGAGTTCCATATGACTGTAAAAAAGACTGTAGATCCTAAAATAAATTTTTACTTGTCCTAATGAACTAAATAAAAAACACATATACTTTATTCGACAATTTTGCATGATTGTGTCGCACGTGCAAAGTGGTTTGGCACAACAAGCAAGTTACCGTCCGAACCCAATGGGTCCAAAACTCTTATCCTCTAAACATCGTTATCTGTCCACCCAATGAATAACGGCGATTTGACTAAACTGACATATTTTAGCTGAAATTTTCCCTTTCTAACACCCTTTGACCAATATTTCTCGAAGTATTTCGGCTGAGGTGTCACAAAGACGCATCCCTGGGGATGCTCTTTACCTGGTTTTTGCTGACTGGGATGCCACGCGTGTAAGGCACATCCCCGGGGATACGCTTTATATGGGATCTACTGAGGCGGATGCCACGCTGGTATTTTTTTAATAAAAAAAATTATTTTTATTTTTATTATAAATTATTAATATATTATGTAAAGTGTTTCGGTTATAATTTAAGAATTATCGAATGTATTTTTTAAATGTGTGTTAAAGGTGGAGTGAATTTAGGTTTTAGTGTTATATGTTTCAAGGACTTTGGCATTCACCCATTCCACGTGACATTAATCGGATGGAACAATAGATCAAAACTAGCTTTGATCTTATTATATTTATAGGAAAAATGTATGAAATTATAATATTACACGTATGGTTATATATCTATTATTTTTTTTATTTTGATTATCGATCTATTAATTTTATCACTTAATTATTTAAATGTTATCAATCTAGTCATATGTTATCAATATTTAACAAAAATATTGATGCATAAGTTAATAAAATTAGTATAATTACACATTTAATCTTCAATACTTACATATTTTATCAATTTAGTCTTACTTTTAATTTAATTTAATAAATTTAATCTTCCAATCAGAATATGAAATGTGTCATTGTATACATAAATTTTTTTATAACTTTTAAATTGTTTAATTTAATATTTTTTCTCTACGTAGAAGGTGGAATTATTATAATATTTGAAAATTAATAATTAATTTTTTATAATAAATAATATTAATTATTATATTAAATAAATATAATAAAATAATTTTTAAATAAAATTTTTAAATAAAAATTATTTAGGTGTACATACATTGAGAAATTATAGAAAATGGAATTACATTTACATATTAGAAACAAAAACATTCATTTAAATAGAATATTAATTACATAAGGGTTAACGGTTATGTGATGATAACAGAGTTGGACATTTTTTTCTATTGTGCCCGATGTTTCTACAATTCCCACATCGTTTTTGTTATGTTGGCTTCTCCTGAATATCCATATCACAATGTATTCTAGTAGATTTTGGACGACTTGAGTCCCTCAATAACAATGGATCTGGTACAATTGTAGGCCAAGTTTGAATCTCATCTGGGTCTCTTTCGTTTCCTATGGGCGGAAACTCAAATTCATATACCTTGAATACTTATGAAAGTTGGTATACGAGATCAACATAATTTTTGTAGTCTAAATGCGAATGTGAGCAAACTGCAATGACATGAGAGCATGGATATTTGAGTGCTTGAAAGAAACCATAATCGCACCACCTCTCTTGCATATTAACTCTGAAAGAGTTAGCTTCAATCCCTTTCAGCGGACGTGGCATTTCGGTAACACGAAACAATTCACGAGTGTGAGAAAAATTTGTAACCAACATCCCATTTGATGCAGCAACTTTTTTCTGTAAATTAGCTACTAGTCTCGGGTGGTAAATATGGTCGTTTTGCAACCAAGTAAGAGCTTGTCCACCGAGCTTTCTAAAGAGTTAACCCAAACGAAAATAAGTCGTTTTAACCAACGCCGTGACTGGTAAATGGCGCGCCCCCTTTAAGGTTGAATTTATTGCTTCAGCCAAGTTGGTTGTCATATGACCATAACGATACCCCCCGTCATACGTATTTGTCCACATTTCTTTGCTGATGTCCATAATGTACCCGCACCCCTTCTTATTTTTGCCAAACAGCTCTTATAACATAGACTCAAACCTTTGAGGTAAGAGTTCGTAACCTAAGCCATTAGGAATATGTAATAGTTAATATGAAGTATAAATAAGTAATACGAAAATGTTAGAAAAATTGGGAAAAAGTAACATACTCATCCGCACGACTAACTAGCGTTCATCGTTCTTCTTGTATTTTCTGTAATAGTTTGCAGTAATATGACGGACACAATAACGATGTTGAACATGTAGAGGTCTATACATTGTACCCAAAGACTCCATTGTTGCTTTTATCCCGGCTCCTCGGTCTGAAATAATGCATACTCGTTCCCTGGTGACAACATGTAAACGTAAATTTTTAAGGGAAAAAGCCCAGGACTTGGTGTCTTCTCCTTGAACGAGGGTAAACGCAACAGGAAGAATATTGCGGTTTCCATCTTGGACCACAACCAATAATAAAACTTGCTTGTATTTCCCATAAAATAAAGTATCATCAATTTGGACAACAGGTTTACAGTACTTGACTACATTAATACACTGAGGGTAAGTCCAAAAGACACAGTAGAATTGGCAGCGATCGCGAACCATTCGATCATTCACGTAATGATGTTGAGTTTCGAACTCAACAATTGTCCCGGGATTGAGTCTTTGCGCAACATGAAACTAACTAGGCAGCTCGTTATAAGAAGAATCCCATTCACCATGGAGTTTGCAAATGGCATTCTGTTTTGCCAACCAAGCTTTTTTATAAGAGACGGTGTACCCATATTGTGACTGTATAGCAGAAATCAACATTGCAACATCTATATGAGAGCTTTGTTTCACAATGGGCATGAGTGCTTGGCAAATAATGTTGGAGTCCAAGTTGGGATGATCCTAGTTTATACCTCTTGCACAACACGTATGAGGATCGTTGTATCTGGTTAGTTCCCATAAGTTGTTCTTCCTCTTCCTCTTTGATACACGGGTTATCCATTGACATCCGGTGTCACGTTGGACGCAGTAGCAGACATATTTCTTCGTGGTAGATCGATCAACTCGGGAGTGAACTGAGTTACGAATATTGTAACTCTTTATTGCTATTATTACTTCCTCCTTCGATGCAAACTTCATTCCAATATGTAAATCATCGTCGTTGACTGATGATTGAAGTCCATAGTTGCTAACATCAGGAAGATCTGGAAATTCAGGCTCGTACATTACATCATAATCAGCACCATACATATGTGCAGGAAGTTCGGCTGGTGTTGTATTTATCAGAACGTCATCCTCATCATCATCAGAATGTACATTAAACTGTTATGAGTCAGGTTCAACGAATAATCCTGTTTCAGCACCATCTGTACCTGGCTCCCTAAGAGGTTCTTCTGGTGGAGATGAGGGTTCATCCGATAATCCAATGTTAAGGTCAAATAAGTTCCTGCTTACGTGTCCTCCCCTTGAACTTGAGGCCATTGTATCATGTGGGATGTGAATAGACTGCCGTCTTGATGGCATTTCTATATGTAAGTTGAAAACATTAGCAGATGAATATCTGCCCCTTGAAGTAGAAGAGATATTACCATATGGATTATTGGTGAAGCCACGTGGGTTGAGATTATAAGCAGTTGATGATGAATGTATTCCTATTGAACTTGATGGTATAACATCTGGTGTTGGATCCGCCATTAATGATGTGAAATCATTAAATATCAGTTGCGTTGGGCTATAAACTTGATCAGCTTAATATGCAATGCGAAAGTGAGAGTAATATGAGAGACCACGAGAAGCACGAACCTCAATAAAAGTGGCATACATTTCAAATAAGAGATTGTGAACTCCCCATATGAGCATCAACTATCATAGAAACATCATCATCGTTGGAAAGCTGAAATGATGTATACGTGAGTGGAAAAAGTTCAGTAAGAAATCTATACTGAAGTGAAGATAGTCTTCTCCGGCCAACTACGCGAATCTTTAACGAAATTTTTATGATTAACTCCTCAAGAGTGATGTTTCTCTTCAAGGTTAAGGGGATATAATGATTTGACTCAAAAATAACCCTCTCTTCAGCTTCCTTAATTTCTCCATCATACAAAACAACAGTAGAAAGATGACTCATTTTCAGAGAATAGAGGATTGAGATTTTTTGAGAAATTTAGAGTTTGAGAATTTGAAAGCTTGTGAACTGAAGTTTGTTTTGAAAGTCCATAATACATTGCATTTAATAGTATCTATAACCGGGGTACTATTCATGTAAAGGCGCGTTCTCAGGGGCGCGCCTTTCATTATTTTGTCAGAGAATATGTTATCATTGCCCTATTATGTCACTCATGTCCCTCGGGGGTTATGTTATCATTACCCTATTATGTCACTCATGTCCCTCGGGGGCACTATTCATGTCAATACCCAAAGTGGTGAAAGCGCGTTCCCGAGGGCGCGCCTTCCATTATTTTGTCAGAGAATATGTTATCATTGCCCTATTATGTCACTCATGTCCCTCGGGGGCTATGTTATCATTACAATATTATGTTACTCATGTCCATCGGGGGCACTATTCATATCAGTACCCAAAGTGGTGAAAGCGTGTTCCCAGGGGCGTACTTTCCATTATTTTGTCAGAGAATATGTTATCATTGCCCTATTATGTCACTCATGTCCCTCGGAGAACTATTCATGTCAGTACCTATTATTTCTGAGGCATAGTTGTGAAAGCGCGTCCCCAGGGATGCACCTTACCCACGTAGCATCCGACTCAGCAGATCTCATATAAAGCGCATCCCCGGGGATGCGCCTTACACGTGTGGCATCCCAGTCAGCAAAAACCAGGTAAAGCGCATCCACGGGGATGCACCTTTGTGCCACCTCGGCCGAAAGGGTGCTACTTCGAGAAATATTGGTCAAAGGGTGTTAGAAAGAGAAAATTTCGGCTAAAAGTTGTCAGTTTAGTCGAATCGCCATGAATAACTACCATCTAATTAAAATATATATGAATTTATGTTATCTATTAAAAAAATTAATCATTGACAATACATATATCTTATAGATGTAATTGTTTAGATCTAGGACTCTTAGAAAACTAACACTGAGACATGTAATAACAAGATATTATTTTTTATCTAACTTATATTGAATTTTTTTTAAAATTAAAATTTTAAAATTAATTTAATGTTAATTCAGTTATTTTTATTATTGTAAGAATATAAAATTAAATATTCTTAAATATATAATTTATTTTTTATATTTAATTAAAATTTTAGAAAATAAATAAATAAAGCATAAAAATATGTATGCATACAAAACTGATTAATTACCCCCCCCCTGAAAAAGGAACTTTAAGGCTGTGAGCAAACATTAATTTTGTAAGAAAATAAATAATCAAGTGCAGTAGAGAAAAATTAAGCAAAAAGTGGTAAGGGGTAAATTGCAAAGCAGTTATAGTCCTTGTCGTGTCAATAATGGAGGCCTAACCATTTCTATTTCTATGCGCACGGCGTAGCACAAATTGAATGTGTGCGCTCATTACAACCAATTTCACTCGCGCAAAACCTTTGGATAACCAACCTTTGACCGCCCTTCTTTACTTTTTTTCTTCCTACTAATTTACATTTTTATTTTATTAACTCCGCTGATATCATTTTGAAATTAATTTTTTAAAGAATTCATCATGTTTCAATAATAAAATAAATTTTTATAAAAAATTGAGTTCGAACAACTATATTTATAAAATATATATTATAAATTAATTAAAAAATTCTGAACAAATTACTCTATATTATTAAAAAAAAGTAGATATTGACCTTTCAAGCAAATAAAAAGGACCTTTTATATATAAAAAAACAATATCCTATTCTTTAGGTTTTCTCTAGCGTCCTCTACTTTTACAAAAATTCCATAATAATGTAGCCCAGTTTTCTTACCAAGCAAGCAGGGTACGAAAATACAATTTCCCAACAATCAGTCCTTTTGGGACTTTTTTTTTCCCAGGAATAACTGGCAAAAGACTGATTTTAAAGCAGAGAAGATGCCATAGGATTCACCAAACTCTACACATTTCCAATTTTTCACAAACCAAAAATTAAGAACAGAAAACATGTCATCAAAAATCCTTACCAAAAACCAATACAGGCCGCTTTCATGTTTTTCTGGGTTTATATTACTTTCTACGCTAAGATTACTGTATTCGAGAAAGTGTGAAATCAAAAGAGAGAGAGGCCGAGAAACATAGGAAGAATCTAAGAAACCAACACTGCAAAAGCGTGCAACTTTTCAACTTCAACTATAAAACAAAGCAATATCCTCGTCAAACAGAGACTCTGTCTCCTGCGTGTCTCTATTAATTGAGACTTCATACATTTCTGCATTTTCTTCTCTTCCAAGGTTGGAACTTGAAACGAAAAGCTAACATCTTTACAAGAGAGAAAAAGAAAAGTTAGATGTTAGTGAAGATGACAGGGAGATTACCCACATGGAAAGAAAGGGAGAACAACAAGAGGAGAGAACGGAGAAGAAGAGCCATAGCTGCAAACATATACTCTGGCCTCCGAGCTCAAGGCAACTATAAGTTCCCTAAACATTGCGACAACAACGAGGCCTTGAAAGCTCTTTGTGCCGAGGCTGGTTGGATCGTTGAAGAAGATGGCACCACTTACCGCAAGGTTTCCCTTTCCCTTCCCTTGTACATCTTTTTTTCTTTTTTTTTATATGTTGGAATTTTACCTTTTTTATGCTTATTCTAAAATGGGTTTCCGTTCATCTTTCGATGCAGGGATGCAAGCCACCTCCATTGGAGCTTGAAACGGCTTCGAGCAACATCAGTTCATGTTCATCTATTCAACCGAGTCCACAGTCTTCATCTTTCCCAAGCTCCGTACCTTCCTACCATGCCAGTCCCTCCTCATCCTTATGCCCGAGTCCGACTCGTTTCGGTTTCAACACCTCGACTCACCTCCTTCCATTCCTCCGCAACATTGCAGCCATCTCTAATAATATCACTCCTCTTAGAATAATATCCAGCAGCGCTCCAGTAACCCCGTCACTTTCTTCACCCACTAGAGGATCTAAGCGCAAATCTGACTGGGAATCCATTTGCAATGACTCCCTAAACTCATTTCGCCACCCACTTCTGGCTACATCAGCCCCATCTAGCCCCACAAGGCGGCACCACCGCACACCAGCCACTATACCTGAATGCGTCGAGTTCAATGCCTTAACTGTTGACTCTGGTCGTTGGGTGAATTTTCAGGCGGCGGCGGCGGCTCCTCCTCCACCTACTTTTAACCTTGTGAAAAGGGTGGTTCAATTTCAACATGATCAACTCCAGGGGAATGTTGCACAGAAGGGGAGATGCACAGAATTTGAGTTTGGGAATTGTAGAGTGAAGCCATGGGAAGGTGAAAGAATACATGAGATTGGCATAGATGACCTTGAACTTACACTTGGGACTAGCAAGACCTGTGTATAAATAAAGCTCCGATAAATTGTGCATTGCTCAGAGATCATCGTTCAGTGGCCTCTCTGTGTTTCCATCTGTACAGATTTAAGAACTTAGAGGCCATTTTGGAGGTCAGTGTGGATAGTTCAATCTTATATCCAGGATGGAAGAAAGAAATTTAGAGGTTTATCTAAAAAAATGCTCGCCTTTCTGTGTTTGTGTTTGCATTATCTATAATTTATGAATATGGTTGATAGGATTCTATTTTGGCATGTAGAGAGATTGTCTAGTTTGCAGGAACATCCATCCCTTGTAGAAAACACAAACTCGGGATTTGGAAGGGAGGAACTGCCACTATTTACTTAACATTCCTTCCAAGTTTTTATTTTTGTAAATTATTGGACATTCATATGAATGGGGTCAAAAATACTAGAGCTGAGTGAAATGTATTGGATCTGAAAATTACTTCAGTTTTGGGGGTTCAAACATGAAAAAGAGCATCTTTAGTATGAATAAAATAAACTCATTCCTTTATGAGGATCATGTGACGTGTATTTTTTTTCTTTACAGGTAACACCGAGGATCTTGTTAAAAGGAGTATAATCGAGTATATATATAATTATTATTATATTCTAATTAATTTTTTTTGTTTCTGAATCTTATCAGTTAGGTTCAATTTTTTTTTAAAAAATCAGGCTCAATTTTATCTATTAATCGTTTAATATTTCAAATTCAACTTTCATTTAAAGAGATAATTTGATTCGAACTCGACCTTATATGATATTTTAAAGTTTATGACTTGAGTTCCATATTGATTTGACTTGAAAATTTTATGGTGCAGCCTATTTAGTGAACAAATAAAATTTTTAATTATAAATTTTATTCTCAATTAAACTTTCCAACATGATGTTTAACGTTTAACTATAATATTTTTATTGAATTAAAAACAGCACAATAAATTTAAATGATTTTATAAATAATATTAAATTCTTATAATATTTTAATTTTAAATCATAAATAAAATTAAATATTTGTATATTGTAAAAATAAATTATTTATCTCGTTTTTAAATGAAGGAATATAATATTGAATCATTAAACTATTATCAAAAGTAGTAGTATAATAAAAAAATGAGAATAAAACATAGTACATTTTTTTAATCACATTATTAATAAATAAATAATAAAAAAATAAATTCTTCGTACACTTTAACTCAATTATCAAACTAAAATCATGACGATGTGTGATTTGGGTCAAATTTGGATAAATTAAACTTGAGTTACTTTTGATTTTTATTGTTTCGGTTCGAGTTATTTTTAGTTCGGATTGCTTATAGTTCATGTTGGTTTTAATTTAGGTAAAATTGAGTAAAGAGTAGCCCATTCACTTCAAGGCTCCTGTTACAAGTAGTAGAGAATCAAGACCCTATTTTCGCCTGGATTCTTTTATTTATCTTCAATTCACTCTTTATTTCTTCTATAAGAAGAATTCCTTGCAGTCCTGACATGATTGGTGGGTTTAAATTTTCAAGCTCCACTCATCCCACCATCAATTGTTTGCGGTCTCTTTTCGTTGGCAAGACTTCTTTTATATTTTAACTGATTTTAAGGAAAACATGATCCTTATTGTTACATATGACTATTCAAACCATGTTAATGAATTATGGAAAATGTAAAAGTATCGAGCCTGGTATTTTGAAATTCGTCTGAAAATTGAGTGCTTGAGATTTTGGCTTGAAACGTGTAAGAAAAATATCGTAGAAAACTTGAATAACAAATATCCAACCAAGCTCAGCTATCTATTAACCTGGTATTTTGGCTTGAAATTTTTGTAGCCATTATGTAAACCAGGAAGCCTCGTGCAGAGCTTCTTGCCGGTTCCGGTATGGGACATCTCATTCCGTACCTTTAGCTTGGTAAACATCTGGTTTCTTTCTCATCATGGCTTCAACGTAAATATCTTTGTCCATGCAGCAGATGCCTTTCTCAATCTCAACTTTGGAAAGTATCAGAAATTGCACATGATCTCCTTGAATTTTCTTATTGCCACTGGTAGATATCTCGGGCCAGATTGATAAACCCACTTCAATCTTGACACAGTTTGCCATGATGATCAATAAAGCTTGTTGTTGAGATCATGTTGTTGAGATGTTTGCAACCGAAGCTTTTGCTATGCTGAAGACTTCATGATGCTGAAGTATGATTTCGTCACTTCAAATGCACGGTTTCTTGCCCTTGCAGCCCATGCATCAAAACCTTGACAAGGAAGTGGATCAGGATGATCACAACAACATCCAAAGACATCTTCTAATTCCATGGTGCAATCCGATTTGCTTTGCTGACTGTTTTGAGCAGTTTTTGCAATGAAACTAGGTGCATTTCAGCATGGGAACTGATACGGATGCCCCTAAAAATTTAAAATTATCATTTATTTTAGACATTTTCTATGTATTTTCCATTAAAAATCTGTTTTTATCCCCCCTACAATTTTATAAGTCCTTCCCTTCTTAAAATTCTAGAAGTTCGCCCCCTAACATAACATTGAGATGTGAAGTTTTGGTTTGACAAGGCATGCAACCCAAAGAATCAGTGAAATACGTGCCTTTTGGTAGTTGTGGAACCCTGTCAGCCAAGCAAACTATAAAGCTAGCATGGGGTTTAGAGAAGAGCCAACAACGATTCATTTGGGTGGTTAGTCCACCGGTAGAGAATGATTCAGCAACGACAGATTTTAAGACAAACAACGGCTTTACTGACTTCCCAGACAACTTGCCTTAGGGGTTCTTGAATTAGACCAGCAAAAAGGGGTGGCGATTCCGATGTGGGCACCTCAAGCTGAAATCTTGAGCCACCCATCCATAGGTGGATTTTGTCTCACTGCAAGTGGAATTCAGGTCTGAGTATTATCAATTGGGTTCCAATACACGTGTGGCCATTGTATGCCGAAAAGAGGAATGCATCAGTACTGGCTGAGCACATTGGGGCGGTAAACCGGTCGAAGTTGTTACCATCTCAGGGTGTGATTCGGAGAAGTGAGATAGAGGCAATGATTAGAAAGACTGGTGGTTAAAGAGAGTGAAGCAACCTGAGCCAGGATGAAAATGCTAAAATCATGCGCTGTAAAGGGCTCTAAGCAAGGGTGGCTCCTTGCATAATGCTATGGCAAACATTGCCAAAGATTGCGAGATCAGAATGCAGAGCTGGAAAGCAAAAATTGGCTAATCTTTGTCTTGGGGATGGTGTTTCATACTGCATATTTTACTTATTGATACATAAAGCGAATGCTGATTCGAACAGAGATAAGAAGAGTATTTTGTATGACAATAAAAAAGAAAATGCAACCCTTTTTTCTTTATTAAATCAAGCTTTTAAGTGAATTACATGGAGAAAATTATATAAACCAAAAATCCCAATTCCCACATATAAACATCTTATTTGATAAGGCAAGACAAGACGAAGAATATTAAACCATGTACATTTTCTCCAATGGAATTGGCAAACATGAAAGGTAAAAGTGGATAGCAATAATTGGTGACATCTTTCGTAACGGATTTACAAATGCCAAGACCAATTCACAAAACCAAACACAATTCAATAAATAAAAAACAGATTGAACTAGGCGAAAAAATGAGGAATATGTCATGCCTGAGAAAGCAGCCTCTTGACTACACTAGCCATGTACTTCCCCTGATGCTCTGCAAGAACCAGCTCTGTTTCACTTGGCTCTCTTGTGCCATCACCAGCGTAAACTCCAGCACCATAAGGTAAACCTCCTTGTATGGAATCCATCTTGAACATACCAGCTCCGAAAGTGTAGCCAATGGGAACAAATAGCATTCCATGGTGTGCCAATTGGGTTATTGTCGTCCAACTGAGTCAGAAGTAGCACGAGAAACGTCAAAATGTTGATAAATGTAGTCCTTGGTGCATGAGTTTATTCATAAGTACATAACCCATATATTTGTTTATTATTTTTATATATACTCTCATAGAAAAGGTAATAATCTAAGCATCTAAACCTTCTAGTTTGGTTGCATAACAAATCCATTTCAACATTTCTCCACATGGTAGACAGCAATCATTTGACCAACAATCCAAATGTACGAATAGGTTACAAAGGAACTTGGTAGTCCATACTATTGAAAATCATGTCACTTTAGATCCTCAAGCATTTAGCTTCTGTTTTAGTGTAGATATGGTATGTCCAAAGGAATTTGGAAAGATCAAAAGGTATAATCACATGGAAATTGACCACCGATTGCGATCCAATATTCAGAGTTCATGTTGGGCAAAATTCGTCTTTCATTGAGCATGAACAGGATGTGAAAATCATAACTTCCAAAGGAAAATACAAGTAAGGAGAAACTAGGAAGCAAGTGTCCATTGGCTTAATTTTCTAGGGTAGTTAAGTCTTAAATAAGCACTCATATTTGTTAAAATAATATCAATGAATTTAAGAATGTAGAATGCCTACCAGAATTGTAATCAAACAATAAAATTCCTCATAAAAGTCACGGATCGTAGTTACCAAAATTCAATTAGATAATGCGATTACGATAAAATGCTTTATTCTCCCAAGAAAAATTTAAGTTACAAAGGCCTCACTACAATAGCTCCAATTCCTACCTATTTGATTTCAAAGAAACTATCTTCCATGATTTCTATCCATTAAGTTAATCCATTAGCACTTTGTTCAAACATAGATGATAAACTAAACAACATAAATCAACATGACAATACTCGTAAGTCGTATAAACCCAAGGCCAACATAATCAATTTACTAAATTTCTCTTGTTTTGGATAACAAATTCAGGAAACAAGAAAGAATCAAAACTGTTACTCAAAGTTTCTCTGCAAAATTGAGTTCCCATTTCAATCGAAAAACATCATTCCAGAAGCAGTAGAGAAATGAAAATTTTCTAACTTACGCCGTGGTTTATTGGCCTCCTCCTTGAGTTCCAGTACTAACAAAGAACCCAGCCGGCTTCCCAGCCAGCGCCTGCTCCTTCCAGAGTTGACCAGTGGAGTAGAAAAACGCCTTCATCTGAGCCGCCATGCACCCATACCTAGTCGGAAATCCAAATAGGAACCCATCCGCCTCTGCCAATTTCGCCGCCGTAATTTCCGGAATCTCCGGGTCTTTATACGGCACCTTCATGATCTCCAACACATCAGCCGGAAGCTTCTCGGGAACCTCAAAAAGAACTGCCTCAACACCTTCCACTCCCTCGACTCCTTTCTTCATCCGCTTCGCCAACTTCTCCACGTGAATGTTTCTTCTTGCTCGGGACACAACCACCGACTTTGCCCATGGAGGATTAATAATAACAAAAAGAAAGAGTCAAAGGAAGGAAAAACCCTTTTAGAGATCTTTGGATCCAGAATAAGTAACAATCATAGATAGTGAAGATTCGCATGCTTTTTTTCATTCTTTCAATTCCACCTTGTGAAAATGAAATATATACCTTGGATTCTGATGACAGTAGTAACTGAAGGCAGGGGACTGTAGCCAGGAATTAGAAGACATTCTCGTACGACACGTGTCCCAAACTCTAGCTTAAACGGTGACGTGTTAGTTTAGAAGCCGGAACAGATGTTACATGGTTTTAAGAAATGGGCCCATATTTATTGGATCAATATCTGGGCTTATCTGAAATCTGCTGATCCATAACATGAAGCCTGCATGAATTAAAAATGTGAGCTCCAAATATAATGCCCAAATATTTTGCCTTGAAGTCTACAGTGAGCCATGAAAACCTATATTTAAGGGTTAACTCCACCAAGCATCCTCAAACAATCCCCACCATTTTATATTGGTCCCTAATTTAAGTTACTCTAACTGAATTTTTGAAATATTAGTATTGTATCAACCAAGTCATTTCATTAGTATAACTAGAGATGGGCATAGGCCTCGGGCCAGACGAGTTTCAACCTTACCCAATTTTATAGGGCATTTTTTAGGGAAAAAATCATATTCAGATCTAGGGTAAAATTTTGAAGCAACTAATCCGAGATAATATTTAGAGATAATTACAACAATACATATCTCTTTATATTTTTAATTAAATTATTATTTATCGAACAAAAATAAAAATTATATATATTTATGTCAGGGATTTTATCCAAAAATCCCTGTCTAATTTTGGATCGGATAAAAATTTCCTAAACCATATCAGTTCGAGTGATGAATTGAGGTACTCGGATTAAATTTAGATAGATAAAAAATTTATCTCGACTCAAACCATACTCATCTTTAAGTACAACCGTTAATTTAGACATTAAATAATGCTTCCAGTTTGACGTGGAACAATATATGTGCTTTTAAATTTTCACATTAGATTTGAATGACATTGAATCTAATAGTTAGACAAAGAACCGTGAATGATATTTCTACCACTTATTTAGAGCTAAAATGTTTCGAAAATATTAAAGGTACTTAGTTGACAGCTCCCTCCATTTTAGGTTGTAGATTTAATATCCAGTATAAATAAAATTTTCCTTTTCTTATCTTCTCCTCCTGAGTAAGAATTGTTCAAAAAATGTTTTGAAAATAAATTAAAAAATTAACTAAAATATTATGAGAATTAAAATTATAGTATAAAATATATCGGTCATTAATTTATTTTTAAAAAACTAAAACAAGTTTAAAATCAAAACAAATTACTACAACTCAAAAACATCACAAATGTCGAATCCAATGGATATATAGGTTCATATACCGATGCCCAAAATACAAAATTAATTTAGTAACTCAAAGAATCTCTTTAATTACTTGTCCTAAAAGGCATGGACAAGCTTCCACCTACTATTTTTTGCACATGGTTTAGCCAGTTATCACCAGATTAAGCTACAACATATCCAAAAACTTTGTACGAACGACTTAATCATACACAAACACGTATCATTTCACGTGCAAAAGACTACACATCATAAATTTTTTTTAAAAAAGATGGCATAAAATTACACAAAGATGGGTACAATGCAGCAATAAAATAATGTATCTTCCTCATTGAGACTCTGTGGAGAAGGTGCTTTAATTTCGCTTCTTTATTGCTAAATATTTTTTCCCAGCCCGTCTTGTTGGAACAGTTGAATATCATATCAAAGATGAAAACAAGTGAGGTTGATGGGAGTTAGAAAGCGAAGGAAGATGGCAATGGAACCCTAAAATAGAAGCACATAAGGAAAAACCGGAAAGGGGCCAGGGGGCCTGCACCATTGTCTTTGGATCTTAGGTAGCCTTTGGTGGAGCTAGGGACAATCGGTACCTATCACCAACGTTGGCCAAAACCCTTGCCGTACACGTGTTAACCAAACTCCAATCAATGCTCGAAAGAATCGTATAGTAATTTATATATATATAACCCAAAGTTCCAAAAACCTAAGTAGAACACTATAATGACTACCACGTGACGAGCTTTTTCATCATCAAATGGAAGTAAAGATGTACAGCTTGGAATTTCGTAAAAGTTTGGGCATTATAAAAGTGTATGCCCCAAATCCACTTGTCCTCCATCAATGCTCTCTCTCTCTCTCTCTCTACTTGTGCGATCCTTTCATGTGTTTAATCATAAATTAAGGTGTTGTAGAATCATTAATCATTGTTTAATACACCCCAAAGACACGAAACCTAGCTGTTAGAAAAGATTTCTTGTGCTTAAGTATAGGGAATATAATCCTACTTTATGTGTTAATGTGGACTTAAAAGAAAGTGAAAGCGACAAGCTTAAGTGTTTGCTTCCAATAAAGAGGATTAAACCCTAAAAAATTTAAATTCGCAAATAAAGTCGTAAGATGGACATTTATATCATTTAAAATGGATTGCTTTCAATTTTCAGGGTTATAATATTTTGATCATTAAAATTGTATTTCATTATCACTTTGGTATTAGAAAAAAATTGTTCAATTTGACTTTGTTTTTTTTTCTTCTTCTATAAAGCATATTATTCTATTCTATTTTTATTATAAAATACACAACATTCAAAAAACGTATCACGTAGCATATAATATATATATTAAAATAATAATACTAAAAACTCAAAAAAAAAACAATTTCCCCGTTTTTGGCTAAAAAATATTTTTAAAAATTTTATAAAATCAATATATGTCACGAGATACATCCCTAAAATGCAACGTAATTTTTTGTAGAACAAGAAAACAAATAAAATAACTTCCCAAAAGAAAATTTTAGAGATTCAATTAAACAAAAAAAAGTACAATAATAATAATAAAATATAATTTTAAGGATTAAAATACTAATTAATCCTAATTTTGAACATGCTTTTAAGATATTGAACTGTTGATTTCGTTGAGCATTGAAATGGATCAATGTGTATATCATTGCAATTACTTGACTTGGCATCTTTTTTCAATACGAAGAAAGATATGGGCTAGGGTTGATTAATTAATTGATTACCATTCCCCCCCCCCCCCTTGGTGATCACGTGATCATACCCGTACAGTGTTGCACTGTAGAATATTTAAATTCGAACTTGATTAAAAAGTTTAATTACACTATGCTACACTTAAAGTAATAACTAATTTAGATAATGCCTTAAATTAAGGCGTAATTCAAGGGTTATCTAAGTTTTCAAAAATTAAAAGAATAAAAATTTCACCATGCCTTCTGTGGTTAATTTAATCGGCGCATCCAAATATTTGCTACAAACTCAACATTAATAAAGTAAAAAATGGAAGTGTTTTTATTTTAAAAAATCAAAATTTCAGAAGCCATAAATTAATTGTCAACATGAAAATAGATATATCGATAATTTATATTTAATAAATAAATAATAATTGTTTAAAAATATATTAAACCTTGCTTAAAGCATTTAATGCTTCGTCGGCTCATCCCATTAAATCAATTGATTATTGATATATTCTTAAATTTTGTAAGGTGTAAAAGAGTTTTCTAAGTCTCATTTATTACATAAATAAATTTATTTTTGTTCTTCTACTATTAAAAGGAACACTTTAATTTTTTCTACATTTTAAAAAGTAAATATTTTAATTTAAAATATCAATATATCGTTAGTTGAATTAAAATACTAAGTATAGATAATTTTTAGATCTTATTAATTTATAAATTAAACAAATTGATTCTCTTTGAAGAAATTAATCTAATTTATATATTAAATTAGTAAATAAGTACATCTCGTTATGCCATTAACTTTTTTATTTGGTACGTCTTCAATTATGATCTGATATTTTTTAAAAATATAAAATTTTAATTTTTTTATAAAAATTAATTATTTTTTATTTAATTGATTATATGAACGTACTTATTCGAAAATTTCTCAATTATTTAACAATAAACATTCAAATACTCTTACATACATTTTATTGAGAAACAATAAAGGATGGAGTGTGGAATCTGCACTGCATGTATATAACACAGACAAATTTGACTTGGAGATCGATGAGAGAAAGAGGAAACTGATTAGAGATGAGATTTGATAAGCACTCAACTTTATTTTCTTGTCATTACACTAGAGGTGGAGTTAGGGCCAACTTTATATTCATCAGACAAATGAACGTATGCACAATCAATAATGGTGTAACTTTCTCAGAGAGCCAAAAAACAAAGTGTCACAAACTCTTTATCCTGTGAAACTACTGATTGGTGGACATGTTGAAAATTCAAAAAGATGTTTCATTAATCTCAGGCTGAGTGCTATATGTCATCATAGGCTTGGTCTCATTTTCACAACCCCAGAAAGGAAATGTTACAAAAGAAAAAAAAACTGGGTATTGATCATAATGCCATACTTTTGCTGCTTCGAGCTGTATCACAACCAAACTACTTGTATGATTTGTGATCTAAATGATGGTTAAGAATACTCTGATTGAGTTGTGTTTATTTTTTCTTCATGCAGGTTGCAATTTGCTTGATAAATATTCTCTCCTTAATCAAGGGAAGACCTTCCATTAGCCAACAAATCTAATCGCCCAATTGCTGTTAAGCATGCACATGAAGTTGGAAGCTGGGGAAACAGGACCTCCAAATGTCGGGATAAACATGACAAATCATTAATTTAATGTTTTTAAGCACTCTGGTTAAGAAAACGCTGTTTATTAAATTCAAAAAAACAACTCAAAAGCATGCAAAGGAATCCCTCCTCATATACCATACGCAACTCTATTTATTTATTTATTTTCTTCATAAACTGGGGGAATCTCTTTGATGGTTTCATCCTTATCCTTTCTTAATCCATGTTTAACCTTGGTAAAGAGGAAATGGAAAGCAAAGTAAAATAAAAACACCAGCTATTGATTCAATAAACAAAAAACCTTTTACAACTTTCACTTAATTAGCAACAAAGAAATCAATATATATAGTAGTAGAGATAGCCTTGTCGTTTACCCGTCCTAAAAGGATAAAATGCATATATTTAGACAAAGATTTGCATTATAGCACTGATTTAAAGAAAAACTCTTCACCGATTTGGTCCATTTTAGAGACATAATGGAGTCGTCAGTGTAGTTTTAATAGGAAACCCTATCCTTAATAGCACTGATTTAAAGAAAAACCCTTCACCGATTTAGTCCATTTTAGAGACATAATGGAGTCATCAGTGTAGTTTTTATAGGAAACCCTATCCTTCTCCTGAATTTACTCTTTACTCGTACACGTAAGTATTCTTTTTAGATAAGATGATGCCTGAAAGAGATAAAGGAGCAAAAATCTAAAGTTACCGAGCTTTTTAGTTTTCTTCTTTCCTTACAAGCACGGTTTGTTAGATCAAACTGTTGGAAACTTTTGGGGTAGGCATTGACCTTTGAGGTTGAAGGTGGGGCAGGTAATAAATATGGCGGCTGGTGGGTTTTTAACAGTGGAAACGTAGACGGAAGTGAGCTGATTGGTTAGCAGGTGAGACAACTGTGCACATTGCAATGGAAGTAACACGTGTAACATGGAACAACGTGGTCCCGAAAGGGGTACTTTCTGGGGGGCCTGACACGAAAAAAAGCGTTTTGCACCCCATGTGCATGCATGCCATACCACCAAATTTGTTCTCTCTCTCTCTCTCTCTCTCTCGAACCTCTCTCGAACCTCTTTTTGTTTCTTCAATCATACTTGAATAGCTCCAGTTTGGGTGAGTCACGGATCAGTTAAGATATTACATCAGAATTACCTTGTACTTTTCAAGACTGTAAACTTCTAGTATGGGGGAAAAATGGAACAGAACATAACGTAACATAACCTTTATTTCACTCATGAAGTATTTTACTAAATGACTACCCCCCACCACTTTGAGCTTCTGCCCAAAGGTAAACGGTTCAACGACCTCATTTCAAGTAATTTTCTTTTACGTTTTTGGTTTGAAAATTGTCGATGGACGGGAGAAACCGGATTTTGATGATTTTGGAAGTTTCGTTGTTCTGATTTGGATATAAAATTATAAACAATTATTCTCCGAAAGAAAAATAGAGAATATATGAGCTGAATAAGATAATGAAATGTTATTATGATTTAGATATAAAGCTTTTAGTTTCTTCAAAATGAACTTGTTATTAGAGAGTTGATCAAACAAAGAATGCAAACTTAATAAGTTGAAATTCAACCGTCTTACCGTCTTGATGAATAATTTATCAGAAAATTCTCTTTCACCTAAAAACATTTCTTTCTTCAACTTTTCTCGACTTTTCTTTTTCTTCTTCTTTTCAAGAGTTATTTTTCATCTTTATTGTTATTCCTTTCACTTATTGGGACTTCTTTTTGTTGGAAGCAAGGAGGTCAAGCTACAAACTCCTGGATACAATCTAAACCTTTCTTGGGCAATAAAACATCTTATTTTGTCTGGTTAAGGAAGACAAGGTTATTAAACTTTTAACCCTCTCCAAAATTTTTTTCTATGGTAACTTGGTTGTTAAGCCTCAAAGTTCCATGTCAACCTTTGGAGAAGAAATAACAGTGAATGTAGAAACCAAAATGTCAATAGTTGAGCAAAGCAATGTTGTATCAGTGTCCAGCATTCAACATCAACTTACAAAGAACTTGTCCTTACCAACTTTCAGAAGCTCGGTGATCCTCTTTTCGTATGGTGCAAACCAACAACTTCCTGGATTAAGTTCCTCACGAAATGGACTCTCTTACTTGTTTTTCCTTTTCAAATAGAGGGATGTGGAGCCAACTCCTTCTTGGTCACAACATGACCCTTGTTCAATCCTACAAAGAGGGCGGTATTCGGCTGCTTGGTAGCGATGCCTGCCAAGACGAAATATCTGAGGCGGAGCTAAATGAAATTTGTCCTCACAAACCAGTCAACATTTGTTTCCAACCAGCAGTGAACACATAACAGAACAATAATACCACTGAAGCATTTAGCCAAACACATTGGAGGCGCATATAACGCAAAATTGCAATATTCTCACCACACAAAGAACCAACCAACATAGTATCCAAACTTCAATAAGAAATCCAAGCATATAGAACCATGCCATAACAGAACACCAACTTTCAAAGCAGCAAGTCAGCAGAAGTCAATCATGCTAAACTATAGAAACACGAGAACTAACTAAACAAAGAAAAGCCACTACGAAAATTCTTCATCGTTCCTCACCGCCAACTGAATATGCCTCAGAATTATTATGTTCTTCTTGTTGTCCCTTGCCGCATTTCCAGCCAATTCCAGAACCTCGGCGGCGAGATATTCAAGTGCGACGAGAGATAAACGGGAAAACCATATCCGACACACTCTGTGTATCGTAATTTCTTAAGGAAACGAGCCACACGGCCGATGGGAACTGGAGTCCGACTTTACTAGACCGAGAAATGACCTTCGACTTCGGCTTGCCTCGGCCTCCTTTGGTAGTTGCTGCGGTAGAGCTCATGATTTCAGATTTTGAGCGGAAGGGAATTTGTTGAACTTTGAAAATGAAGTTTGATGGGAGATCAGAAATAACAGTAAAAGAACTCAATCGTCGGCGCAACGGTGAAAGAGGCTGAGAGTGATGGAAGGCCGATGGACCTGAGTTAGTAAATGAGGAATAGACGATAAGAGGGAGAGATGACAAAAGAATTTTTTTTATTAAACAGTGAAAAAAATATTCTGCTTACAACCTAATACAAAAGTATGAAACCAACAAATCATAACAAACTAATAACAAGCTAATAACAAACCATAACAAACTAATAATACTCTAACAATGGATAATTAATTTAGTTGATAGATTAAATTTTATTAATTTGTCGATGATCATGTCAATATAACTGGTTGAAAGATATATGACTTCAAAAATTTTAAAAAAGTCATAGGACTTCAGAATTTGATCTAAAAAAATAATAGTAAAATTGTGATTACGAAATAGGATTAGAGAAGTATAATAAAATATAAATTATTTTTATATAAATATTTATATATTTGTAACTAAATCAATGAAATAATACCAATAAAATAACCCCAAAATTTTATATTTCGCCCAATACGACCTTGGAACTTGCAATGGTTAAAACTTAAAAAAGGCAAGGTTGGCTAAAGCCAAAAGAAAGCATGAGTTGGCTAATAGTAGTGATTGAAAGAGTTAAGATACCACCTAATTGGACAACAAAAGGTGACTTGCCATTGCATGTCCAAATCCAGAGGCCAACCACAACTCCTTTTTTTTAAGTTGGTAAGATTTGTGATACCAAAACCCTTTTAAATATTTGATTTGCTCCCTTGCTCACCCTCACTTTTGCTCTTAATTACCTTATTAGGAAAGCCTAATCCAAACATAGGGGATCAAATGTTAATTAGGTTACGTAATTTCAATATTAAAAAAAAATAGGAAGCTTCGTGGGATATATCATCCTTTTACTTTTATTAATTAATTAATAGGTTTTTTTTCTCTATTGAGATTAGGAAAATCTCTTTTTATTACCGTCTTTTAATTGGTATATCAATCGTGCACATTTTGGGATTTTGATAAAAGTATTTTGTTCACTTTCAAGGCAACACACTATCTTATCAGGAGTATGACTATTGCATAGTATTGGTTAAGTTGTTATTGTTGTTACAATGTTATTAAAATATTTATTGAATGACTTCGGTTATAGAAGATAAATATTATTCTTCTTATAAGATTCAAATTCGAGCAACTAGATTTTGTAGGGTTTATATGTATTATTAATGACTAAAACATATTCCGAACATATATTAATTTGTAATCATTCTCAATTATTAAAAAATATAAATTTAAGTGTGATGATAAATAAAGTTATGTTTTATTAATAAATCACTTTTAGAAAATAAACATAAAATAAATCTAGGTTTCAAATAACAATATCTTTTTACCTTATCTCTAAACCTGATCTTCCATTTGTGTAAAAAATCCTGATCCACATATTTATAAGATAGGTGAAAACTAAATAATTAAAGTATAAACTTTCATTTGTCTCAAATTAATATGTCAAATAATGGCATTGCTGTTATTCATGAAGCAATGAAGTCCAATCTTTGATAGGGTGACCTTCAAGGCAACTAACTACTACTTAAGTAGTACTCAACCCTATAAATAAACTACCTTTCTTTCCAACATATCCACTTCTCCACCATAGACATCATCCATTACTAAATTCAAGAGAGAGAAAAAGAAAAAACTTGAAGAAAGAAAGAAAAAAGATTAAGCAAAGATTCATGGCAGCCCAAATGAAAGAGCTTGAAGAGTATATGGCTCTTATCTCCCAAATGTACCCTGGGGTATACACTCAAGTTGCACCACAGCAAGGTAATAATTTGTGTAGTAAAAACTAAAACTTGAATCTTTTTATGATTTTTCAACGATCTTGGTAGCTTAAACAGACCCTTTTTTGTAACGAACAGGGGGACAGAAGCCTCGACGGCGGCGGAGGAAGAACAAGGCTGCGGAAAGCGGCGCTGCAGCGGCAGCTAAGAAAAGGAAGCTTAGTGACGAACAAGTTCATCTTCTTGAACTTAATTTCGGAAATGAACATAAGCTCGAGTCGGAACGGAAAGACCGGCTTGCTTCGGAGCTGGGGCTGGACCCTCGGCAGGTGGCGGTTTGGTTCCAAAATCGAAGGGCCCGCTGGAAGAATAAGAAGCTTGAGGAGGAGTACAACAAGTTAAAGACAATCCATGAAGGGGTTGTGCTTGAAAAATGTCGACTTGAATCGGAGGTATAATTATTTCAACCTCAAATGAGTTCATACATTTTACGAAGGATGATTAACTTTGTTGGATGTTTAAACACAAACCCTTTTTCTATTAAACCTATCTTTTTCTCTGGTAAACCATTTTTCAAAAACTTCTTTTATTCTTGTCTCTCAGGAATCAAACAGATGTTAAGTTCTAACCCAATAACATGTTTTTCTCCTTTTTTTCAACATGAATTATTTTATTATTTTATAACGAAAAGATGATAGGAGCTCACTTCCGTAATTTATGAGATTTTTTTGAAGTTAACAAAAGAATTAAGAGCGTAGGTTCGAAGAAAATCAAGCAAGTGCCTGCCCCTTTAATCTTTATACCCTTGGAAAAAGACAAGGTGACCCACCATATTAGGAACGTGCATGAGCTCTAGGCTCGAAGAAAACCATGCCATGTTGTTGGATTAGGCCATTATAAAACTTTATCAAGAAAACTTTGGACAAAAGGTGACAAAAACATTGACAATGAACAGTAAACTTTGCCACTTCATTACACAACATTAAGTATTTGATCAAAACATGGGTGTTTTGAACTCTATTTTTTGCAGGTTCTGAACCTGAAGGGACAACTTGGAGAGGCGGAGAAGGAAATCCAAGGGCTGACGGAACGTATAGATGGGGTTTCGAGTAACAGTCCGAGTTCATCATCGGCTCTTTCAATGGACCCACCACCTTTCCTTGGGGAATTTGGATATGATCAAGATGTTTTCTACTTAGGACAAGACACTTATATCCATGGCTTGGACTGGATGAACCTATTTATGTAATTAAACTAGCATGTGTAGATAATTATCATCTCTAATTGTCAAATATAATGTAATTAATCCTTAACTTGGTTCCTAAAAATAGTTTGCTAGTGTTAACAAGGAACTCCTAAATTTAGAAAGATCAAGTAACCTACCTTTTTGACTAAGATGGTTGAGTAAATAGTTGATAAAGTCTATTAGAATATGTTAAAATATAGAAATAACAGAAAAAATGGCATGACTTGATTACTGAGCATAAGTTGGTTTATATACACACTGCATGGAGCAGTTAGCTCTAACAACCCTAAAAACTGAGTAACAACCTCTTAAGAATTAATCACACAACCATGCCACGTGTATGACACTGATTATGTGATTAGTTGTTAGGAGGTTGTTACTCAGTTGTTAGGATTGTTTATGGCACAATTACAACAACACTGCTAATTATACTGTTAATATTATATATACTTCTCCTCATCTTCTTGATTAAAAAGAATGACCACACATTTTGGATCAAAACTCTTCAAAACAACTCAGGAGAGAGGTTTAGTAAACCCATCAGCTATGATGCATGGCAGGGACATAACTAACATATAGTTGACTAGCAACCACCTTCTCACGAACAAAATAGACATCAAGATCAACATGCTTGGATGAGCATTATAGATGATTGGCATCATGGCCACAACAATGGTGTTGTCACATCAAACAACCAACTCACAACATTGTTGAATGCCAAAATCAGTTAGAAGAGCATTTACCAGTTATATCAACAGCTGTATCTGCTACACTTTTGTATTCGACCTCCATCGTGGACAGGGTATTGTACGTTGTTTTTTCGAGCACCATATAATGAGGCATTTGCCAAGAACACACTATACCCAATTATGGAGAGTCGATCATCAATGCTAGCACCCCAATCCGCATCATCAAATGCAACAATGTTCAATCTAGTAACAACATGTGAGAATAGAAATCCAAAGTTAATAGTGAAGGATAAGTATCGAAGTATTCTTTTTACTGCAACAAAATGAACTTCCTGTGGTGCATGCATATATTGAGCAACTTGTCCCACACTAAAAGAAATGTTAGGTCGTGTATGACAAACATATAGAAGAGAGCAAACAATATTTTGTATTCACTAGCATTAAGAATGAGATCACTCTTTTCATGAGAGAGTTCGGATGATACTACATTGGCGTGGCACAACCTGCTGCAGTCGACATCCCTATATTCTCTAACAACTCAAGTATATATTTTTCTAACTCAAAACTATTGAACCATCAACACGTTTGACCTCAATTCCCAGGAAGAAGCTCAACTCCCTAAGATCCTTAATTGAAAAACGATCCTGCAGAATTGACACAACCTCCTGTATAACAATGGAAGACTGCCTCGTAATGATTATATCATCCACACACACAAGGATGTAAATATAACCATTGTCTACATGCTTGAGAAATAATGAAGGATCCGCCCAAGATACTACAAAACCCATTAGCAACATGTTGTCCTTGAGCTTAACATGCCAATTGTGAGGTGCCTGACGAAGACCATAAAGAGATTTTTGGAGTTTACACACAAGAGGCTTGCCATGGTCATTAAACTACTCAAACCCAGGAGGTTGTTGCATGTAGACATCCTCACTTAAATCTCCATTAAGAAACACATTGTTTATATCAACATGCCTAAGCTCCCAACCATTAGAGACAACAATGGCTAGCACTGTGTAAAATGGAAAAATGAAAAACAAGGTTAAACATATCCTTAAAATCATACCCTGGAATTTGAGAGAACCCTTTGGCAAACAAGCAGGCTTTGTATCGCTGAACAGATCCATCAGGATTACGTTTAATACGAAAAAACCATTTTTACCCAACAAAGTCCTGCCTTCAGGGAGTCAAACCAGGGTCCAAGTTCCATTTTTTTCAAGGCGTTATATTCATCATAAACAACCACAACCCAGTGAGAAGACTAGAGTGTTGCACATATTGTAGCAGGAACGTCATCATCCACAACACTCGAAAAAACTTCAGGTTTGAAAATTCCACATCGACTACGTGTTAACATAGGATGAATACGAGAGGAAGGAACACTGACATCAGGCTTAAAAGTGGAAATAGTATCAACATCGACAATATCAGAGTCATCACGAACAACTTTAGCCTCTGCACCTGCACCAGCACCAACAGTTTTCGCAGGTGTAACATTTTCTAAAGCAATAGCGTCCACATCATCAGAGGTGTGCTGAGAGCCGCCATCAACAAAATCATTCACAGTAGGTGGAGTAGTAGTATTTTGGGCACCATGTAAAGACTGAAAAAATGAATTCCTAAAATCAATAACAACTCGTAAAGATTGAGGAGTTGAAATTGTGTTCACATCAGAACTTAATGAATCACAAGGCCTCGTTCCTGTAAACGGAAAAATAGATTTATTAAATACAATATGGGGAGAAACATATATTCTTCTATCAGGAGCCAAACATTAAAACCTTTTGCGGTGAGGGCTAACACCCATGTAAGTGCAGGCTTGAGACTAAAGGACAACTTATGATTTTGAAACATCCTAAAGTGATGAAAACATTGACACCCGAAAACCCTTATCATGGAATAATCCATTTTTTCCAAAAAGTTTCTCAAATGGTGACAAGCCTTGTAGAACTTTAGTAGGAAGACGATTGATCAAGTAAACTATAGAGATAACAACATAAGACCATTATTTAACCGGTATAGATGCTTGAGCTAATAGAACAAGAGATAGTTCTACAATATGACGATGTTTCCGCTCTACAACACTGTTCTGCTTGGAGGTATGCAAATATGTCAGCCAGTGCGTAATTCCTTCTGAACCAATACTGGTGATAAGATCTGAAACTCACTACCCCAGTTGTTTATAAAGCCTTGATAGTAAGACCAAATTGGTTAGCTACAAGTTTCTAAAATAGCTGAAATACTAACACAACGTCATCCTTACATTTTAAAAGATAAATACAAGTGTGGCGAGTAAACGCATCCACCCAATGCTCAGATTGCATAGAAGTAACAGGAGCCTGCGGTTAGCCAGCCACAACTGAACCAGTCTTTCGTTTAGCACATCACTCACAACTACCATAAGATGATGAAATCGAAAATTTACCTGTAGAGGAGTCAGCCTTATAACTCAATTGGTATTGCCCACGATTGACAGAAGTAACACACGCGAAATCTTGATCATATATATACCAACATCGATTAACAAGGTGTCCAACCTTTCCACAAAGTTGGCACTGCACCCGAGATATGTAACGACCACGACCACCAGCTTGAGATCCAGACGAATAAGCATATCTTTGATAAGAACCTTTATTCGACATCGACGAGCTCTTGATCTCTCCCTGAGTAATATTTGCACTCATCGACAATTACTCCAGCTGATAATCAAAACTAGCAAGTTTTTTTTTGCATCAAGAAACATAGTATAAATGTTATCTAAGGACAAAGTTTCCCTCATGGAAGTTATAACCGCCACGAAAGACTGATATTCTCGTGGATGACCCTTCAGAATACTCACACTATGCTCAACCTGAGGTACCACACTGCCACAGGATGCTAAAGCATCACAAACCTCCTTCACATGAGTAAGGTAAGCACACATACTATCGCCTCCTTTTTAAGGACTAAAGTTTGTAGTGAAAACTCATGACAGTTGTTGTTGAGCGATTAGCAAAAAATTGGAGGATTGTATTCCATACGACCCGCCATTTCAGCTCTGACTAATTGCAGAAAAAGATGAGCACTAATAGTATACAATAATCAGGAGGCAAGAGCACTGTCTTGTGCCACAAAGTCTTAATACGCTTCATTGACACAAACAATACCATCATCATCGACCACAGTCTTCTGTAGAGTCACCACAACACTTGTAAGCAATCGCTCTAAATGATGACTCCGAATGGTGAGCAAGATTTGTTGCTTCCAAAGGAGAAAATTCATTTCATCGAGGACGACATTTACCTTCTTGTGAGAGAAGGATTTAGCACTGGTGGAGAAATCCATCAAGAAACCGCTCAAGCAACGGAAGCCAAACAGAAAGCCCCAAGATCAATGGCAAAATATACCATATTAGAATGATGTTAAAATATAGAAATAACTATAGAAAAATGGCATGACTTGATTACTGGGCATAAGATGGTTTATATACACACTGCATGGAGCAGTTAGCCCTAACAACCGAGTAACAACCTCCTAACAACTAATCACACAGCCAGTGCCACGTGTATGACACAGTTACAACAACAACACTGCTAACTATGCTGCTAATAAAGTCCAAGTCTACTACTTCTCAATAATATTATTTTTATCTTCATTAATTAATTATCATAAATTCTCTCAAGCTTTTACTATTAGCAAGATAATTAATCTTATGTACACCAAATTCCCAAAGCTCTTCAACATCTTAACACTTAAAAATCAGATAAAACGTAATGTTAATAGCAAGAATGTGGTCCTGCTTAATTTGCACTCTTGTTTATAAAAAGGGAGAAGGAACTTTCAGTGGGAATTAGTAAGGGTTTTACATTGTAAATCTCTCTCTCTGTGTATATATAGAGTATAAGTAAGTATTTACGTAAGGAGATATATAAAGGATTATTGATTTAACTTTTTACAAAATGAAAAGCAGATGATGAAGGGGTATATTCATGGATGACGACGATAAAACATTATGATAACCATGATTTTGTTTGTTGATAAAGGGGGAGAAGACAGTAATTAACAAAGGATTCCTTATATGTACTCTGTACAATAATGGAGCATAAAATTGATAAAAGAGATGATGGATGTGTAACAAAACTCTTAGAGAGGATCTCCATCCATTTGTGTCGCCCAACGACAAAGACAAGAAAAACTGAGGGACCATTCTCTGTCTTCGCCACTAGATTGCGTGAGATACCACAATTTTGCAGTTTAAGGTTGTTGGTCACTGGTCAACCCAAAATAATCTATTGGTTATACTGTATTTTTATTTATCTTTTAGTTTGTATAATCATATAATAAAAGATATTATTTATTGATCAATTATTCTAGATTAAATTTTACAAAAAAATCATATGGGATAATACTCATAACTAATTTGTTTAATCATAAACATCAGAATTCCAACTCTTAATTTTCTTAAGGATCTAGTATCTCATCTCTATAGACCAACTAATTATTGATACTGTAGACACTCATTTTCGTTCATATTTTTTTTATTTTATACATATATATATCTATATATATTATATAGTTTTTTAAAGAAACGTTTTTGAAATTATATATTATATGGTTTTAAAACATTTATTTATTTATTATTATTATTATTATTAATATTTTTATTTTTTATTTTTCCCCCACCACCCACCATTGTATCCACCACTTTCACCACTAATCACGTGGGTTTTGTTTTTCATGGGAGTTGTGGACCACTGCCCCCTCAAGCTCACTGCTCTTCACTTTCAAAGGGACTTTTAACATTTTTAAATTTAAAAGGGGATCTGCACAAAGGAGGAAAGGAGGGAGAGCTATAGCTACGAGTGCATGGACAAAGCGAAACAAAGAAAAGGGATGGAAGAGAGAGGTGCCATGGCCTCTCGGCCATAGCTCGAAATCATCGAGCAGTATAACCTTGTTCCACCATTAACCATCGATTCAATCGGCCATAGCTTCATTGTCACAACCGTTTGTCCCTATGTACAATAACCGTTGCTAACCCTTTGTCACTTAGTTTATGCCCAAAGCTCATACCGCCATTGTCATCACACTACTGCCGATCGTCAAAACAAACTAATCAAAATCCGTAGATAAGTGAATTTCAAGACTTCAGTTATCTTCGGTCACTGGCCAATCTATTTGGATTCCATCCAAGAGCTTACCACTACACCCATAGCTCCACCATCGCACCCAAGATCTCACTACGACATCCATACGTCGCTCGATTATCGACCCTATCACAATCGCTAAACCAAAGTCGTTAACAACAGCCATTTGACATAATCAACGCAACGCCAATCCGCAACTTGTGAGAAGAAAATCGGAGAGTAAATAAAGGGGTAGAGTAAATAAAAAAGTCAAGCAAAGAAAAGAAAGGGGAGCTAACCAATTTTGGGGCATTTCCCGACAGCTGGAGCATCAACTTGAAAATCTGAACGGCCAACCTGCGTAGGATGACTTGGGTAGCAACATACTCCGACCATGCCTCGGTCAAATGGTCCAATCTCATGTAATCGAAGGAAAAGTTCAGGATTTTTCACCTTTCTTTCTCCTGTTTGAGTTAGAAAGCAATAGCTACTGTGAAAGCAAATTAAAAATCCCTTAAAATATTTTTATAAGGGGCCTACGTTTGCTTGATATATCTGGCAATGCAAGGTAGGCTGTTTTTAGATTTTTAGGGATTAATTCTTGGTGTAACCACTCCAATTTTGAACATCATTCATTTTGGTCCCTTTGTATTTATTCATTTATTTATTTATTTTTACTTTTTATTTATTTTTATTCACAATATTCGTATATATGTTTTTTGTTATTTTTTTCATATATATATGTTTATTATTCTTTACCTCTTATTATTTTTTATTATATATATATATAACATTTTTGTCATTATTATTATTTTTTATTTTTTTCTCTTTGATTTGTTTTTATTTGTTTATTTATTATTTTTTAATATTTTTTCCTTTTTCTAAATTCCTTTTTTATATTTTCTTTCTTTTGATTTATTTACTATTTATTTATATATTTACTTATTTATTCCCTCTAACATTTTTAATTTTGTAGATAAATTTCAACTAATCAAAGGTAAGTAATTTAAATTGAATTTTAAAATTTTAATTTTAATTTTCGCAATTAAGACAACCGACAAATTAATTGGTACCGAAAGGGTAGTACAAGGGTGATAATCCTTCATTGAACGTAACCGACTCCCGAACCCGATACGTTTCTGGTACAACGCAGATCAGATAAGAAATAAGGCATCCGATCAACCCATTTGTCTTAAAATAAATGATCGGTGGCGACTCTAACCATTATTTCAAGTTGAAGCCAATTCTGGTAGGTTTATAATTTTAATGCAGTTATATTAATTACTTTTCTAGTAGGTTTTTTAAAAAATCATCTAGACTTATTAGGAATAAAATTCCCCTAACCCTCTTCATAGGTATGAATTGCTCAAAAAAAATAAAAACATTTTTTTGTATGAGGTAAGTATAAGATAATATATGATCAAATATAACTCACAACCATTTGGCATTGAACGTTTAGGCTCATGACATTCATGATGCTCGAACTCGAAACTTCAAAGAATAACAATGATACCTTTATCGTTGAAGTCACTAGGTCCGTACGAAATTAAAATATTTTAAAATCGTTGTAGGCATGGATCATTATGAACATTCATGGTACTTAAAGGATCTAATTATAGATTTTTTTATTATCAAATGTTATTAGATTAAATTTAAATTAATATGATAACTTTTTAAATTAAAATCGAAAGATCTTTCGTCCAAACCCCTGTCCAACATGACACCATTTGTGGTAAATATATCAGATTACTTTTTTCCGTTCATGCGGTATTTGATAATTTCCCAACTCTCATTCGGCCATTTGCGAGTTCATTAAAACATCATTTTGGGCTATGGTTAAATTAGCACTGATCAGAGCCCATAGAACAATGCAAGTTCACTTCCTTTTTAAAATAAATATTATATTAATTTATATTCTTGCACCGGAATAATTGTATGTATAATTAAAAATTTATATTTATATGAAGTATCCATTATAACTTATGAAAAAAATATAAATTACATATAAATGTAAAAACCAAAATAAGAAATTTTTTTATTGAAATTATGACATTTTACATTCAAATCATTATATTATATCTATACACAGTTTCAACATATTTTCTTTATTTCATTTGACTTTATATGACTATTTAATTTTATGTTTGAAGAAATATTAATGTTGAAAATATTTATCGGTGATCTGAATGTGTTGAATCTTTGAAGAACTTGTTACATACATAAAATCGTTATCAATTATTTTGATTTGGTACGACCTAAACATTCTTAAATCTAGTCAGCATCTTCACTGAGATTATGGTAAGAGTTCTAAAATTGGTTACATGTGAAGAAGATTAGTAGTGCACCCCCATCCCACTCAAACATCGATACCTTATAAAGTTACGTTGCCTCTAAAGAGAGGCTAAAAAACATGGTTAATAGCACTTCTAATGATGATAAATGAAAATTAATATACATGCATAAGAGATTAGTTGCAAATGATATTATACGCAGAACTTAAATATTATCCATTTAAAAATAACTTTTTTTTATTTTGATATTCATATTCGATTAATTCTCAATATAACACTCATTTTGATAAATTTACTTTTTGTGAAATGTGTTTTTTGCTGAGGTGGAATAATTCTACAAATGTACTTTTGTAGGAAACACCTTCTTCCTACAAGGACAATACAAACATATGTTGAGCTAAAATGAAAAGGAGCGAAAATAAGGGTCGAAATGTTGTCCAAAAATAATAAAATCGCGGGATGAGTGTTGAAAACATGTAATTGCACGACTATAAGTAAGATAACATCAACAACACACATGTATTAGCCTTACGTTCAATCACTTAATAAATGCTTATTTAAAAAAGTTGTATTTAAATATTTGAAAACCTCATATCTAAATAATGTAGAATTTGAAAACCTCATAAGCATCTAAATTCCCACATTGCTCAGATATGAGAGTTTTCATGTGTTTAAATATAAATATTTTAAACATTAATATATTGAGCAATTGAACATAAGGTTAATACAAACATATTGTCACTGTCGTCTGTGCACATGCACATTTATCTTTTTGGATAAAACTCATATAATATTTTCATATTTGCGGCCCATCTTTTTTTTTCCATTTTAGTTAATATTGTCTATAATATGCTATGTAGGTAAAAGACACATCCTACAAAAAGCGTTTTTACAAGATAATGTCATCTCAACCGAATACGTGTTTAATAAAAAAATATTTTTATTACTAGAGATGAACCTAGAGAGGGGTGGGGGCAGTAATTCCCCTAAAAATTTTAAATTTTTATATAATTTAGATATTTTCTATGAATATATATATTTTCTCTCTCCTAAAATTTAACAAATTTTCCATTATTTAAAATTTAATAAATTTAATTTTTTAATATAAAATTCTACATCCATCCTTATATGCTTTAAACATTTTTTTATAGACAATATTTCTGTTAAATGGATAATATTTCATTGACGTGAAAGCCCCACCTCATCCCCGCGATTTGACCTAAATATCACCCTATAAACCTAATATGCCCTAAATAACACCCTTTGACCAATATTTCTCTAACTAACACCCTTTCGTCTGAGGTGGCACTAATACGCGCTCCCGGTAACTCACTTTAGCAGGATTTGCTTATGTGGACATAAGGCGCATTTCGGGGAAGCTCTTTCCAGCTGATGTGGCATCACGGTGGAAAGAGCGTTTCAGGGGACGCGCATTTGCTTTTATTTTTTTAATTAGGGTAAAGATTTAGGGTTTATGGTTTAGAATTATTATAAATTTAATTTATTATGTAAAGTGTTCCGGTTATGATTTAAGAATTGTCGAAGGTATTTTTTAATTTTGTATTTAAGGTGGAGTGAATTTAGGTTAAAGTGTTATATGTTTCGTTAAGGTGAAAGTGTGAAGGATTTTGTAGGTCAAAAGTTCATTAAGGTTGTGTAGGTTAAAGGGTAAGGTTCGATTAAATTGAAAATGTTAATTACTTGAAGTAAGAGGTAAGTAGAAAATTTAGGTAGAAAATAGACATACATTGGGAAATTATAGAAAATGCAATTACATTTAAATATTAGAAACAAAAACATTTAAAAAATGCAATTACATAAGGGTTAATGGTTAAGTGATAATAACATAGCTGGACATTTTTTTTCTATTGTACCTGATGTTTCTGCAATGCCCACATCTTTTTTGTTATGTTGACCTCTCCCGAATATCCATATCACAATATATTCGAGTGGATTTTGGACGACATGAGTCCCTCAATAGCAACGGATCTGGTACAGTTGTAACCAAGTTTGAATCTCATATGGGTCTATTTTGTTACCTATGGGCGGAAACTCAAATTCATATACCTTGAATACTTGTGAAAGTTGGTATACGAGATCAACATAATTTTTTAGTCCAAATGCGAATGTGAGCAAGCTGCTATAACATGAGAGCATGGATATTTGAGTACTTGAAAGAAACCACAATCATACCACCTCTCTTGCAGATTAACTCTGAAAGAGTTAACTTCAATCCCTTGAAGATGACGTGGCATTTCGGTTACACAAAATAATTCAAGGGTGCGAGAAAAATTTGTAACCAACATCCCATTTGATGCAACCATTTTTTTTGTAAATCAGCTACTAGTCTTGGTTGATAAATATGGTCGTTCTGCATCCAAGTAAGAGTTTTTCCATCGAGCTTTGCAAATAGTTGACCCAAACGAAAATAAGTCATTTTGACCAACACTGTGACTGGTAAATGACACGCCTCCTTTAAGGTTGAATTGATTGTTTCAGCCAAGTTGGTTGTCATATAACCATAGCGATACCCCGCTATAAGCATTTGTCCAGATTTCTTTGTTGATGTCCATAATGTACTCGCACCCCTTCATATTTTTGCCAAACAATTCTTGTAGCATAGACTCAAAACTTTGAGGTAAGAGTTTGTAACCTAAGCCATAAGGAATATATAATAGTTAATATGAAGTATAAATAAGTAATACGAAAATGATTGAAAAAAATGGAGAAAAGGTAACATACCCATGCGCACGACTAACTAACGTTCATCATTCTTCTTTTATTTTCCATAATAGTTTACAGTAATATGGCAGACGCAATAGCGATGTTAAACATGTGGAGGTTTCCATATTGGACCCAAAGATTACATTGCTACTTTTATCCCGGCTCCTCGGTCTGAAATAATGCATACGCGTTCCCTTGTGACAACATGTAAACGTAATTTTTTAAGAAAAAAAGCTCAAGACTCAGTGTCTTCTCCTTGAACGAGGGCAAACTCAACAGAAATAATATTGTGGTTACCATCTTGGACCACAACCAATAATAAAACTTGCTTGTATTTCCCATACAAGAAAGTACCATCAATTTGGACAACTGGTTTACAAGTTCTTCACTGCAGTAATACACTGAGGGTAAGTTCAAAAGACACAGTAAATTGGTAGCGATCGCGAACTACTCGATCATTCATGTAATGATTTTAAGCTTCAAACTCAACAATTGTCCCGGGATTAAGTCTTTGCATAACTTGAAACCAATTGGGTTTCTCGTTGTAAGAGGAATCCCATTCGCCATGAAGTTTGACAATGACATTCTGTTTTGCCTTTCAAGCTTTTTTATAGGAGACGGTGTTCCTATATTGTGATTGTATAGTAGAAATCAACACTACAACAGCTATATGAGATCTTTGCTTCACAATGGGAATGATAGCTTGGCAAATAATATTGGAGTCCAAGTTGGAATAGTACTGGTTTATACCTCTTGCACAACACGTATAAGGACCGTTGTATCTGGTTAGTTCCCATAAGTTGTTTTTCCTCTTCCTCTTTGATACATGAACCATCCACGTACATCCGTTGTCACGTTGGACACAATAACAAACATATTTCTCTGTGGTGGATCGATCAACTCGGGAGTGAACTGAGTTACTAATATTGTAACTCTTTATTGCCATCATTGCTTCCTCTTTCGATGCGAACTCCATTCTAATATGTAAATCACTGTCATTGACTGATGACTGAAGTCTATAGTTGCAAACATTAGAGAGATCCAGAAATTCATGCTCGTACATTGCATCATAATCACCCCATCCATATGTGCAGGAAGTTCGCCTGGTGTTGTATTTATGGGAACATCATCAGAGTATACGTTAAACTGTGGTGAGTCAGGTTCAACGAATAATCCCGTTTCATCACCATCTGCACCTGGCTCACGAAGAGGTTCTTCTGGTGGATAAGAGTTCCTCAATAATCCAATGTTGAGGTCAAAGAAGTTGCCACTTGTGTGTCCTCTCCTTGAACTTGAAGTCATTGTAGACTGTTGTCTCGATGGCATTTCCATGTGCAAGTCAAAAACAGTGGCAGATGAATGTATGCCCCTTGAAGTAGAAGAGATGTTGCCATATGGATTATTGGTGAACCCACGTAGGTTGAGATCATAAGCAGTTGCTGATGAATGACTTCCTATTGAACTTGATGGTATGGCATCTGGCGTTGAATTTCCATTAATGATGTGAAATCATTTTCAGATCAGTTACGTCGGGCTATCAACTTGATCAGCTTGATACGCAATGCTAAAGTGAAAGTAATATGAGAGACCACGAGAAGCACGAACCTCAATAAAAGTGGCTTACATTTCAATAAGAGATTGTGAACCCATATGAGCATCAACCATCATAGTAACATCATCATCGTTGAAAAGTTGAAATGATGTATATGTGACTGGAAAGAGTTCAGTAGGAAATCTATACTGAAGTGAAATAGTCTTCTCCTACCTGCTACACAAATTTTTAAAGAAATTTTTGTGATTAACCCCTCAAGAGTGATGTCTCTCTTCAAGGTTAAGAGGATATAATGATCTGATTCAAAAACAATCCCCTCTTCATATTTGTGAATTTCTCAAACATAGTAAACAACAACAGAAAGACGACTCATTTTCAGAGAATATAGGTTTGATAGTTTTGAGAATTTTAGAGTATGAGATTTTGAAAGGTTAGGAGGAAATGTGTTTTGAAAGTTTAGAATACACTGCATTTAATAATGTCTATAACCGGGTACTATTCATGTGAAAGCGCATTTCAGGGGGTGCACCTTCCTTTTTTTTATCAGAGAATAGGTTATAATTGCCCTATTATGTGTCATGTCCCCCGATAGGGCGCGCCTTCCCTTTTTTGTCAGGTTATAATTGCCGTATTATATGTCATGTCCACCGAAATGGCACTATGCTGGAAATTTATGTTAGAGTGTTGAATTTGATGTTAGAATTGAAATTGGATCATTTTTTAAGTTGAGTAAGTTAAGGATAAAACTTTAATATGGAAAAGTTAGGAACTTAAATTAAAATGTTATGTGAAGTTTGGATAAATTGGATAAAAATGAGTTAGAATGGTTAGGTTGAAGTGATAATGTAACACCCCCAACCCGTACCCGACCCGAATACGAGTCTGAGGTGTCACATTGTCTTTTCAAACTTTGACTCTGGACAAAATTCAAAGAAAATTTAAAACTTTCGTTAAAATAAAAGCGGTTTATTTACATAAATTGACCAAAATAATCAAAATCGATCAGAGCATATTCAACTCAATCAATTAGTACATGCCAACTATATTCAAATTAACCAAACATATTTAATCATCTATTTTCTGATCTGAAATCTTTGTAAGGGAGATGCTGACATGTTTTGCTCTTCTTCACTTTTCTTCTCACTTCTGTAACCTACGTGTGAAATAATCACACGCTAAGTCTATGACTTAGTGAGGCAATTAAATATATAATGTAAACTATAACTTGTAATCATGTATGAACTATTACTGCTATCACTCATACCCTTATTCATGTAACAAATCCCTATAACACATATGCAATATATCATTACATGTAAGAACATATATACACATACACTCATCATTTCCATCATTAGCCTCATTTCATTATCAATATCATTATTATTTATCTCACTTCGTACATATTCTCTTAAACCTAGCATTTTAACCAACATTTTACTCATTCAATCATACAATCCACATTTAATCATATAAATCATATAATACAATTCATAGCATAAAAGCATACAAGTCACATGTAATATGTTTGTTGTTATTTCTTTATTAGCCCATGTACACATGTGAGAACTATAGATATGTGAGTCTATAGAGGTTGTGCACAAATGTTGTCACCACAGCTCGTATAAATGCACCTAAGTGCCACGTAGAATTACACCAAAGTGCCGCGTAAATTGCACCGAAGTGCCATATAAAATGTCCCTAAAGACCACGTAGAAAATTCCTTAGAATCATATACATATACAAAGGATCAAGTATGCGTCTCAAAAGACATCACACATATTCCAAAGAATACATATATGTCCCGAAAGACTGCATAGACCCTCGACTCTTGGCATGCCAACTATACCCCTAGCTCTCATGACACATAACATGGGCATTATGTTGAGTTAATCGATTGACGGAATCACCAAGAGGGGGGTGAATTGGCAATTAAAATTTTGGTGGAAGCTTTTGCAGAAAATTGAAAGTAATTCCACAACGATTTAGAGTGGTTCGACTTTCTCAACCAAAGTCTACGTCCACTACCTTGGCTATCCACACTAAGGATTTTCCAACAAATTCACTAATTTGTTCTTTCTTTTGAGGACAAAGAGTAACCTTACAACTCCCTCAAGAATTATACCCCAAATTCTTGAGCACACTCTTTTTCAAAGAGAAATACACAAATTTGCAAACTTACAAGGAAAACGATTTGCACAATTCTAGAACAAGAAAAGAACACTAAAAAATAATTACAAATGAGCATAAATGGTGTTCTTGAAAGCAAAATGAATATTGAAAGGAAAATTGGCTTGATTTGCACAAACTTGGTGTTTTATGTTTTCTCTCTTGTTTCTCTATGATTTCTTGTTGATCAAAGGCTTCAGAACTTGTTTAAATACACCTTGAATCACTTCTGAATGTTGGGGATGATTAGTAGAGATAATATAGCCGTTTTAGTGTGAAATCATTTAATAAAATAGCTTGGAGCGTGGGGGGAATCAGTACCCCTAATGGGGAATCGGTTCCCTAGGTGTAAAATTCAAATATTTTGACCGTTGAACAGTGGGGGGAATCGGTTCCCTTCGAGCATACTAGAATTCTCGGAGCCAAACCATTCAGGGGAATCGGTACCCCCTTGGGGGGAATCGGTTCCCTCTGAGCAATCTGGAATTTTTGGCTTTGAAATGGTTCGAAATATTTTGTAAAATCGTTTTGAAATTATTTTAAGATTAAAACTTAATTTTACACTTGAGTAAGGATTTAAAATGAACTTTGAAATACTTTGAGTAATATTTTGATATTCGATTTAATATATCGAATATGCTTAGAAAAAATCTTTTTCAAAATTAAAATTCTTTTAATTTAATTTGTTATATCGAAACATCAAAATGTTTCAACAATCTCCCCCTTTTGATATAACAAAACATTTTAAGATTTTCTAATTTCAAAATTAATTTTGATTTTGAAAAATATTACTCCCCCTTACTTTAACACTACTCCTCTTCAAAAACTCCCCTTTTAATTTAATAACATTTCTCCCCCTTTTTGTTAAATCAAAAAGATTTGTAAAAGAATTTAAACAATGTTTTGAAATCATTTAGCCAATTGATTATATATATAGTTTAAGCTGCTAAGATCACAATCAAGAGAAACGTTAGCCATTAGTTTCATAATCAATATTCATAAACATTGTGTCATGGCAAAATTGGTCATATATCTAACATGATGTAAATGATACAATAATGAAGAAATTTAACCACACCCAATATATAAGTTCAAACATCTATAATCCATCAAATAAGTTCAAATATCTAGAAACAAAAAGAAAACAATCCAAAAACATTTAAAATGTTTAAACAATAAGCTTTAAGTTCAAAGTACTAAAGCAAAACACAGAATCAAGCATCTGTAAGAGGATCGGGAGGAGGAAAACGAGCTCGCATAGAGACCATTTCATGAGAGAGTTCAATAATACGAGCGTTAGTTGATTCATTGTTTGCACGCATCTCCTGAAGAATTTCCAATTGTTGAGCTGTAACACCCCCAACCCGTACCCGACTCGGATACGAGTCCGAGGTGTCACATTGACCAGTCAAAGTATATACTTTTATAAAAACCATAGAAAATTTAAAACTTTTATTCTATAAAGTAATTCTTTTACATAAACATATTTAAAACCTTAACAGAATCCATCAGAGCGTACATATATATCATGACTTACTTATATGCCAACATACTAAATTATATGACAAGACATACTTTACAAAATATTTCTGATCTGAACTTTACGCAGAAGTATGCTGCTCTACGGATCTGAAACTTGATCTTCTAACTTATCCACATCTACGTGTAAAACATTTACACGCTAAGTCATAGACTTAGTGAGACATGTAAATACATAAAGTAAACTAACAAATGCATGAACATCCCATATAACACATATTATACTTATATACCAATTAAACCCATAACTTACCGGTTTATCCTTACTTATTTCCTTATCATTGATTCAATTCCATCAAATGAGCATATATTGAACATAAACATATAATATAACTTCAAACACAATAATACATGGATAATTACTATGATCATATCATACATAACCATATCACATATCATATCACTATTACCCATATACACTTGTTACCCTTATTATCATATAATCCTAACTTGTCACTTATACATATCGTTATATTAAATTATGGTTTCTTTTCAAAGCCCATGCACACTATTGAGAACTTAAGGTACGTGAGTACATAGAGGTTGTGCACTATGCTTTCACCACAGCTCGTATAAATCCACTAGGGTCGCATAGAATTTGTCCCGAATGACCACTATGTCCCGAAGGACCGCGTAGACCCTCGACTCTTGGCATGCCAACTATACCTATAGCTCTTATAACATATGACATGGGCATTATCTTTTACCTCATTACACATTCACTTATTCATATCACATAGTTCTTTCACATAGCTCTTTATCACATTTCATATGATCACAGTCACGTAGTTTACTTTCACGTAGCATTTTCCATGAAATTCACATTATTCATTCTTTTCACACATGGTCACATCACATATACCTTTTTCTCAATGCATATAACATATTATTTCTTATCTTTTAACATATATTACATATGCATATAATCTTATGTCTTATTATCAATATCTAATCTATCTTATTATACTAACATATCATATATCATTATAATAGAAGCACATATGAGTCATATTATTTTCATATATATTTTATCATATATTTCATGATCACATGATCTATTCTCATAATACAAGCATTTACATAGTTCACACATAAAAATGCATTCAACAATTAAACATATGCATTTACTCATATACCATACATCTAACACCATATCACTACATGTTTATGCTTTAATATTTATATCATATAATATCGGAATTGGACTCATCGTAAGTCTTAATTCCTTAACATAACATACACTTACTATCATGTACTCACCTGATCTCAATGAACCTCTTAAACTCTTGTTTCCGTTACGTATCTTACTCTGTCGACCTATCGAACTTTGCTTTCGATCGATGTCTACATAATCATGTATTGATACTATTAGTATCCAATTAATATACTTTAATCTATCATTTCATAGAATGAATAACAATTTATTTCATTTCCCATTGAAGTGCATCGGTGCATTCTTCAGTGCATCGATGCATTCTTTAACATGTGTATCGATGCACTACCATGCATCGATACACAATTTACATTCGATGTTTCCATTTTAAGGGGATGCATCGATGCACTCCTCATGCATCGATGCACCAATTGTACTCGATGTTAATTTATTTGAGTGCATCGATGCACATTGAAGATGCATCGATGCACACAACCCATGATTTACATTTGAGCCCGAAAATTCTTACTTTGACCTCAAATTCTACTTATTAACCCCTCCTTATGCCTTAAAACTTATCTATACATGTATCAACCTTCTTATAACACTATAAAACTTTACCATCACTCATAATCCACCATAATTCTTGAATCAAAGAATTTCATTAAATTTTCCGTGTGTTTTAAATTCAATTCTCACCTTTAACTTCTTAATTAACCCATTGACAAGTCAAATCCATCTTTAAAACTTCAAAAACCTCTTTATATCAAGAATTCATTTCTCAACCCTTAATTAAATTTCCTTTCTAATTCTCTCCTTTTGGTGTTTTAAGCTTATATAAGCTTTCCTTAAGCTTATATAACACTCGTGGAATAAAACCCAACTTAAACATTCAAGAATTAATCATAAAAATTAAAACTCACCTTTGAGGTTAGAACTTGAACCCACGGGAAGAAGAAATGAAGAATGAAAAGAAGATTCTAGATCACTCTTCACGTCCCACGTGTTTCATTCTTAATAAGGAAAGAAAATATATTTTTAAACTAATTACCATAATGCCCTTTACTTATTCCATAATTATTATTTAATCCAATACTGAAATAGTCCTATTTAAATTCTTGAACTTATCAATTTCCTTAAATTGATACTCAAATTCCAAAAATTCTCATTTTAGTCACTAACTCGAATTTTGGGATGTTACAAATCTCCTATCCTTTAAGGAAAATTCGTCCTCGAATTTTCACTCTACCTCAAGATGAAGCAATCTGTTATAATACTCAACAACTCTTAACAATAATTACTTATTGATTCAAATCAAATCTTTCAACTATCTCTCTAATTACCACTTACTAAATACTATGATGATTCCCAAATCTATTAATCATCAAACTATTTTACCACGATATCGAAATTTACCTGCCAACATCTCTGGATCATTGAAATCTTCGTCAGTCCTTAAATTATAAACTTTTGCAGTTGGTTGCATATCATGTTGAGTGAATGACTCCAATCGATTTCTTCTACGACCTCTACCTCTATTTCTTTGAGATACCGCTATAGATCTTTCTGTATGTACTGTCTCTTCAGTCATAAGTGGACAATCTCAAATAAAATGCCCAACATCCCACATCTAAAACAAGCTCCGGAGATTACTCTACATACCCCTGTATGATTCTTTCCACAATATGAACATTGCCTGACTTGACTGAGATTTGATCTTCTATCAATAAAAACATCTGATTCCAACATATCATGAGTTGGAAAATCTCATTCGCCATTTTTCTTAGATGGAGAGTAGCTCGACGAAGCACCCATCGTTTTAGACTTCTGAACTCTCTGTTCTTTAAATCTTTCATTCTGAGCTCTCTCTAGAACTTTAGCTCGATTAACCACTTCTTAAATGATGAAAAATTCAAGGCTATCAGCAACTCTCTTAGCCTAGGGCGCAAACCCTCCACAAACCAGTCACATACATCCTTCTCAGTCGGAATAAGCTCAGCAACAAAACGACTTAACTTACTAAACTCACATTCGTATTCATACACTGTATAATTCCCTTGCTTCAAATTCAGAAATTTTTGCTTCATCTGTCTAATATATTGGTCACCAATATACTTACGATTAAATTCTTCCAAGAAGAATAACCAGGTCACTTGATCACTTCTTAATCTCATGGTGACATTGGTCCATCATATTCTAGCTTGTCCCCTTAACAAAGAAACTATTCCATCTAATTTCTCCACATCAGAATAGTGAAGTCCATCTAACATTATCTTGACATCATTCAACCAAAAATCCGCAGCAACCAGATCTTCTTCAGCTTCACCCCTAAACTCAAGTACTCCTAAACCTTTCAATTCTTTAGTTATATTCATTCGAGGAGTTGAGGGCGCAGAGGGTTGAAAACGTGACAAAACAACATTTAACGTCCCAAAAAATATCCCTTGATCTCTTACTGGTACTACTGGAGGTGTTCGCTCTTCACCATGCCTGGCCATGGCAGGTGAATTGCTACTACCCTCAGGTCTATTACTTCTTCTTTCACTGTGAGGACTCTCACGATCAGACATCTAATACATAACAATATAACTCTATTAGAAGACAACACACTCATAATTCTATCAGATCAGAAACTTTCACTTTTTGTTGGCATGTACACATTTTCAAAATACTCTTGACTTCGGTTTAAGCCTAGAATCGGCTAAACCTTAGCTCTGATACCATTAAATGTAACACCCCAACCCGTACCCGACTCGGATACGAGTCGAGGTGTCACATTGACCAGTCAAAGTATATACTTTTATAAAAACCATAGAAAATTTAAACTTTTATTCTATAAAGTAATTCTTTTACATAAACATATTTAAAACCTTAACAGACTCCATCAGAGCGTACATATATATCATGACTTAGTTACATGCCAACATACTAAATTATATGACAAGACATACTTTACAAAATATTTCTGATCTGAACTTTGCGCAGAAGTATGCTGCTCTACGGATCTAAAACTTGATCTTCTGACTTATCCACACCTACGTGTAAAACATTTACACGCTAAGTCATAGACTTAGTGAGATATGTAAATACATAAAATAAACTAACAAATGCATGAACATCCCATATAACACATATTATACTTATATACCTATTAAACCCATCACTTACCGGTTTATCCTTACTTATTTCCTTATCATTGATTCAATTCCATCAAATGAGCATATTGAACATAAACATATAATATAACTTCAAACACAACAATACATGGATAATTACTATGATCATATCATACATAACCATATCACATATCATATCACTATTACCCATATACACTTGTTACCCTTATTATCATATAATCCTAACTTGTCACTTATACATAGCGTTATATTAAATTATGGTTTATTTTCAAAGCCCATGCACACTATTGAGAACTTAAGGTACGTGAGTACATAGAGGTTGTGCACTGTGCTTTCACCACAGCTCGTATAAATCCCACTAGGAGCGCATAGAATTTGTCCCGAAGGACCACGTAGATGTCCCAAAGGACCACATATAACACATATGTCCCGAAGGACAACGTAGACCCTCGACTCTTGGCATGCCAACTATACCTATAACTCTCATAACACATGACATGGGCATTATCTTTTACCTCATTACACATTCACTTATTCATATCACATAGTTCTTTCACATAGCTCTTTATCACATTTCATATGATCACATAGTCACGTAGTTTACTTTCACGTAGCATTTTCCATGAAATTCACATTATTCATTCTTTTTACACATGGTCACATCACATATACCTTTTTCTCATATGCATATAACATATTATTTCTTATCTTTTAACATATATTACATATGCATATAATCTTATTTCTTATTATCAATATCTAATCTATCTTATTATACTAACGTATCATATAACATTCTAATAGAAGCACATATGAGTCATATTATTTTCATATATATTTTATCATATATTTCATGATCACATGGCCTATTCTCATAATACAAGCATTTACATAGTTCATACATAAAAATGCATTCAACAATTAAACATATGCATTTACTCATATACCATACATCTAACACCATATCACTAAATGTTTATGCTTTAATACTTATATCATATGATATCGGAATTGGACTCATCACAAGTCTTAATTCCTTAACATAACGTACACTTACTATCATGTACTCACCTGATCTCAATTAAACTCTTGTTTCCATTGTGTATCTTACTCTGTCAACCCATCCGAACTTTAATTTCGATCGATGTCTACATAATCATGTATTGATACTATTAGTATCCAATTAATATACTTTAATCCATCATTTCATAGACTGAATAACAATTTATTTCATTTCCCATTGAAGTGCATCGGTGCATTCTTCAGTGCATCGATGCATTCTTTAACATGTGCATCGATGCACTACCATGTATCGATACACAATTTACATTCGATGTTTCCATTTTAAGGGGATGCATCGATGTACTCCTCATGCATCGATGCACCAACTGTACTCGATGTTAATTTATTTGAGAGTGCATCGATGCACATTGAAGATGCATCGATGCACACAACCCAGGATTTACATTTTGAGCCCGAAAATTCTTACTTTGACCTCAAATTCTACTTATTAACCCCTCCTTATGACTTAAAACTTATCTATACATGTATCAACCTTCTTATAACACTATAAAACTTTACCATCTCACATAATCCACCATAATTCTTGAATCAAAGAATTTCATTAAATTTTCCGTGTGTTCTAAATTCAATTCTATCACCTTTAACTTCTTAATTAACCCATTGACAAGTCAAATCCATCTTTAAAACTTCAAAAACCTCTTTATATCAAGAATTTATTTCTCAACCCTTAATTAAATTTCTTTTCTAATTCTCTCCTTTTGGTGTTTTAAGCTTATATAAACTTTCCTTAAGCTTATATAACACTCATGGAATAAAACCCAACTTAAACATTCAAGAATTAATCATAAAAATTAAAACTCACCTTTGAGGTTTGAGCTTGAACCCACGGGAAGAAGAAATGAAGAAGGAAAAGAAGAGTTCTAGATCACTCTTCACATCCCACGTGTTTCATTCTTAATAAGGGACAAAAAATATCTTTTTAAACTAATTACCATAATGCCCTTTACATATTCCATAATTATTATTAATCAAATACTGAAATAGTCCTATTTAAATTCTTGAACTTATCAATTTCCTTAAATTGATCCTCAAATTCCAAAAATTCTCATTTTAGTCACTAACCCGAATTTTGAGATGTTACATGAGCTCCCATTATGGATAAATGGGACTCTATAGAAGAAAAGCACGAATCTATGGTAGCATATTGGAAATCGAATGTCTCTATAAAAGATTGAAAATATGGAGGCATTTGATTAGTTTGTTGTACTTGCTCCTCGGGCTGCTCAGGATCATCTTTGGCTTCATCGATATCTCGCATTAATTGTTCAAGCTCGGGATCGTCGTCATCTGCTGGAGGAGCTTGAGAAGAGCTAGCTCCCGGAGTATTTTTAGAAGATCGAACCCATTCACTGGTGTCCTTATTCTTTATCCATCTCGCTCTCGTTAAGGAAAGAAGATTAATTTGTTTTTTGAGAGGAAAGACGGCATCTAGACCTACTCTAAGCCCGGATTTAGAAAATAGATTACTTAGAATGCAACCATAAGCTAGAGACTAACAAAGTTTCTTATTTGGCACTAAGTTTACGGTTTCAACGATTTCAGCAAAAATAATATCAGGAAGATTTATTTTAATACTGTTTTGGAAATAATGTAACCACCAAAGATCTAAAGCACGAAGAGTAGAGTAACGACCTCCGGATGGTCAAAACCACCAAGAAATCATTAGATGAAGAAAACAATCATGAAGATCTAAGACACTCGCACTATTCCTTCTTTTGTACCGAGAACCTAAAAGTTGTTTTTCATTTGATATACCATCATTATCTAATCCTAATTCATTAGTTATGTAAGCCGAGTCAAGATGGATGAATTATCCTAGGAGATAGGAACGAACTGCTATGGTTTTGGTTTGAGCTCGGTTTTTAGCACACACGGTATTAAAATAGAATATGCGAACAAGTTGATGGTAAACTATATGTTTAAGGTCACAAAGTTTATCAAATTTCCACTCTTGTAAAAGAGGAAGATATCTAAAATTGATATCTATCATAGCTTGACGAGAAGGGATACGTTCTTATCTAATTTTGTAAAAGTCAAAATATTGATAATACTAAAAACGATGATTTCTAGGACCAGGATGATTGAAGCACAAGTTTTGGATAGTCATATTAGGATCAATAGGATTAGGAATTGGAATTTCAGGAATAGGAAGAGGATTTGGAGGTGGATTTGGAGGTGGATTTGGTTGATGGTTTGGTTGATGGTTTGAGCGACTAGATGATGACCTAGCACGTTTAGGATTGGACATTGTTTAGGAATTCGGAATAGAATGGATAACCTACAATTTAGAAAACACATGTATGCAATTCAATTAATCCCAAAACTCAATTGAGTTCTCAATATTTCAAGGTTCTCTAAACCAATCCTAATGGGCAAAGTTTTTTGAAAACTATTAAAAATAAGGTTTTGAAAATCAGTATATGTATAGTTTTCATAACAACAACATAATTCAATCAAAACACAATAATTTGAAAAATAATTTTTTTTATTTCGAAAATTTCAAAGAATTTTGGAAAATTCTTGTGTTTTTGATAAAATTAGTTGTAAAATCAAGTTTCTAATCACTAAACAATCAACGCCCGATCATCATTTCTATCTAGAACTAATTGAAACTAGTCCTATGTTCAAAATCAATGAAATAGAGAGTTTAGAAAAAATTACCTTGAAAGATGAGATTGAGTGGATTTTGATGTTGTTTGCACGATTTTAATGATGCTAGCAGGTTTAGGATTTGAAATATGATGAAATTCCGACTAAATATCGATGTTATGAAGCAAAGAGGAGATAGAGAGAGAGGAAGAGAACGACGTGAATGAAGAAATATTGAGGGTTTGAGGAAAAATTAGGGTGTTCTTCCCATAAAAACCAGAACCCCAGGGGGGTATCGATTCCCTTAGGGGGAATCGGTTCCCTCTGCACCAAAATGCTAAAATCTGATTTTAAACATACAAAATGCTAAATTAACTTTCTCTAGTGGTATTGGCAACTCATATATTGAAAATTAATCATGTTCAAACAATCAAATTAATCTTTAAACTATATTTGAACATAAAGTTAATTTTCATCAAGAATCATAAACTCCCCCTAACTAATAGCAATGAATGCAATCAAAAATTACTATTCTAAGCGTTTTTCATTTAGTCTTAAAAGTGCTAAAATTATTTTAAACGCTAAGTGAAGATAGGTTGGTCAAACCTAATTCTCTCCTAAGTGTCCAAAATCTTTCCTTGTCTAAAGGTTTTGTAAAGATATCCACTAAATGGTGCAAAGTATCAACAAATTCTAGAACTACATCATCCTTAGCGACATGGTCTCTATGTCTTATTTCAATGTGCTTAGTTCTAGAGTGTTGGATGGGATTTTTATTGAGACAATAGCACTAGTATTGTCACACTTGATAGGAATGGTACCTACTTCAATTCCATAATCAAAAAGTTGTTGTTTCATCCATAAAACTTGTGCACAACAACTACCAGCTGAAATGTATTCGGCTTCAGTGGTAGATAATGCAACACAATTTTGTTTCTTTGAAAACCAAGAAATCAACATATTTCCAAGGAATTGACAAGTACCGAAGGTGCTTTTCCTATCTAATTTGCATCCTCCCATAATCCGCATAAGAAAAGGCATGCAAGCTAAAGCTAGAGTCTCTAGGATACCAAAGTCCTAAACTAGGAGTGTCCTTAAGGTATCTAAAGATTCTCTTAACAGCTAGTAAATGTGATTCCTTAGGGCATGATTGAAATCTAGCACATAAGCAAACACTAAACATAATGTCTGGTCTACTTGCAGTAAGATAAAGTAGAGATCCAATCATTGACCTATATAATTTAACATCTACACATATACCTCCTTCATCCAAGTCAAGCTTTGTAGAAGAGCTCATTGGAGTGTCATGAGGTTTCCCATTTTCCAGTCCAAACTTCTTGAGCATATCTTTGACGTACTTAGCTTGATTGATGAAGATGCCATCTTTTCTTTGCTTGATTTGGAGTCCCAAGAAAAATGAGAGCTCCCCCATCATGCTCATTTCGAATTCACTTTGCATTAGCTTAGAAAATTCTTGGCAAAGAACATCATTAGTAGAACCAAATATTATATCATCAACATAAATTTGAACTACTAATAAATCTTTACCTTTATGCTTTAAAAACAATGTAGTGTCAACCTTCCCTTTTGAAAAACCTTTTTCAATTAAAAAATTTAACAGTCTTTCATACCAAGCTCTAGGAGCTTGTTTTAAGCCATAAAGTGTTTTTGTCAATTTAAGAACATGATCCAGAAATTTTGAATCTTCAAAACCTGGAGGTTGTTCCACATACACTTCTTCTTTTATAAAACCATTTAAAAATGCACTTTTAACATCCATTTGATATAGTTTAAATTCATGAAAACATGCAAATGCTAATAACATTCTAATTGCTTCCATCCTAGCTACGGGAGCGTATGTTACATCATAGTCTATGCCCTCTTCTTGAGTATACCCTTTAGCAACAAGTCTAGCCTTGTTTCTCACTATATTACCACTCTCATCAAGCTTATTCCTAAATACTCATCTAGTACCTACAGTAGATTTATTACTAGGCCTTTCAACTAATGTCCATACTTTACTTCTCTCAAATTGATTTAATTCTTCTTGCATAGCCATAATTCAATGTTTATCTTTTAATGCTTCTTTAATATTCTTAGGCTCTATGCATGAAATAAATGCAACATAATTACAAATATTTCTAAGAGAATATCGAGTTGTTACCCCTTTGGATAGATCACCTATAATCTCACCATCCTTGACATAGTTGTACTCTCTTGGATAAGATACTTCCCTTTCTTCAATGGTTGGATTCTCAAGAGATCATGAGTTTCCTCATCTTTCGTTTCTTCCTTTGATGATGATTCTCCAACGTCATGTCTAACGTCATTTGTATTTATAATACATACATCATCATCAAACAATAATCCTTCCTCGAAAGGAGATTATCATCGAAAACAACATGTATAGACTCTTATACAACCAAAGTTCTTTTATTAAATACTAGATAAGCTTTAGAATTTAAGGAATAACCCAGAAAAATTCCTTCTTCACTTTTAGCATCAAATTTGCCAAGATTGTCTTTACTGTTGTTTAAAACAAAACACTTACATCCAAAAGGATGAAAATAACTAATGTTAGGCTTTTTATTTTTGAAAAGTTCATATAGAGTTTTCTTTAAAATAGGCCTAATCATTACTCGATTAATAACATAACAAGCGGTATTTATGGCTTCCGCCCAAAAATACTTTGGCAAATTATTTTCACAAAGCATGGTTCTAGCCATTTCTTCTAAAGTTCGATTTTTCCTCTCAACAACTCTATTTTGTTGAGGGGTTCTAGGTGCTGAAAAATTATGGCTAATACCATTAGAATTACAAAACTCAGTAAATACAAGATTTTCAAACTCAGTTCCATGATCACTCCTAACACTAGTTATAGAGTAACCTTTTTCGTTTTGGATTACTTTTGAAAATGTGATGAAATTTTCTAATGCTTCATCTTTAGTACTTAAGAATAGAACCCAAGTGTATCTAGAATAGTCATCTACCAAGACAAATGCATATTGTTTTCCACCCAAGCTAGTAGTCTTAGTTGGCCCAAAAAGATCTATATGGATCAATTGTAATACTCTACTAGTTGACACATCATTAATGGATTTAAAAGAAACTCGCTTTTGTTTTCCTTTAGCACAAGCATCACAGATTTTATCATTATCAAATTTTAGTTTAGGCAGCCCTCGAACCAATTCTCCTTGAATTAACCGTTGCAAAACACTCATGTTAGCATGTCCTAGTCTCCTATGCCATAACCAACTATCATGCCCATCCTTTGCAACTAGGCATAAATTAGTCATTTCTATAGAGTCTAGATACACCATGTATATGTTTCCTATTCTATGACCAACAAGCATAATCGAAAATAGATGCAATGTCAATCAATTTTGCAATCATTTAAAATAAAACATTATATCTTTTATCAAATTTATTTTTCAAAAGATTATGCTATTAACCCATTCACATATAAAACATTATGCAATGTTGATTATAGAGATTAAGAGCACATGCATAAAGTTTTTGAAAATGTTATGCATTAAAACTTTATAATATTTAAACAAAAATCTATGCATAAACATTAAGAAAAATTTCAGGTCAAAATTTTGCAAAACTAAAGTTCTTGAAAAATCGATATCAATTGTTAAAGAGATATCAATTACTTTTTAAAAACAATTTTGACCAAAAATTAATATGATGAACTAGAGTTTATAAAACATTACCAAAAATTACCATGTTCATCATACAATATTTTTTAACATACATGAGATAAAACATAATTCAACATTTTAAAACCTCAAGCATGCATAAACTAAATGAGCAACCAAATAATAAAAACATTAAGTTTAGAGGTTACCCATTCCCTTTTTATGTGTGGCTAGAGCATCTTGAATATCATCATCGTTATCACCATTGCTCTCACACACCCATTCCCTTTTGGAACCCATACTTGTCTAATTTTAAATCGTTTTCCTTTCTTTAAAGGACAAGTATGTTCCTTATGACCATGATAATGACAATGTGAACATATTGTCATTATTGAACTAGATGAATTCTTTAGAATAATCTCTTTTTTCTCTTGTTAAACATTCAAGCTTATCTTTCAAATTGAAATTTTCTTTTTCAATACTTTCAAATTTCATTTTTGAGAGTTCTAAATCCTTCTTCAAGATTTCATTTTGATTTTCAAAATCCATTTTCATTTCTAGAAGAAGTTTTTTTTAATTTGAAAATTTCTTTTTCAAAGTTTTCAGATTTTATTTTTGAAAGCTCTAACTCCTTTCTCAACATTTCATTTTGATTTTCCAAGTCTATTTTAGCTTTCAAAAGAAGATCATTTTTAGCAATAAATTTAGAAATCAATTTATTGTATTTGGAGTTCATGGTCTCAAACTCCGAAAATAATTTATCATAAGCATATTGTAACTCATTAAAAGATTTTGAATTTGATATATTTGAGTTAGAAGATACCTTTGGCTCTGTGAGAGCTAATAGAGACATAACTTTTATTGGTTCTTATTCTTCCTTGTCTCTATAGATCTTCTCAAGCTTATCCCACATTTCCTTGGCACTTGAACAAGAAGAAACTCCTTTATACACATTAGGATCAATTGCACAACACAACATGTGCATAGCCTTTGAGTTTTGTTGAGCTTCCTTCCATTCTTGAACACTCCACTTCTTTGCCTTCTTAGTAGGAAAGGAATATTCTTTCTTGATTATCATCCAAGCTTCAATATCAAATGCTTTGATGAATATCATATACACCTCTTCCAATGACAATAATTTGTTCCATTGAAGTGTGGAGGCACGTCAATAGGTCTGGATTCTTCCATGGAGAATGAACCGGAAGTAGACGTCATCTTTATCGATTTAACTATTCCCGGATCGACTCAAGAGGCGATTAAACCTTTAAATGAGTGAGGCTCTGATACCAATTATTGAGTTAATCGATTGACGGAATCAGCCAAGAGGGGGTGAATTGGCAATTAAAATTTTGGTGGAAGCTTTTGCAGAAAATTGAAAGTAATTGCACAGCGATTTAGAGTGGTTCGACTTTCTCAACAAAAGTCTACGTCCACTACCTTAGCTATCCACACTAAGGATTTTCCAACAAATTCACTAATTTGTTCTTTCTTTTGAGGACAAAGAGTAACCTTACAACTCCCTCAAGAATTATACCCCAAATTCTTAAGCACACTATTTTTCAATGAGAAATACACAAATTTGCAAACTTACAAGGAAAACGATGTTTGAACAATTCTAAAACAATAAAAGAACACTAAAAAATAATTACAAATGAGGACAAATGGTGTTCTTGAAAGCAAAATGAATATTGAAAGGAAAATTGGCTTGATTTGCACAAACTTGGTGTTTGATGCTTTCTCTCTTGTTTATCTATGATTTCTTGTTGATCAAAGGCTTCAGAACTTGTTTAAATACACCTTGAATAACTTCTGAATGTTGGGGATGATTAGTAGAGATAATAGAGCAGTTTTAGTGTGAAATCATTTAATAAAACAGCTTGGAGCGTGGGGGGAATCGGTACCCCTAATGGGGAATCGGTTCCCTAGGTGTAAAATTCAAATATTTCGACCGTTGAACAGTGGGGGGAATCGGTACCCCCTGGGGGGAATCGGTTCCCTCCGAGCATACTGGAATTTTAAGAGCCAAACCATTTAGGGGGAATCGGTACCCCTTTGGGGGAGAATCGGTTCCATCTGAGCAATCTGGAATTTTTGGCTTTGAAATGGTTCGAAATATTTTGTAAAATCGTTTTGAAATTATTTTAAGATTAAAACTTAATTTTACACTTGAGTAAGGATTTAAAATGAACTTTGAAATACTTTGAGTAATATTTTGATATTCGATTTAATATATCGAATATGCTTAGAAAAAATCTTTTTCAAAATTAAAATTCTTTAAATTTAATTTGTTATATCGAAACATCAAAATGTTTTCAACACATTATTATCTATGTCATTTCATATTCACACATTCATAACACTTATCTCTTATCGCATGTCTGATCTCTTATAATCATGTAATCACATAGCTCATGTCATTTCTTGTGGAATCATACATATCATGTAAGACATATCAGACATGCACACACAAATCACTTCCATATAATTCACATGATTTATTATCTCGTGGATCAATCACTTTTTCATACAATTTCACAAATCATTTTCATATATGGATATCACATTTGTACTTAATCACATAGATAATGTTATATAGCATTGAAATCCCACAGTTCCTATTTCGTAGCTTATATATTGTTCTTATATCTTTTTATAAACATATAAACACCTAGATCATAATTTCCTAATTTATTGTACATAATCATATCATCATTTATATTCATAACCCTATCTCATATTTTGTTCTCTTATGCTTATATAAATCCTATAACATATATTGTAGCATACTAACATATATCACTTATATAAATTCATTTATATACAAATTTCTTATATTCTCTTAATTCAAGTTTACATTACTCTTATAACCTTTTCCTATGACTTCATAGATCTTTACCATGAAATTTCTATATTATATCTCATCTAAGCACATCAATCTTTCTCATATAGCTTATATCTCATATGATTATCATTATTTATGTACAAATCTCCTAATTGATATTCTATTTTCATATTGTCCTATAAATCAATGCTAGTTAGTTTATCTCACTTTTCATTTAATACTATAAGTAAATTATAATAGTTTCCATAAACTTGACTCATGTAATTTATGTTTTGCTATTATATCTTCATCTAAACATATATTTACATGTTCATGATCACTTAACTTATTTTCTTTCTATGGTTATCACATACAACATTTACTATTATACATGATTCGTGCCCTTATAACTTATTTCACATATTCATACATCTCATAAGGTTCACATATAGTTACATATTTTGTTCCCATATAACCCATATCATATAAATTCACATCTCATAACATATAATATGAACAAAGCATATACACATAATACAAACTTAATCATGCTTCTATTCATGCAATCATAAAATATTGGAAACAAACTTATCACAAGTCTAATTTCCATATAATAATATGCACAATATAATAATATGCACTCACCTTGGCCTTACTAAGTTCCAATCCGCTTTTTATGATTTCCTCAATTTCGATCGAATCTTAACTTGTTAATCATTCTGGAACTTGTTCATGTTCGATATCTACATAATCATATATTGATACATATCAGTATTTAATTGATATACTCTAATCTATCATTTCTTATACCAAAAGAAATGTCTATTTCAATTTCCCCTTGAAGTGCATAGATGCATTCTACAGTGTATCGATGCATCCCTTAACATGTTCATTGATGCACTCCTTATACATCGATGCATTAATTGCATTCGATGTTTCCATTTTTAAGGGGTGCATCGATGCACTTCCTATGCATCGATACACACTGAACAATTTCTGGAAATTTACCCTTGATGCATCGGTGCACATTGAATGTGCAGCGATGAACATAGCCCAAAATTCATTTTTAAGCCCGAAAATCCACTCAAATAAACTCAAATGCTTCATTTTCATCCCCTTTCATGTTCTCAACTCATATAACGTTTTAAACAAATTTATATCCATATAAACCATCTTTAACTTCAAAATTCTATTCCTCATATGTAACTCAAGAATTAAATCAACTTTACAATATGTTTTAATTCCAATTCTATGGCTTCTAACTTCTTAATTAGACACTTGACAAGTCAAATTTAACTTCCAACTCTAGTTATGAATTCTATTTCAAGATTTCACCCAAGAACCTCAAATCTTTAATCCCTCCCAACTCCATCATACTTTGATTTTAAGATAACTTAAGCTTTCCTTAAGCTTAGTTATCATCTAATAATTAAAACTCAACCTTAAAATCAACAATTAATTCATAAACAAAGAAACTCACCTTTGAGCTTGTAGATACAGGAGGAGGAAGAAGAAGAAAGAAAACTCTGGATAATCTCTCATTTCTTACGTGGTTCCTTATCTTATAAAAGGAATATAAAAATCTTACTTGTCAATTAATTTTTACCCTTTAATTCATTCAATAATTACTAAATAACCTTCATCATATTTCCAATAAATCATTAAACTATTTAATTATCCTACTTTAATCACCAATTTCTGAAACTTTACAATTTGGTCACTAACCCGGTATTGAGGATGTTACAGATAAAGTCAACATTTATGTTGTGACATGAAAATTGTATCGAATGAGCATCGAAATGTTTTTAGGAATTATTTTCCATTGTGGGCCTATATTAATGGGATTATAACACGTGGTTTGAAATGTATATGTTTTATAATGATGTTCATTAAATATTGTGGAAATATTTTTGAAATAATTTTTACAAGGCAATGTAATTTAAGTTTCAATTGTAATGTCACTTTCTTGGTAAACTATAATCGGAATATGAAGTTGACTTCGAATTTCGAATACAATTTTAAATTTTAATTGGAATATTAAGTGAATTTTGATTTGCATTTTAAAAACATTTAAAAAACATTTAATGTTGAATTTGAATTTAAATTTTAAAAATATTGTTGTAACGACCATTAAACATTTAAATAACATTGCAAAATTATATAAAATTTTAAAATATAACTATTTAAATAACATTTAAATACATCTGGATCAACGACGTCGTCTTCTCGAATGAGTTCCACATGGTGGTGGTTGTCTATTTTACTGAGGATTTCTTCGTATAACTTGCTCTTAATTCTCCTCATCTTCACTATCATCATCGACATTTTGTTCATTTGGCATGGATGATGATGAAGGTCCTGTATAAAATAACGACCCTGGAGGAGTGTTACTAACAATCCCACTAATCATAGAGAATTGAGAAAATTGTGAAAATATTGGCATCGATGTCTGTGATCCAGATGGAGTTGGGGGTGTTTGTGGAGAAGCATCACCAGCCAAATAAGATGCATATGAACCATATGTTGAATCATTAAGCATACCCGTATATGCACCTCCATGGGGTGTCATCAAACCCTGCGGGCTGGGCATATAACCTTGCGGGATGGGTATGTAACCTTGCGGGCTGGGAATGTAACCCTGCGGAGATGACATATGAACTAGTAGGCTTTATATATATCCTTGCGGAGATGGCATATGAACTGGTGGGCTGGGCGTGTACCCTTGTGGCATCATCATCGATGGATATAATGGATGTTGTGATGGTTATGGTGGTGCGACTGATGCCGAACCGGTAGCGGCTTCTCCCGTTTACTAGTCGAGGGACGATGATATTGTGACGGTGGACGTCTATCTCGGCGCCTATGAATGCTCATCCCTCGTGCTTTCGCCGAAAGTAGAATTAGCTTTCTGTTTTTATTAAACCACTCCAGATAGTTATCCGTAATCATATGACCAGTTCAGAGTAAAACTGTCGAGGGGACAAGCGTTCATACCGGTTCTCCCAAATCGCAATCCAATCTCTGTGTTTCACCACCCAGTTGACTTATTTCTTTCCTCGTATGTCTATGTTATGCATGTTGTCTAAATTCATAGGTACTCCAGGAATATATTGCGTACAACAAAAACTAACGGAGCACACGATCAACCGGATGCCACTCAACAAAAGCATAACATATAAGAGGTACATCAAAACATCTAATGACCCACTCAGATGGAGTGGTATGCAAGTCTTTACTTCATCGCTCACATAAGGTACCCACTGAAACTGAAACATAAATATAAATTATAATAAATATAATATTCTAATTATATCAAGCATTTTAAATTAAATTAGCCATATTTAAAGACGTACCTCAGACCCAACTTTTTGATCAATAATTAAACAGATTTCCTCTAGTTCACTAGGGATATCTCTATGATTCTTTCTTTTCATCGATCACCTATGAAATATAATATAAACTAAATATCACCCTATTTAATTAAAAATATTTAAATCAAAATTTAGTTGTGAAATTACCTCAATAATAAGGGGAATACATATGGCTCATTAACGATTGGGCATAAGAAAGGCATGCGGAATCACGCCCATTATTGGAGAAGCATGAGACATCCACCGATAGCAGTTTTATTATAATTCGTTGCACGTCACATTTCTCTAAAGAGAAATGCCAAAACTTCAGCGCCCCAACTGTATCTTCATGCTTTATCAAAATCAATAAGATGACGCAACCACATATAATGCACTTGGTTACGAGATTTATCAGGTATCAGTATTCCTTCAATGATTCGTAGTATATAAGCCCGAACACTTGCCTTTGCTTCATCCTCAGAAGCATTTTCATTCAGAACTTCAAAATTGGCTTTTAGCCATGATAAAGATATTCTACCTCCATTGAAATATGGCAGAGCAGCTCCAAGATACTCCATGCATATTGAATGTCAATCACCATCGGCCACACCGCACATAATATTTCCGTCAACGGGAAGCCCCAAATGCATTGAGACATCCTCCAATATAATTGTACACTCTCCACATGAAAGATGAAATGTGTGTGTCTCCGGTCTCCGCCTCTCAACTAATATGGAAATTCAGATGGGTTCGAGTTTACAACCACCAATAACTTTCGCAATATACCCGAACCCAGCGGAAGACAAATACGACAAAATACGTATTGGTGTCGGTATCTTCATGTTTTTAATAAATATCTCCAAAATACGATCATTTTCCTAATTAATAAGTATTCCAAAAATTTAAAATTAATATAAATTTATGATAAATTTAGATTAAAAATAATAATAAATATTAACATAAATTTTAAAAAATATTACCATATCACTAAAATGTCTTGAGATATGATTTGTATCTAATCGCAGCAGCATTTCGCTTTCCATTATAACTGTAGACAAACAAATTTAATTAGCATAAATAATAATTAATTAATTTAAATAAAAATAATTATATATATATTAATAAAAATATAATAATATTTTTTTAAAAATATTTATAAAAAATATAACAACTATTTAAAAAATATGCTAATTTAAAAATAAATATCTTACCACTAATAAGAAATTTTAAACTCAAATAAAGGAAGAATTTGAGTTATATTATAGAGAGAATTGTTTTGGTGTGTAGAATGAGGGGGGTTGAAAGGGTTTATATAAGAAGAAGAGGGTGTTAGGTTGAGAAAATGGGTGGGAATTAAATGTATTTTAATAGAAGGCGCTTTTTCTGAAACGCTCCTTTTCACATGTCATCGAACCCCGTGAAAGCGTCCCCTGAAACACACCTTACCCACGTGGCATCCCAATCAGCAGAAAATCATGTAAGACGCGTTTTCTAAAATACGCCTTAGTCGCATGTTAACCCAATCAGCTAAAATCCCATTAAAACATATTACTGAGAGCACGTCTTAATGCCACCTCAAACGAAAGAGTATTAATTAAAAAAATATTAGTAAAAGAAAGTTATTTAAGGTATATTAGATTTAGGGTGATATTTAGGTCAAATCGCCCCTCATCCCTCCACCCCAAGACAAAATATCTTTTAACCAAAAAAAAAAAAAAGACAGGCGGAAACGGTGTCGTATGAAACAAGATATTTGTTGTGAATGATGAATCAATTATCGAGTTGGATGCAGTGTCATAAACCTAATCCACTCCAACACATCCCAGCTGTCCTCCCTTTCCTTTGCACGTATTACCTGCGAAACCCTAATATCTCTCGTCCCTTTCCTTCCCTGAATTCACTATTTCCGCTCCAACTACGTACCCGACCACACCGGATTATTGTACCCCTTCTCTCTTTTTAAGTCAACAATAACGACGATCTCGTCGTACTTCAAATTCCCGTACAGCTGTTCTTTGTTTCATCCTTAATTTTCAGCCGTCGGATAAGGGAAGTGGAAGTGGACTTAGAAGAAGAAAGCAAAAAAACCGCATATTTATCTCTCTTAATCGTTTGTTTGTAAGTGTTCCAGTTAGACTTCCACCTCACTTCCTTCTTCAACCTCAGGAACACAGGTCTTCCTTTTTTCCTTCTTATTTTTACTTTTACAATTTTACTCTTTTTATATATTATTTTAAATTTAAAATCATCGAGAGATAATCTTTTACTTTAAAAAAAAAAAACAGTTACTTATTTGAGCTTTGCTTGTGTTATGGATATTGAGCATCTTTGTGGGTTTAGGCTTGCAGATTTAGATTAGCTCTTGGTCTTTGCTAAAAAGTTGTTATATAGCAATTTATGGATAATTTTTAATATATAGCCTTTTTCTCGAACATGTCGGAGAGGAGATTCATAGATTCCAGCTGTAAGATGTCTATTGACGGTCAACCTTAGTTAGCTTTGGGCTATTTAAGTCGGACACTGTCAATTTTTCTTGTGGGGGTTTCCCCTTCTATTATTTGGTAAGTTGAATGTTTTACGGCAAAAAATTTAGAGGAAAGATTGTGTTTTTTTTTTGGAAGGTAATTATCCGAATTGAAGAATTACTTACTATTTTAAGGTTGTTGGTTTACATATGGATTGTTGTCAGATGTTCTAGCTCTGCTTTTGTTTCCATATTACTAAATCAATTACCATATTGATGCCTTCAATTGTTTGAACAAGGATGGGTGTTTTGTATTTGAAGTTGGTTTTATGGGAAGATCAAAATAACTCAGCTGGTCATAGTTTCGAATCTTTAATTGAACGGGAGTGTGGCCAGAACAACAAGTGAAGAACTTGAAATGGAAGGAGTTTATTTCTAAATTTAGCTCTTTTGGTGGTTATTAAGGTATTCTGAAGCTGGTACTGGATGTTTAGTGTATACAATATTCTTGGGATGACTTTGTTTCTCTATTATCTTTCTATTTGGAAGACGTTTCATGATAATTTTCCCATACTGAAATTGCATTGATTTTTCTTTTATGAATCATGTTTTGGCTCATAAAACATAAAATCCTCGTGAATACTCTCAAGTGGTCACATTTTATCTGTTTCTGCATATCACGAATTGTGAGCTGTAGTTGCTTTTTAACCCTTGTTAGCTGCATTGGTTAATCATTTTCTTGTTATCTCTTATTTCTGACATGCAGGGTTACTTGTTATCGGCTTCTAGGGTGCTTCTTAAAGTTCTTTGTGGATTTACGAATTTCATTATAATTTTGCTGAAACTAAGAGGCTTACAAAAGTAATTATGGGAACGGAAGAGGAGAGCGCTTCCAAGCCTTCTTCCAAACCAACTGCCTCAACACAGGTCTGTCATTGATTGCCTCCATTCCACCAACTGGAAAGGACAAAAAACTTGCCCATTTCATTTTTGCCTTCTCATAACTAACACACATGGATGAGTTTTGCTGACATTTCTGCGTTTGGACTTATAGGAAATGCCCACAACTCCTTCATATCCTGATTGGTCATGCCCGGTGCAGGTTTTATACTTTAGAACATGAATCATGTGGTTTTATTTAGTTTTTTTTAACACTTGATCTTGTTTATGAAATCCTAAAAAATTGTTTAGTGATTATTCGATCTTGCAACTCAACTTCTTGTTCAGGCTTATTATGGTGCTGGAGCGGCTCTGCCTCCCTTCTTTGCCTCAACTGTTGCTTCGCCAACTCCACATCCATATATGTGGGGAAGCCAGGTGATACCGCTTTTGAAATCTCCATTTTCAATAATGTGTTTTTTTCTCTCTCTCTCAATTTTTGATCAATATTCTTACTTTCCTTTGCTTTTGATGATCTTTCAGCATCCTTTAATGACTCCATATGGAACTCCTGTTCCATTCCCAGCAATGTATCCTCCTGGGGGAGTGTATGCACATCCTACTATGGCCCTGGTAATATTTTCTTCTTTCTTTCTTTCTTTCTTTCTTTCTTTGTGTTTTGTTTGCTGTTTGTATTCCTTTTGATTCACAGTTATAAATTAAATGCCCTTCCTCTTGGCAATTTTTTCTGTAGGCTCCAAGCATTGCACGGAATAATACTGACCATGAAGGGAAGAGTGCCAATGGGAAGGATCGAAGTGCCACCAAAAAGTCGAAGGGAGCTTCAGGAAGCAAAGCTGGAGAAAGTGTAAAGGCGGCTTCTGGCTCTGGAAATGACGGTGGCTCTGAAAGGTGCACTAGGCTTTTGATTTTCACTTTAATTCTCAGCATTGGGTTTTGGTTAAGAAGTTTCTCCAATTTTTCTGCCCTGCCTTTTCTAATTCTAACCGTTTTCTTAACAGCGCTGAAAGTGGCACTGAGGGCTCTTCAGATGGAAGTGATGAGAATGACCAACAAGTACGTGCGTAGTTATCACTATTGATTGTCGTCAAGGATACTGAATACTTTTGAAATTCAGTTTCCCTGCTCAACATTGTTTACTGGCTAGTGGCTAGCATGTTTATGCGATGAATTGTCCTTTCTAATGAATATGTGCCTCTTTTTCCCTTTAGGAACCTTCTACCGGTAAAAAGGGAAGCTTTAACCAGATGCTTGCAGATGGTATTTTATACTTCCTTATCAAGCTTCTGCTTTTATTTGTAGGAAAAATCTCAACAACGAGTGTCAGATGACTTTGAAAAATTATTTCTCTTTGTGGTTTTTGACACAAACTTACTTCCCGGTGAATAGGAGTGAAGGAAGTCGGGGACTAAGTGCATGAAAACTGAAAGCCAAAAAGAAAATAAAAGTTGCTTAGTGTATTTTCTGGTAAATAAACTTAGGGTTGATTTTATATACCGTAATAGTTTTCTACTTACAAATCACTCTTGTTACAGCCAACGCACAGAGTAACAATGCTGGGGCTTTAGTTTCCGGGAAACCCATAGTGGCAATGCCTGCAACCAACCTGAATATCGGGATGGACCTATGGAGTGGATCCACTGGAACTGCGAAAATGAGATCCAACTCTTCTGGTGCTGTAGCCACAGTTCCTACTGGAGTTGTGATGCCCGAGCAATGGATTCAAGTACGAGCTTCACGCAGCTGTTTTTCTTTTCTTATTTTACATGTTCATTACCATTTGCACCGTTTACGATCCAATATTTTGTTAAAGTTGTTAAAATTCGCTTTAGTCCTTTAAGGTCTCCAACTTTCTTTGCCCCCTTTTGCATTCTTTTAATTAGCTAAATCGGCACAGTGGGTTCTTCCAGGATGAACGTGAGTTAAAAAGACAGAAGAGGAAGCAATCTAATCGCGAGTCTGCTAGAAGATCAAGATTACGCAAGCAGGTACGCTGGTTATATCTTTTGTCAACCAATGGTAGTTTAAGTCTAACATCTATAGCCTGTATATTTCCGTAGGCAGAGTGCGAAGAGCTACAGGCGAGAGTGGAGAGCTTGGCGAACGAAAACCATAATCTGAGAGAGGAACTAAAGAAGCTATCCGATGAATGTGAGAAGCTTACATCAGAAAACAGTTCTATTAAGGTATACAACAGCTTTGCCCTTGTTCACTTCTTCGTTGTTGCAAGTGGTCGAGTGTGTTATCGATAAATATGTTTTTGGTGGCTGTATAACAGGATGAGCTGACACGGATATGTGGACCTGATACGGTAACTAATCTGGAGCAAGGCGATGAAGGGAAGAGTTAATATAATAGGAAATCTACAAGCAGCCAATGCAGTAGTTTGTGGGTATCCGGAACATTCTTTTCACCATGGATTCGCTTAGTTACTGATCTGTACCCTTAACCCTTTTACAACTGTAATTTATATTTTACAAACAGAAAACAGTTTTAACCAGATTTCAAATAGTTGTATTGTGTGTAGATTACTGGGAGCAAAAGAATAATTAGGGATTAATTCACACACACTCAGAATTTTCTCTCCACTTTTATTTAGAATTACACGGTTTGATGCTATTGGTTTCTTTAAAGAACCAAATCATATCTGAATTTTAAAGATTTGGATAAATATGTTGGATGAGGATTTCTATGCCTCATTAAATTTAAAAATGTTAAATAATTATGTAACTTTCATTCATATTTTTAACCTTATTATATGACAATCATTGCATTGCATGTCCAAATTCCAATGTGTTACCCCATGGGTTTGGATACATCAGCTTATAAATATTACTATATATAACTGCATAAGAAGAAACTAGGCAGGCAACCTAATTCTCCCAGCTCTTTTACTTGCCACAATTAATTTATTACCACCAAATTTTAATTACCGAAATAAGAAAGAAAAAAAAGGCCATGCAAAATACTAAAATTCTAAATCCAGCTGGACTAATTTATTTACTTAGCACCTCCACGCCGACATGGCAACCAAGGCACTCTCGTACCAGCAAAGCACCAACTCCGCCTGCCTTTTCGCCACGTGGAATCCCCGGACCTGCACCTTCCCTAACAGACACTCTGCTTGAAATTCCGCCAAGTGACTCAAGTGCACCGCCCTCATCCCCGCCCCTCGAAACCTCTCCCTCCACGGGGGCGCCGTACTCTTCGCCGCTGTCTCTACCGCCGCTAGTATCCTCGGTCGCAATAACAACGTTTCTATCTTCCTCACCCATTCCCCGGTCCCCATGGCCACGTCCAATGACTCGAACATCATGGCGTAGAACTCCAAACCGTTGACGAAATTCTTTCTGAACGACGTCGTCCCAGACTCCATCCACACCTCACTATCTACAAAAACGACGATGCTCGGGTTAACCCTTCGAAGATCACTCAAGAACGCCGTCACGTTTAAGCTGAGACATCGGAATATAGACGGGGACAAAAGGATTGCCGTTTTCTCTCCGTCAATGAACTTAAAAGCTTTAAACGACAACATTCCGAAGGTCCGAAGGAGAACAAACTCAATTTGGAACCTTAACTTAAGGTCTTGAGCGAACTGAACAAGGCTTTCTTTAATAAGCCTTGTCTCAATCGCATATTCCTCGGGAACCACCGCAGTTATGCGAATGAACTTGCCAGAATGATCGTTTCTCTCAGCCATTTCTCTCATCAAAGAAGCGTATTGGCCACCCAGTCCGATATCAAAATCAATTATGTGAATCAACGGGGCTGATCCATCCAGTGCTTCAAGGAGCGCTTGGTTGGTGCTGAGCTGGCTGAACATAGGTAAAGGGTTGATCCCAGAGAAGGCCTTGTACGCTTTGACGGTTTGAACGATTTCATTCAACGAAGACAAAAGAGCCGACCGAGTTGACCCGTTGAGCAGAGATTGAAGGGCTTCTTTGAAGTAAAAAGCGGCTCTCTGCAACGGCTTCCCTGACGGAGATCTCAGCCGCTGACTGAGCCGTGCCAATATCACCTGCGCGAGTTGCAATTCATGGGTGTCGAAACAATCCGCGGCTCTTACCAGCTCTTCTATAAAATCAAATCCTAAGTTGAAGTTGCCAATATTATGAAAACCACAACTGTTAGATATATCAAGGTAGTTATTAGTGATGGTACCAGCGTTAAAATCACTTTGATGAGATGGGTTTTCATTTAAACCAGAATAAAACTCGTAAAGATTGTTAAACTCAGAGTGGTGAGTCATCTCGCTGGAAGCAAACTCAGTTAGGTTCTGGATACGGTTCTCGCAGGAAGGACTAATAGCTCGAGGAGGAATAGTTTTGATAGACGGTACTGATTCGTCATCTAATCCCAAGTCTTTCATGATGGAATCCCAATCCATGTTTCGTAGCACATGCTCGTCCCACTCAAGAGGCGCCTGATGGTGATGAGGTGGCGAATCGGATCCCGCGATAAAATTCGAAACATCGGCCAGATTCGATACAGGCTTCTCGGGCGCCGGACTCGGGCTTCGACGAAGATCGAGAACCGAAGTTGGCTCATAGCATGAGGTTGGAACACTGTTCACCCCATGGAAACTTAAGTTCCGAATTGTATTAGTAGTAGTAGTAGTAGTGTTATTGTTGTTAGGTTTCGGGCTTTGACAATGGTTGCTTTGTGGAGAAGAAACCGGGACTCTCATCGCTTTGGGGGCAAAAAACAGAGTTAAGATTTCTTTTGCCTTCTTGGATTTGATTTAGGGTTTGAAAGTAGGAGAAGATTAAATGGAGTGGGGCGGGGGGCTTTTAAAGGTTATAATTGCAAGCTTTTTATATTTGCCTGGGGAAGATGAAGGGGACAATGGGTAGAACGGCATGGCATGGCATGAATGATCAGGATGACATACATACATGTTGGACACATTATCAGACCTGTCTTTTTCCATCAACTTGGGAGCTTCTCACTCAAGCATTTGCTTGCTTTCTTTCTTTCTTTTAGGATTCTCACCCTTTATTTTTGTTGTTTCTTTTCAACATTGATTATTTATATATATATAAGTAAAATAAAAAAAACATGGACCAAGCAATATCGGTAGTTAAGATATTTTTGTTATTTTTAGAAGTATTGGGTTCAAACACGACACTTACAGATGTATATAAACGTTCAACTTTTAAGTGTATAAAAGTCTTTCAAATAAATATTATCTTATATTTATCTCAAACTAATAAAAAAGTTAAAACACAATAGTTAATTTATATTTAATTTTTTCTATGAAAACATTTTTATGATTTTTATATGATTTATATTAACCACCTAGTTTGATTATTTGTATTTCATATGCTCTATTTAAATTAAATTTGTAGTGAGGTAGAAATGTTTAATAATTTTTAATATAAAAATGTTTCCTCCCGTTTAGTACAGTAGCAATGATATAAAATTGAACCATTTCGAATTTTTTCAGCCATAATGAAAATGGAATTCAATAATAATTTGGTAATATAAATCATACACAAATTTATAAAATATATAAAATCAATTAATTTGAGTATTGATTATAAAAATAATATTTATTTATAATTTGTTTTAACCATTAACAACGTAAACATCCTACAAACTTAGCATTTATAATCTCAAAAGAAAAGATTCATCTTAATCATTAAGATCACTTAATGAATTTACACTTAATATATTGATGTTCCCTATTATTAGCAGAATGGGGAAAGCAAGTCATGCTTGCTATGACACGTTGAACATGCCACGTTGGCAATAGCTGTTAAGAGGAAGTTAGGAAGTTGTTGAGCTGTTAGGGTTGGTTATTATGTTAGAATGGTTATGAGCTACTTGTGTTGTATATAAAAACAATCCTTGCATTGTAATCAAGATACACATTATGTTGAAAACATTTTGATGTTTCAATATAACAAATAAAGTCCCATGGAATTTAAGATTTATATTCGATTTCAATAATTAATATTCGAGTAAATTATTCGAATATCAAAATATTACTCCAAGTTTTCAAATGTCAATTTTAAACCCTACTTAAGTGTAAAATTGTGTTTTTTAAAATATTTTTGAAACAATTTTCACAAAGTATTTCGAACCATAATCGGGCCAAAAATAATTTTTACAAAGGGATGTATCGATACACTCTTGAATGTATCGATACACACCCAACATCGAAATCATTTTGTGTATCGATACACAGCATATGCATCGATACACTCCTGGCTCAGAAGAACATCGAATGTAATTAGTGTACCGATACACCTGGGATGTACCGATACACTAGGTCAACTAACGGTCGAAATATTTGAATTTTACACTAAGTGTATCGATACACCTTACGAGTGTACCGATACACCTAAGCTCAACATATTTTTTAAATGATAATTACACCATAACAGTTTTATTGACTTCACCAATGATCCCAACATTCAAAAGTGATCCAAGGTGTATTTAAACAAGCTCAGGAGCCATTGATAAAAAAAAAGAATTGAGAGAGAATAAAAGAAAAACATCAAACCTTATTGTTTGAGCATTTCAAACCTATTTCCATTCAATATTCATTCTGCTTTCAAGAACACTATTTGTGCTCAATTGTATATTCTTTAGTGTTCTTTCTTTGATCTAGAATTATGCAAACATCTTGCCTTGTGAGGTCTTTCTGTTAAGTTTGCAAATTTGTAATTTTCTCTTTGGGAGAGATTGTTCTCACGAATTTGAGGTATAATTCTTGAAGGAGTTGTAAGGTTACTCTTTGTCCTCAAAAGAAAGACAAATTAGTGAATTTGTGGAAAATCCTTATTGTGGATAGCTAAGGTAGTGGACGTGGACTTTGGTTAAGAAAGTTGAACCACTCTAAATCGTTGTGCAAATATTTTCTATTTTCTGCAAAAGCTCTACCAAAAAATTTTATGTCAATTCACCCCCTTGGCCAATTCGTCGATCGATTAACTCAACAATTGATATCAGAGCTATACTCATTTGAAGGTTTAACCACCTTTTGAGTCAATTCAGGAAGAGTTACATCGATATTCAAGTCATCAATGGCCTTCACTTCATACTTCGACTTCGTTCTTGATTCTCAGCCTATCAACAAGCCTCATTTCTTCAATGGAGCTAATTATGCTTATTGGAAGAATAAAATGAGATGCTTCATTCAAGTAAGTGACATGGGAGCATGAAATATCGTGGAAGACGGATACATCATACCATCAACTCATTTAAGATTGTGGAGTGAAGAAGAGACAAGAATGTTCCAACTTAACTCAAAGGCTATCCATATTATATTTTATGCTCTTGGGCCAGATGAATACGTGAGAGTTTTATCTTTTACAACTGCCAATGAGATATGGGATAAACTACAAGTCACTCATGAAGGCACAAACGAGGTAAAAAATCTAAAATTAGTCTTCTAACTCATAGCTATGAAAATTTCAAGATGAAATCGGATGAAGATATCAAAGCTATGATAGATAGATTTTCCGTGATTGTCAATGGTCTCAAATCATATGGAGAGATCATTCCAAATGAGAAGCTTATGAGAAAGTTAATATATTCTCTTCCTAAAGCTTGGCAATCAAAGAAGACAACGATCATCGAAGCTAAAAACCTAAAGTCTTTAACTCTCGATGAACTCATCGGTTCTCTCTTCACACAAGAAATAATGATTCAAGATGAGGTAGACCTCGAGAAGAATGACGAGATAAAGAAGGAGACGGAGAAAAAGAAAAATATTGGAGTTGCTCTTAAATCCACCAAAGTTGAGAGTGAGTCTGATGATGACGATGATGATGAAAAAATGATATTATTTGCCAAACGGTTCAGAAAATTAATGAAGCCCAATAGAGGAAGAAAACTCAAAAGAAATGAAGGCTTCAAAAATGAACCAAAGTAGAAAGACTTGATCATTTGCTACGAATGCAAAAAGCTCGGCATGTCAAATATGATTGCCAGTAATTAAAGAAAAATGGTCAATCTAAGAAGAAGCACAAGGCACACGTGGCTACTTGGAGTGATGATGATAAATCATCAAATGAAAAGGAACAAGAAGTAGTAAACATGTGCTTGATGGCCACCGGGGAAGACTCTCAAGTAACCTCTAACTCATTTGATTTAGAAGATTATTCTTATGATGAGTTAGTAGAATATATTGGGTTGGCTTCGGATTATGAGAAACTATTTTCAAAATACAAGAAAGATATTTCAAAATTGAAAAACGAAAATAATCTCATATCCAAGACCAACAATGATCTTGAAAGTAAAATTAAAGAATTGCAAAGCAAAATCGAAGATTTTGAAAAGAAAACCTCTGATTTGCATAATTTACTTTCAAGAGTTCATGAAGATCATCAAAAAGAAATTGATGATCTTAAAGCTTCTTTTAATAAAGTTGGAACAAAACGTTTTGAAAATGGAGAAAGTTCAAAATCCAACTTTGTTAAAAAAAATTAAAAACTACAATCATAGAGGTCCCCAAAGAACCTCTAATGGAAAATCATTAGAAGTATATGGGTTCCTAAAGAACTCATTACTACTAAATATAAGGATATCCTACACAAATGGACACCCAAGAGACCAGGATTTTAGAAACTAATGAATATGGACCCAAAAGAACTTGGGTACCAAAATTAGAAATTAATCTATGTTTGTAGGAAAAGGAGCATTGCTTCAAGGTGCAAAATACAAGTTCAAATTCATGGTTCCTTGATAGTAGATGCCCAAGACACATGACTGGAGATAAGAGCCGGTTTATAGAGCTTAACGAAAAAAATGGAGGAGTGGTAATCTTTGGTGACAACTTAAAAGGTTACATTGAAGGTATATGTACTATAGGTAATACCTCTTCCATACAAATATAAAATTTTTGTATGTGAATGGGTTAAAGCATAATCTATTGAGTATTAGTCAATTATGCGATAAAGGATACAATGTCTTATTTGAAACAAATGGTTGTAAAATTGTTGACATTGCATCTAATCGAATTATGCTTGTTGGTCATAGAATAGGAAACATATACATGGTGCATTTAGATTCTATTAATATGACTAACATGTGCCTAGTTGCTAAGGATGAACATGATAGTTGGTTATGGCATGGGAGACTAGGACACAATAGTATGAGTGTTTTACAAAAACTAATTCAAGGAGATTTAGTAAGAGGATTGCCAAAGCTAAAATTTAATAATGATAAAATCTGTGATGCATGTGCTAAAGGAAAGCATAAAAGAGCTTCTTTTAAATCCATTAATGATGTATCAACTGGTAGAGTATTAAAATTGATCCATATAGGTCTTTTTGGGCCAATTAGGACTGTTAGCTTGGGTGGAAAATATTATTGTTTTGTATTGGTAGATGACTATTCTAGATATACTTGGGTTCTATTTTTAAGTACTAAAGATGAATCATTAGAAAAATTCATCACGTTTTAAAAAGTAATCCAAAACGAAAAAGGTTACTCAATAACTAGTGTTAGGAGTGATCATGGTTTTGAATTTGAAAATCTTGGATTTACTGATTTTAATAATTATAATGGCATTAGCCATAATTTTCCAGCACCTAGAACCCCTCAACAAAATGGAGTTGTTGAGAGGAAAAATCGAACTTTAGAATAAATGGTTAGAACCATGCTTTGTGAAAATAATTTGCCAAAATATTTTTGGGCGGAAGCCACAAATAGCGTTTGTTATGTCATAAATCAAGTAATGATTAGGCATATTTAAAAAAACTCCATATGAACTTTTCAAAAATAAAAAGCCTAACATTAGTTATTTTCATCCTTTTGGATGTAAATGTTTTGTTTTAAACAACGGTAAAGACAATCTTGGAAAATTTGATGCTAAAAGTGATGAAGGAATTTTTCTTTGTTATTCCTTAAATTCTAAAGCTTATAGAGTATTTAATAAAAATAACTTTAGTGGTAGAAGAGTCTATACATGTTGTTTTCGATGATAATCCCCTTCCGAGGAAGGATTCTTGTGTGAATGATGATGTAGGTATTGTAAACGCACATGACGTTGGAAAACCATCATCAAAGAAAGAAATAAAAGATGAGGAAACTCAAGATGTTCTCGAGAATCCAACCATTGAAGAAAGGGAAGTCATTTACCCAAGAGAGTACAACTATGTCAAGGATAGTGAAATTATAGGTGATCCATCTAAAAGGGTAACAACTCGATCTTCTTTTAGAAATATATGTAACTATGTTGCATTTATATCATGCATAGAGCCTAAGAATATCCAAGAAGCATTAAAAATGAAAATTGAGTTATGGATATGCAAGAAGAGTTAAATCAATTTTAGAGAAGTAAAGTATGGACATTAGTTGAAAGGCCTAGTAATAAATTTATTGTAGAAACTAAATGGGTATTTAGGAATAAACTTGATGAAAGTGGTAATATAGTGAGGAACAAGGCTAGTTTGTTGTTCAAGGCTATACTTAAGAAGAATGAATATACTATGATGAAACATATGCTCACGTAGCTAGGATGGAAGCAATTAGAATGTTATTATTATTTGCATGTTTCAATGAATTTAAATTATATCAAATGGATGTTAAAAGTGCATTTTTAAATAGTTTTATAAAAGAAGAAGTGTATGTGGAACAACCTCCTGGTTTTGAAGATTCAAATTTCCAGATCATGTTTTTAAATTGACAAAAGCTCTTATGGTTTAAAACAAGCTCCTAGAGATTGATATGAAATATTGTCAAATTTTTTAATTGAAAATGGTTTTTCAAAAGGGAAAGTTGACACTACATTGTTTTTAAAGCAAAATGGTAAAGATTTATTAGTAGTTTAAATTTATGTTGATGACATAATATTTGGTTCTACTAATGATGCTCTTTGCCAAGAATTTTCTAAGCTAATACATAGTGAATTCGAGATAAGCATGATAGGGGATCTCTCTGTTTTTTTGGGACTCCAAATCAAGCAAAGAAAAGATGACATCTTCATCAATCAAGCAAAATACGTCAAGGATATGCTCAAAAAGTTTGGATTGGAGGATAAAAAACCCCAAGCCACTCCGATGAGCTCATCTACAAATCTTGACAAAGATGAAGGAGGTAAATGTATAGATGTTAAACTTTATAGGTCTATGATTGGCTCTTTACTTTATCTAACTGCAAGTATACCGGACATTATGTTTAGTGTTTGTTTATGTGCTAGATTTCAATCATGTCTTAATAAATCACATCTAAAAGCCATTAAGAGAATCTTTAGATACCTTAAAGACACTCCTAGTTTAGGACTGTGGTATCCTAGAGACTTTAGCTTTAGCTTGCATGCTTTCTCTGATGTAAATTATGGATGATGCAAAATAGATAGGAAAAGTACCTCCGATACTTGTCAATTCCTAGGAAATATGTTGATTTCATGGTCTTCAAAGAAATAAAATAGTGTTGCATTATCTACCACTGAAACGGAATACATTTCAACTGGTAGTTATTGCGCACAAGTTTTATGGATGAAACAATAACTTTTAGATTATGTAATTGAAGTAGGTACCATACCTATCAAGTGTGACAATATTAGTGCTATTTGTCTCACTAAAAATCCCATCCAACACTCTAGAAATAAGCACATTGAAATAAGACATCATTTCATTAGGATCATATCACTAAATGAGATATAGTTCTAGAATATATTGATACTTTGCATCAATTAGCAGATATTTTTACAAAACCTTTAGGTAAAGAAAGATTTTGGATACTTAGGAGAGAATTAGGTTTAACCAACCTACCTTGACTTAGTGTTTAAAATAATTTTGGCACTTTTAATTAGAAATGAAAAATGCTTATAAAAATAACACTTTTGATTGCATTCTTTGCTATTAGTTAGGGAGAGTTTATGATCTTTGATGAAAATTAATAATATGTTCAAATAATTTTTAAGGTTAGATTTGATTGATAGAACATTGTTAATTTTTTCTAAAACCCATATTTTAATGTTTTTGAAGTTAGGACTAGTTTTAATTAGTTATAGGTTAAAGTTTATATCGGACATTTGTTAGATTGTAGTTTAGAACTACAATCTACAACTAATTTCATCAAAAACACACAATTTTTTCAATTTTTTTAAATTTCAAAATAAAAAAAATGTTTTGATTTTAAAATTTGATGTTTTTGATTTAATTATGTTGTTTTGAAAACTACATATTGAATTTCAAACATTGTTTTCAAAAATAGTTTTTTTTCAAATTTGCCCATTAGGATTATTTTAGAAAACCTTGAATATTGAGGACTCATATTGAGTTTTGGGATTGATTGTACTGCATACATGTATTTTCAAATTGCATGTATTCCTTTATCCCATTCCGATCTTTAACCATATCTCATTCAAAATGCACTAGGTCATCTTCTAGTTGGTCTTTAAACCAACCTCAAAACTGACCTCCTATTCTACCTCCCAATCCAAATCCAAACCCGAATAAAAAGGAAATGACCATTCTAAACTCCTGTTTTAATGAACCTGGTCGTAGAGAAAATCTTTACCGTAGGCTCCATAATTTATTTGAGTCATATAAAATCCGAGAAGAGCGTATCCCCTCTATCCAAGCAATAGTTGATATGAAATTTTAATTTCTTCTTACCCTCTGATCTTGGAAATTTGATAAACTGTTTCAGCTTAAACCGATTATTTATCACCAACTAGTCCGTATTTTCTATTCCAATGTGGTTTGTGTCCAAAACGAGTCTCATTCTGAAACCGTAGGTATTTGATCTTATCTCTTAGGCCAATTTGTTTACATTGACTCCGAAACAATCGTTAATATTTTTTGGATTAGATAACAACGATTTAGTTAACGAAAAAGACATTGTGGCTACCCGATATAAAACCAAGGCTAATACGAGTACACTTTTAACTCATCACGAACAGTTCCTTTACTTGATCATCTATTAGTGGTTTAGACCATCCAGAGGTAGATATTCTACGCTTATAGTACTAGACATTTGGTGGATACATTGTATCCAAAATAAAAAGAAAATAAATTTGCCACAAATTATCTTTGTTGAGCTAGTAGAAACGGTGAATAATGTACCGTCTAAATATGTCGAAACCTTAGTTTACGGTTGTCTCCTTAGTAATATATTTATCAAATCCGGGCTTAGGGTCACGCTTGATGTACTCATCCCTCTCAAGAACTAAATAAATTTCACAACCTTGAAGAAATCGGGATGGTCCAGGGAAAATGATCAATGGGTTCGATCCACCGAGAAAACACCGTGAGCTAGTTCTTCATGAGCTCTTCCGGCACCGGCTGCGGACGATGATCCAGAGCTTGAAGAACTCATGCGCGATATAGATGATCATATACCAGAGGATGAGCCAGCACAACAAGAGAGTCAGATGCCTCCATACTTATGATCGTTTATGAAGAATCTTAACATGAGGTTTGCATCCATCGAGTCTCATTTAACTGCTAACAGCGAAGCGATGAATCATCGATTCAATGCTATGGACGAAAGGGTCAGTGCGCTTACACGAGATGTGGCTAACATATGGGCACATTTATCACCTCCCGATCCACCAGTGGATGATTAAACCTTCTTTCTTGCTTTGTTTTCTTAGGTTGATTTAGAACTCAATTGTTAAAACATTTTGGATGTTTTTGGATTGATATGTTTTGGATGTTTAAACTTTAATGTTTATATATATATTTGATTTTGATTGTTTGAATTTGGTTTGATTAGTTTGAATCTAATGTTTATTAATTTTTGCATCATTTTCATTGTAGTAGAATATGACCAATTACTATTACACATTATTTTTTATTGATTTGGAACTAATAATTAATCTTTCTCTTGATTGTGATCTTAGCAGCTTAAGTTATATCTATATAAATATTAATTGGCTATATTCTTACAAAACCTTGTTTAAAATGTTTTATAGAGTCTTTTTGATTTAACAAAAAGGGGCAGAATATAGTAAGGGGAAGTAATAATTTTTCAAAATTGATTTCAAAAATTACTTCAAAGAAAAATTTTAAAATTACTCAAATGTTTTGTTATATCAAAAGGGAGAGATTGTTGAAAACATTTGATGTTTCGATATAACAAATAAAGTACTATGAATTTTAAGATTTTATATTCGATTTCAACAATTAATATTCGAGTAAATTATTCGAATATAAAAATATTACTCCAAGTTTTCAAATGTCAATTTTAAACCCTACTTAAGTGTAAAATTGTATTTTAGTTTTAAAATATTTTTGAAACAATTTTCACAAAGTATTTTGAATCATAATTGGTCCAAAAATAATTTTTACAAAGGGATGTATAGATACACTCTTGAATGTATCGATACACACCCAACATCGAAAGCATTTTGTGTATCGATACACAGCAAATGCATCTATACACTCCTGGCTCAGAAAAACATCGAATGTAATTAGTGTACCGATACACCTGGGATGTACCAATACACTAGGTCAACTAACGGTCGAAATATTTGAATTTTACACTGAGTGTACCGATACACCTTGAGTGTACCGATACACCTACGCCCCCAACAGATTTTTTAAATGATAATTACACCATAAAGGCTCTATTGAATTCACCAATGATCCCAACGTTCAAAAGTGATCCAATGTGTATTTAAACAAGCTCAGGAGCCATTGATAAAAAAACAAGAATTGAGAGAGAATCAAAGAGAAAGCATCAAACCTTATTGTTTGAGCATTTCAATCCTATTTTCCATTCAATATTCATTTTGCTTTCAAGAACACTGTTTTTGCTCAATTGTATTATTCTTGAGTGTTATTTCTTTGTTCTATAATTGTGTAAACATCTTGCCTTGTGAGGTTTTTCTGTTAAGTTTGCGAATTTGTAATTTTCTCTTTGGGAGAGAGTGTTATCAAGAATTTGGGGTATAATTCTTGATGGAGTTGTAAGGTTACTCTTTATCCTCAAAAAAAAGACAAATTTGTGAATTTGTGGAAAATCCTTAGTTTGGATAGCTAAGGTAATGGACGTGGACTTTGGTTGAGAAAGTCGAACCACTCTAAATCACTGTGCAAAAATTTTCTATTTTCTGTAAAAGCTTCCACCAAAAGTTTTATTGCCAATTCACCCCCTCTTGGCTGATTCGTCGATCGATTAACTCAAAACATTACTTCAATGATACTTTCTGCATTTTTACTATCTTTCTTATATGGTATAATTCGCCATTGATATTGGGGTTTTAAGATCGACTTCTGTTGCTTGAGCAGTTCTTGATGGAGTTGACCATGAGTTTGAAATCATTCACCAAGAAGAAGGTAAATGTAGTTCTGGATGAAATGAACTTCTCTCTTTGGAAGCAGTAGATTTTGCTCACCATCAGAAGTCATTAGTTAGAACGGTTACTTATAGTAGAAGCGATGACTCCGCTAGAGACAGTGGTTGATGATGATGGCACGGTTCGAGTCAATGATGAATATGGAGATTTTGTGGCTCAAGATAGTGCTCTTACCTCATGGTTACTGTCTATAATCAGTCCACATCTTCTTCCTCAGTTTGTTGGCACTGAAATGACAACAGTTGCTTGGAGTACGACCCTTCATTTCTTTGTCAACCATTCAACAACATCGTTATGAGCCTTCACTACAAGCTTCAATCCTTAAAGAAAGAGGTGACAGTATGTGAGCTTACCTTACTTGTGTAAAGGAGGTATGCGACGCTCTAGCCTCTTGTGGCAGTACGTTCCTCAAGTTGAACAAATAGCCAATATTTTGAAAGGGCTTCCTCGTGAATATCAACTTTTCATGGCGATCATCGCATCCATGAGGGAAACTCTATCGTTAGACAACATCTCTACTATGCTAATTGATGCATAAATACAATTAGCTAGTTTTGATGACCAATTTGAAACTTTGCCTATGAGTGCAAATGTTGCACAGGGTGAGGTAAGAAATACTTCAATGGTGACTAATAGTTCTAATCAGAGGTCTGGTTATTCTTATAATTCTCGAACTAGTGGTAGAGGTCGTGGCAGATCCAGGGTTCGTGTCAACTCTGTGGAAAAGTTGACCACCTGGTTGATCGATATTAGCATAGATATGATAAATACTTCTCGTGTGTTACTTCTGTTAATCAAGGCCAATATCAATCTGAATACAAATCTACTCCTTATTCTGGAAACTTTAAAGTTTCATCCACTGGTGATGACTGTGAGTGTTGTGCCAAGAAAAGAAATGTTTCGGTTGTAGGTGATCAACCACAATCTCATATAGCTGCTATACAATCTGAGCGTTGGGTGGTTGATAAAGGAGCCATGCATCATGTTACTACAGATGCTAATAAGGTGCTGAATTCTTCATAGTATCGAGGTCCAGGTAAGCTTTAAATCGGGAATGGTATGCCTCTTGATGTTGCTTTGGTTGGCCATGCCCACGTAAATGCTTCCTCACGTGTACTTTTCTTGAATGATTTATTGCATGTGCCACAAATAACCAAGAATCTGCTTTCAGTTTCTAAGCTTACTAAGGATAATGATGTTTTCATTGAGTTTCATGCCAATCGATGTTGTGTTCATGATGAAGCTACTGGAAGGTTGTTGCTTCAAGGGGAAGAAACATTCATTTGCTATGAATAAACCCCTAGAAGTTCATGTTGCATAAGCAAATGCCAAATTAGAATCAACTCCATTAGATGAGCTATGCCATCGACGTCTTGGTCATCCAGCTGTTGAGACTCTATCAAATTAGCGTTTGAACTAGGTGTTAAAGTCATCCTCAAGTGAATAGAAAATATATTGCATGCCATTTGGGAAAAAGTCACAAATGCCTTTTAATGAATCAAATACAGGATATCTTACTCGTTTGAACTTGTGTACTCAGACTTATAGGGACCTCCACATGTTTCTTCAAAAGGATTTAGGTTTTACATCTCCTTTGTGGATGCATTTACTCGTCATATCTGGCTTTATCTGTTTGAAACATAAAGATGAAGCGTACCTAGCATTCCAATTATTCTGAAACTTGCAGCTAACAATTTGGGAGTACTATCAAAGCACTACAGATAGACTGGGGTGGTGAGTTTCGCAGTATTTCACCATTACTTGCTCGAGATGGAATTGTGCACATGCTCACATGTCCCACACATCTGAACAAAACGGTGTAGTAGAGAGAAACACTGTCATATTGTCAAACTGGCATTGGTACTGTTGGCACATGCATCTTTACCATCAAGTATTGGTTCATATGCAGTTATTTCTGCAGAGTCTAATTAATTGCCTACTAAAGTACTACAAGATATTTCACCATTTGAAAAACTCTTTGGAAAAAACCTGAGTATTCTATGATAAGGTGTTTGGTTGTCAATGCTTTCCTCACCTAAGAATGTTCCAAAAGCATAAATTGTCCTTCAGGTCTCAAGTGTGCATTTATCTGGGAATTAGCCCTCAGCACAAAGGTTTCCAATGTTTAGCCCTCGATGGACGAGTATATGTTTCTCGTCATTTGTGTTTAAACGAATCTGTTTTTCTATTTGCAAGGAAATAAGTTGTGATTCTGTAACACCCCCAACCCGTATCCGACCCGGATACGAGTCTGAGGTGTCACATTGACTTTTCAAATCATTTACTTGACAAAAATAAAATAATTAAATAAAAAATCAGTTTGACATTTTCAATAAACCAAATAATTACTATTGTATAAAACATATTGATTTACAAAACTTATCAGCGTATTCGACACCAATTTTATCTTACATGCCAACTACATTTCATAAAATGCATATAATTCAAAATTTTTCTGATCTGAACTTCAGGAAGGAGATGATGACCTAATGAGATCATCTTCGATCCTATTTTCCTCTTCTCAAAACCTACGTGTGAAACATTCACACGCTAAGTCAATGACTTAGTGAGGCATTAACACTTAAATATAAAATCTCAACTCTAATTCCTTCTCTACACACTTCATAGAATTATAGTAATTTAATAAGCTCATAATACCTACAAACATAATTACATACATATATATACCATATCAAATCATATATTCTTTGATGGACTAATTACACATAGACACACATATCATCATTTACATTTATAATCTTTGATATATTATCATCGCTTCTCCCTTTTTATATTATCCTCTTTTTCTTATCTTTGATACATATACACATCATATACATCACATAGAATTTTCGCATATATATCTTTAATGGCCCATGTACACATGTGAGAACTATAGAATGTGAGTCTATAGATGTGTGCACTAATGTTGTCACCACAGCTCATATAAATTCACCGAAGGCCAACGTAGATTGCACCGTATGCCGCGTAGAATGCACCGAAGTGCTATATAAAGTTGTCCTTAAGGACCACGTAGAAAATTCCTTAAGAATCATATATATGCCAAGGATCAAGTATGTGTCTCAAAAGACCTCACATGTTCCAAAGAATACATATATGTCCCGAAGGACTGCGTAGACCCTCGACTCTTGGAATGCCAACTATACCCTAGCTCTCAGGACACATAACATGGGCATTAATATTTATGTTATCACACATTCACATATTCACCCTAGTCACATAGTTTTTCACTAGCTCATTGTCATATAAATCACATATATATACATATAACACATGGTTCCTTACGCGTAGAAATTTCATATGATTCACATATCACAGAGCTTCACATATAATTGTATTCTTTTTCATATAATCACATAGTCAATATAATATTCATATGACATATACTTCTCTTTCATATATCTCATGTCACGTATCATATCTTATGATCATGTAATCATGTTACTTATAATCACATAACTTCTACTCATAGGGTTCAACATCATTAAACTTAGTTCACTTTCCATATTATCATACATTTATATAATCTTATGTCCTATTATTAACCTATAAACTTACTCATATACTCATATAAATATTATCCTTTCTCCGGTAATCACATAGATCACATCTTATAACGTACACTATGTACATATAATAACTTATCTCATATCATATAACTTAGGGTTTATACTTTTATATTCACATAAATTCTATAACATATATAACCTATAAACATATATCACTTATGCATGTATTCATGTACACATTTTCATATAGTCTATATTTATATATATATATCATAACTCCATGTTTTACATAATTAATTATCTCCCATCATTTATTTACTAATTTCATATATTTACCTAGTTCAGTTTCACATAGCTTATCACATATACAAGTCTTCTAATAAATATCATCAAAAGCTCCTATATATCTCTCTATGGCTTTATAGATTTTTACTATACATTTATTTTTATAAATTTTAAGCCTATAAATCTTTCCCATATAATTTATCTACATGTTTATATAATCACTTCCTCTTGTTATCACATAAGTCATTGGTATTTTACATAGTTCGTGATCCTATAATTTATATCTAATGTTCATATAACTCATATAACATTTTCCTATAATACATAAATCATTGCCATATAACACATCATATAAATTCATACCACATAAAATGTAATACGAACTAAGCATATTCTCGTAATATCAAAACATAATATACTTCTAATCAACAATCATATATTCAACATATTGGAAACACTGTCGCAAGTCCAATTTCCATATACAATACGTATTCTAATAATACGCACTCACCTGACTTCACTAGTCAATACCGATCTTTTTTCCTTGATCGATCTTACTTGCCAAGTTCCGGAACTTGTTTAGGCTCTATATCTACATAGTAATATTGATACTTATCAGTATACTAATTAATATTCTAAACTATCATTTCTTAGGCTAAAACAAAAGCTATTTTCATCTCTTAATAAAGGTATGCATCGATGCACTACACCATATATCGATCCCTTGACGGGATCGATGCACTATCTATGCATCGGTACATAAATCTCATTCGATGTTTGTATTTTAAGGGGGTGCGTCGATGCACTAACTATGCATCGGTACACTCAAGGCATTCGATGTTTCTTCTTTAAAGAGTGCATTGGTACATTGAATGTGCATCGATACACTTTGCCCAGAATTTGTATTACGCCCGAAAATCATCAACTCTTCATTCAATCTTCTATTTTAAGCCCCTATCATGTCATTAAACTCAACTACCATTACTTAAACCACTTGTATTCCTATAAATCCATCTTTATCTTCCATATCTCATCATGATTCTTAATTTTAAGAATCTTACTAAACTTTCAACTTTGTACTAATCATTTCTAACTTCATAAATCTCTTATTCTAGTGATGACAAGTCAAATTCCTCTCAAATTTCAATTATTAACTCTTTCCAGAAATTCATCTAAAAACTCATTTTCTTTAATCTCTTATATATCTTTCATCTTGTTGCTTTAGATCAAATTAAGCTTTCCTTAAGCTTAATTATCATCTAATGATCATAACACAACCTTAAAATCAACAATTAATCAACAAGCAAAGAAAACTCACCTTGAGCTTGGAGATACGGGAGGAGGAAGAAGAAGAAAGAAAACTCTGGAGAATTCTCTCATTTCCCACGTGGTTCCCTTATCTTATAAAAGGAATATAAAAAATTTCCTTGTCAAATGACCATTTTGCCCTTTAATTCCTTTAATAATTACTAACAACTTTTAGGAAATATTTCCAGATAAATCATTAAACTATTCAATTTTCTACTTTAATCACCAAATTCTGAAATATTTTAATTTGGTCACTAACCCGATATTGAGGATGTTACAACTCTCCCCTCCTTTAAAGAAAATTCGTCCTCAAATTTTCTCTACACATTTTGATAACATATCTTATACTATTCTCATGTTGTTTTCTCAACTTAATATTTCCTTCCTTTGGTTCTTCACTACCTTTTTTATATCCTTATTTTGTCACTTATCATATAACCAATAGCATCAGTTTTTATTACTCAAAATCATAATCACTCAAATTCTTTATCAATCTTTAATTGCCTTGCAAATAACCAACTTTATTCCATCATCACTTATCTACTTCTTAAACTTCCTTAATACATATAAATCATTCTTATTTCTCTGACTAAGTCTGCTTGACCAAGAAACATAACCTTTATCACATCTGATTCTTTAAACTTTATCCTTTCATTTCCTTATTCCATTATTCCTTTATTCATTCAAAATCTAAATCTCCTTATGCATAAATCATATATTTCCTTTCATGTTCACATACTCGTTTCCTATCACTTATACTTATCTGATTACCGATCTTTATCACCTTTCATACTTTGATAATTAATTTCACTTATACAAACCTCATTATTACAATCTCTTATACTTATTTCCTTCTTTAAAGCCCCCTTTTTAAAACATACTAATATTATCTCCTTGCCTACATCATATCTGTATAATCAAATACATAACCACATCCAGATTCATATCATACTTGATTAACTCCACTATATTTTCCTTCCAATCTTATAACTTTATCACATTTACTCTTACAGCTAGTCCATAACAACTGTTCAATCTAGGGCACAAGCCCTAATCAGTTCATATACACACTTTCACTAAGAATTATCTCAACCATAGTTTTACTTAACTTATCAAATTCATATTTGATTCTTTAAACTTTATCCTTTCATTTCCTTATTCCATTATTTCTTTATTCATTCAAAATCTAAATCTTCTTATGCATAAATATATTTCCTTTCATGTTCACATACTCGTTTCCTATCACTTATACTCATCTTGATTACCGATCTTTATCACCTTTTCATAACTTTGATAATTAATTTCACTTATACAAACCTCATTATTACAATCTCTTATACTTGTATTTCCTCTTTAAAGCCCCCTTTTTAAAACATACCAATACTTATCTCCTTGCCTACATCATATCTGTATAATCAAATACATAACCACATCCAGATTCATATCATACTTGATTAACTCCACTATATTTTTCCTTCCAATCTTATAACTTTATCACATTTACTCTTACAGCTAGTCCATAACAACTGTTCAATCTAGGGCACAAGCCCTAATCAGTTAATCATATACACACTTTCACTAAGAATTATCTCACCATAGTTTACTTAACTTATCAAATTCATATTCATTCTCATACACCATGTGATTTTCGTTGTTCAAACTTAGCATTCTGACTTCCTTTGTCTTATAAATTGATCACTGATGTACCATTCTTAAACTCTTCTATAAATCTTTAGCTTTACTCAAATATACAAATCCTCACTTCCTTCACTATCACATTATTAAGATCCAATATACAACTGTATCCAGATCCACTTTATATTTTGTTATTTTAACCTGTCAATATCTTAAATCTTTCAACTTCAATACACCTTTCATCACATATCTGGTTGGCCAACGCCAACTCTTTACATCTAAAATGTACCTCTTATCATATCCACACTTTTGCTTAAACACAGCATTATTCCTTTATTTCAACTCATAAACTCTGGCTTTCTATATCTTATATGCTTGTCATTGATGCACTTATTATGAACTCTTCTATAAATTCTAACCACATCTTGAGATCTTTTAACTTTCTTATGGTGACACTTGTTCACCATATTCTATCTTATCCAGTATAACAAAACTAATCCATATCATTTTTCTGATTCAAAACAATGAAGATCTTATCATTATTCTAATATAATTTCAGCTTTCTGAAATCAACCTTTGATCTTACAAGGCACTTCTTGATGTGTCCGCTCTTCATCCTGCCTGGCCAGGGCAAGTGAATTGCTATCACCATCAGGTTTACCTCTCATTTTCCTTCAAAATTCTCACGATCTGATTTCTACTATATTAAACTAATCTTTTCTATTAACAAGACAACATACTCCTTACACTATCATATCATATCACTCTGTGTGGCATGTACACATTTTAAAACTCTTTTACCTTCGGTTTCAGCCTAGAATCGGCTAAACCTTAGCTCTGAAACCATTAAATGTACACCCAACTCGAATCCGACCCGGATACGAGTCCGATGTGTCACATTGACTTTTCAAATCATTTACTTGACAAAAAATAAAATAATTAAATCATATACACATCATAACATCACATGAATTTTCGCATATTATATCTATAATGGCCCATGTACACATGTGAGAACTATAGATATTTGAGTCTATAGAGGTTGTGCACTAATGCTGTCACCACAGCTCATATAAATACACCGAAGTGCCACGTAGAATTGCACCGTAGTGCCGCATAGAAATGCACCGAAGTGCTATATAAAGTTGTCCTTAAGGACCAGGTAGAAAATTCCTTAAGAATCATATACATATGCCAAGGATCAAGTATGGTCTCAAAAGACCTCACACATGTTCCAAAGAATACATATATGTCCCGAAGAACTGCGTAGACCCTCGATTCTTGGCATGCCAACTATACCTCTAGCTCTCAGGACACATAACATGGGCATTAATATTTATGTTATCACACATTCACATATTCACCTAGTCACATAGTTATTTCACATAGCTTATTTTCATATAAATCACATATACATATAAACACATGGTTCACTTACGCGTAGAACATTTTGATATGATTCACATATCACAGAGCTTATCACATATAATTGTATTCTTTTCATATAATCACATAGTCATATAATTTCATTATCATACATTATATAATATTATATGTCCTATTATTAACCTATAAACTTACTCATATACTCTATAACTATTATCCTTTCTCCGGTAATCACATAGATCACATCTTATAACGTACACTATGTACATATAATAACTTATCTCATATCATATAACTTAGGGTTTATACTTTTATATTCATATAAATTCTGTAATATATTATAACCTATAAACATATATCACTTATGCATGTATTCATGTACACATTTTCATACAGTCTATATATATATATATATATATATATATATCTATATATATATATATTATATATATATATATATATATATATATAGATATATATATATATATATATATATATATATATATATATATATATTATATATATATATATATATAATATTATATATATCATAACTCCATGTTTACATAATTACTTATCCCATCATTTATTTACTAATTCATATATTTACCTAGTTCAGTTTCACATAGCTTATCATATATACAAGTCTTCTAATAAATTATCATCAAAAGCTCCTATAATATCTCTCTATGGCTTCATAGATTTTTACTATATATATCTTATAATAAATTCATTTAAGCCTATAAATCTTTCCTATATAATTATATTACATGTTTATATATCACTTCCTCTTGTTATCACATAAGTCATTGGTATTTTACATAGTTCGTGATCCTATAATTTATATCTCAAGTTTATATAACTCATATAACATTTTCCTATAATACATAAATCATTGCTATATAACACATATCATATAAATTCATCCCACATAACATGTAATACGAACTAAGCATATTCACGTAATATCAAACATAATCATACTTCTAATCATACAATCATATATTCAACATATTGGAAACAGACTTGTCGCAAGTCCAATTTCCATATACAATACGTATATTCTAATAAAACGCACTCACCTGGTCTCACTAGTCAATATCGATCTGTTATCTTTTCCTTGATCGATCTTACTTGCCAAGTTCCGGAACTTGTTTAGGCTCTATATCTACATAGTAATATATTGATACTTATCAGTATACTAATTAATATATTCTAAAACTATCATTCTTAGGCTAAAAGAAAAGTTATTTTCATCTCTTAATAAAGGTATGCATCGATGCACTACACCATGTATCGATGCATCCCTTGACGGGTGCATCGATGCACTATCTATGCATTGGTACATAAATCTCATTCGATGTTTGTATTTTAAGGGGGTGCATCGATGCACTAAATGTGCATCGGTGCACTCAAGGCATTCGATGTTTCTTCTTTAAAGAGTGCATCGGTACACATTGAATGTGCATCGATACACTTTGCCCAGAATTTGTATTACGCCCGAAAGTCATCACTCTTCATTCATTCTTTTATTTTAAGCCCATATCATGTCATTAAACTCAACTACCATTACTTACACCAACTTGTATTCATATAAACCATCTCTATCTTCAATATCTCATCATGATTCTTAATTTTAAGAATCTTAGTAAACTTTCAACTTTGTTATTAATCATTTCTAACTTCATAAATCTCTTATTCTTAGTGATGACAAGTCAAATTCCTTCTCAAATTTCACTTATTAACTCTTTTCCAGAAATTCATCTAAAAACTCATTTTCTTTAATCTCTTCTATATCTTTCATCTTGTTGTTTTAGAACAAATTAAGCTTTCCTTAAGCTTAATTATCATCTAATGATCATAACCCAACCTTAAAATCAACAAGCAAAGAAACTCACCTTTGAGCTTGGAGATACGGGAGGAGGAAGAAGAAGAAAGAAAACTCTGGAGAATTCTCTCATTTCCCACATGGTTCTCTTATCTTATAAAAGGAATATAAAAATTTTCCTTGTCAACTGACCATTTTCCCTTTAATTCCTTTAATAATTACTAACAACTTTTAGGAAATATTTCCAAATAAATCATTGAACTATTCAATTTTTCTACTTTAATCACTAAATTCTGAAATATTTCAAATTGGTCACTATCTCGATATTGAGGATGTTACAGATTCTTTGAATTCTGCAGTCAATACTAGTCCGAATGCTCAGCCACTTCGAATTATTATAACAGTCAGAAACTCTTGCTGTCAATTTCCACATCACTTAGCTAATACAACTACTGTACATGAAAAAGATGATGGTGCATTGGTTCCTAATATGGTCGAGATGGACAATGATGGATCTCAGTATATTTCTGATGACATTTTGTAGCATAACACTGATTCTACTGGCTTAGAAAAGGTTGCACCTGATACAGGTGTTGATATGAATGCAGATGCTGGCAGTATGCTAGATAATGGTTTACAAGGTAATGTTCCTGAGCCAGATGTTAATGTTCCTATCACATTTGAACATGTTGATAGCACTTCCCAAACTTGTGTTCATCATATGATGACACAGTCGATGTGGGATCTTCAAGCCTAAGGTGTTTTCAAGTATCAAGGAAGATGATGTTCCTACTACAATTGGTGCTGCTCTTCAGTCCCCTCACTGGACTGCAACAGTACATTATGAGTACAATACCTTACTTAATAATGGTACATGGACATTGGTTAGACTCCCTAAAGATAGAATTATTATAGGGTGTAAATGGCTTTTTCGTGTTAAGCGCAACCCTGATGGATCAGTAAATAGGTATAAAGCATATTTAGTTGTCAAAGGGTTCTCACAAGTTCCAGGTCAGGATTTCAAGGACACGTCCAGTCATGTAGTTCTATTTTCAACATTTAACATAATACTAGCCATAACAGTCTCTAATGGATGGAACTTCGACATGTTGATATCAATAATGCTTTCCTCAATGGAGATTTAAGTGAGGAGGTGTACATGCATCAACCTCCTGGGTTTGAGCAAGATGATGATTATGGTCAACCGCTTGTGTGTAAGCTTAAAAAGGAGCTTTATGGTCTTTGATAGGTACCTCGAAATTGGCATGCTAAACTTAAGGATAATCTACTGCATATGAGATTTGTAGTGTCTCGAGCATACTCATCCTTGTTTATTCAGCATGATAATGGTAGTTATATCTATGTTATTGTATATGTAGATGATATAGTCATTATAGGACAAGATTATAATGTTATACAGAAGTTTGTTTCAATGTTACAAAATTGTTTTTCACTAAAGGATCTTGGAGAGTTAAGCTTCTTCCTAAGGATTGAGGTCAAACATCTCAATAACTCGGTTATGTTGAGTCAAAGAAAATATGTCTTGGAACTATTGGAGAAAACTGGAATGTCTAATGCAACAAGCTGTGCCACACCAATGGTAGTGTCTCCTAAACTTTCCCATGAAGAATGTGAACTAATTCAGAATGCCAGTTAATACAGGAGTATAGTTGGTTCACTTCGGTATATTTGTCATACAAGACCTAACATTTCTTTTAGTGTGGGACTGCTCAACATATGCATGCACCAAGAGAGACTCATTTGTTGCAGTAAAAGAATATTGCATATCTATCATCGACACTTAACTTTAGACTTCTATTTTCACCAGCTGGTCATGGATCAGACAAAATTGCTTTTGTTGATGCAGATTGGGGTGCTAGCATTGATGATAGGCATTCTATCACTGGATATGGGATTTTTCTGGGCAAGTGTCTTGTTACTTGGTGCTCGAAAAAACAACGAACAATCTCTCGATCCACAATGGAGGCTGAATACAAGAGTGTAGCAGACACAACTGCTGATATAACATGGATTCAAGTACTTCTATTTGACCTTGGCATTCATCAGAGTAATAAGCCAGTTGTTTGGTGTGACAATACCAGTGTTGTGGCCATGAGTGCGAATCTAGTATACCATGCTCAATCTAAGCATGTTGATCTTGATGTCCATTTTGTGCGTGAGAAAGTTGTAACAGACCAGCTAAGCGTCAGCTACATTCCAGCCATGCATCAAATAATAATGGATTCACTAAACCATTGGCCAGAACTGCGTTTGAAGAATTTTGATCCAAAATATGTGATCATCAAGTCTAATTCAGAAGATGATAAGAAGCAGGGAGAATATTAGCAAAATGAGGCAAGCAAGTCCTGCTTGCTATGACACGTTGAACATGCCACGTTGGCAATAACTGTTAAGAGGAAGTTAGAAAGTTGTTGAGCTGTTAGGGTTGGTTATTCTGTTAGAATGGTTATGAGCTGCTTGTTGTATATAAAACAATCCTGGCATTGTAATCAAGATATGCATCACTTCAATGATACTTTCTGCATTTTTACTATCTTTCTAATACCTATATATAATTATTGAAATAAGTAATTGAGTTTTAGATGATGGATTACATTATCCGACAAAAAAGTAATAATAATTTGCATGAGTGCAATTACATAGTTGCACTTGCACATCACTGAAAATTCCATGGAAAATGAACTCACCCATAAAACCCTTATCTATTTTCTATGGCTAAATTATAAGTTTAGTATCTTAGTTATCAATTTTGTTTTGTTTTGGTTATTTAATTATTATTTTTTAAAATTATACATTCATTATGTTTTTTATTTCATTTTGGTAATATGTCGTTAAAAAGTTAACACAAATGCTAACATGAAATTTTTTAAAATCATTTTCAATTATAACGTGACATTACTTTGACAGCATCACCATTAATCTTTTACGGTGAATGACTAAAATGAAACCAAAATAAACATTAGATATAATTTTCAAACAAAAAATAATCACTTAATCAGATAATCAAAACGAAACAAATGTAATATATTTTACCTATTTATTGTATAAATAGACATGCGGCCAAACCTGCCCTCATGAGAAAGCAAAGGATTAGAACTCTGATATCATAACATAGTATGTCCAAACAAAACGAAATTTAACCTTATAACCAATGTTGTCTAATTTAAAGTTGGTCAAAGAGAATTTTAAAATTAAAAAAAATATAATATGTAATGATAAAAGAAATATGAAGAATGATGCTTCGTAAACAGCGAAAGAAGTTAATAGAAAAGGAATTTTGCATTTGGATGATAAAAAAAATTATTTTTTTAGTTAAAGTCCCTCGTTTTGCTTTTCTTTTTCTTTTACCCACAAAACAAAAGTAGTAGAAAAGGCAGCCAAAGACAAAAACGTCCACCTTAATAAGGGGACCTTATCATAAAGTAGTTATGAGGCTACTTTTATCAACCCATGATTTTTTTTTTAAGGCTTAATATTCAAATAAGTGTTCAAACTATATTTTTTTTTGAATAGGCGCCTATAATATTTTTTGGCCTATCCAGGTGTCTAACGTTATAAATGTTGTCACTTTAGGTATTCGGGCCATCAACGACATTAGTTTCCTCCGTTAAGTGACATGTGTCACAATCTGATAATTTTAGAAATTGTATGTAAAATTAAAAAAATATATATATATTTTTAAAAGAAAACACATAAATTTTGAAATAACTGCAAAACTTTGAAAACCTTCATTTTAACCCCTAAATCCACGTCGACTGTCGCTATTTTTCGTCGACAAAGCTCCACCAAACCTCACCTCTTCCGGTGACCAAAACCCCTATAAAATTGTGACCTATCGACTGCGAATCAACGTTTTATATCTCGCGAACCCTAGGATGAACATTGCAATCCCACGCGATTCCGATGACCAATCGATGACAACTACGATGACATATAATTAGGATGATGGTAGGGAATACGTTAGTGGCAGTGGTCGTGGCCGGAAAGGGCATCGGCAGCGGGTTAGTGTTAGGATTTGGAGATTTTAGGGATTTTGAGGGTTTTTTTGTAATTTAAAAGAAATTAAGGTTTTTTATAAATATAATAACATTTTTAATGTTTTTTAAATAAATTTCAAAATTGCTAGATTATTACATGTGTCACTTAATGGAGAAAACTAACGGTCATTACATCCTGAGTACCTAAAGCAGTCACGTTCGTAATGTTAGGCACCTAGATGGTTCAAAAATATTGTAGACACTAATTCGGGGGAAAAGGAATATCTTGGACACTTATTTGAGTATTAAGCATATTTATAAATTCATCTATTTCCTTAATTTAATAAAGAAAATTTAAGGCCAATAATGTATCAGTTTAATCAAAGGGTTTTATGTAGGCCCTCCATGTATAAAATTACATTAAAATAAAATCAAAATTCATTATCTGATGAATTTATCAAGTAGTCATAGTAGTTAAAGGGAATGATGTTTTTCCTAAAGGTCTTAGGTTTGAGCAATTACATCTGCAAGATGTGTACATTGTCAATGGTTAAGAAAAAAATTTAAATAAATATTACCCCTTATAATCATCCTAGACTATTAAAAAAATTAATATCTTATTAATACATTTCAACGAAATTGTAGTGTTAAGGTTTATCCCAAAGTTCATTAGGGTTGTTACAAAAACCTTAGAGTACCGTTCATTTTATTTTAGAGAAAATAACCTCAGTGACCAAAAATATATTATAATATACGAATTTAACCAACTTTTTTTAGATTTGCCAAAATGACCAACAAATTCGCAACGCGAATTCCAATTTCGCAACCTAGTTTCCAATTTCGCAACGCGAATATGTAAATCGCATTGCAATTTTCCAAATTCGCGTTGCGATATTAAAATTCGCAACGCGAAAGTCAAATTTGTAAATCGCAACACAGAAGTCAAATTCGCAACGCGAAAGTCAAATGTTTTTACGCGAAACACAATATTAATTTCACAACACAAATGTAAACAGTATCATCGCAAATCATCTCTAACCTAAAACCCTAAAGCACAACTCAGTCCCATCTCCATCTCTCACTCTCTACAGCGACATCCATCCCCATCTCTGACGAAATTCGTCCCCATTTCTGAAAAAATCCATCTATCTCCATCTCTCAGATCAACCCTCATAACCATTCACGGTCAGAAATGGAAAATCAACCACCGAGGGTTAGTTTTTTTAATCTCTTATTTTTATTTTGAAATTTTTGTATTATTATTAGATTAACCATTTCACTGAGATTGTTAAATTCATTCGGTTGCTGCCAATACTGCTAAATTGTTTAGTCTTTAACCCTGTGAAGTTAGTATTTCTTGTTTTGTCTTTTTGTTTTGTCATTTTGTTGAAGAAACCTTAAATCGTAACACCAAATTCGCAACGCGAAAATGAAAATCGCAACGCAAAACTAAAATCGCGTTGCGATTTTCATTTTCGCGTTGCGAATTTAAGTTTCAAAAACTTCTTTTATTCTGCAAATTGAAACTTGAATGAATTGCATTACTTTAACCAAAAAACAAAGACAAATACTAACTTCACAGTGTTACTAATTTAAGTTTCAAGAATAAACTACTACTCTTTATGTTGTCCTTGAACCTGCACTAAACCTATATATTGTCATTTTAAATGTTTATATAAGTGCTTACTTCTTGAATGTTATCTTATGCATTTTGTGAACTATGATGGAATAATGACTTGGGTGAATACCGTGCTAGTTTGAAACATATTTGACTTTGTTTTCACTGTTTAATATCATGTCTGTTTGTAGTATATAATTTGTAGTTTTTGGTATATCTAACTTGGTATGTTTATTATTTTTGTAGAAATTTTTTTCGGCTCAATTGGTCTTAAGGAATAAATTAAGCATAGCCACTAAAATTACGTCGACGCTTACACCTCTGCAAAGAAAATTATTTGAGGATACTTGCTTCGGGCCATGGCTAAAAGTACAACATCCGGGTGGAGATGCTATGTTGACACATTTGTTTATTCAGACCATGACTAACGATCTACCCAAGGGGGTACAACGTGGTGATGAAGAGATATGGTTTCATTTTCCTTCGGCACCGGCGTATACTTGTTTTGGGCGGGAGGAGTTTTGCTTAATCACCGGTCTACGCTTCGGACACGATGATGTAGGTCGGTACACTAGTCATATTGCCCGATCATCATGGTTATATCGGGTTTTTCCTGAGCTGGCAAAGTCGAAGCCGAGTATACATGTCGACGACTTGAAGAGTTTATTTGATAAAGATGGTTTTACTCGGATGGATGACCTTGATGTTGTCCGAGTATGTCATTTACTACTTTTACATGCCAGCTTTTTAGGCAAAGAGGGCAGACAACCAATCTCTGAGGACCTAATATTATTGGTAGAGGGCCTAAATGTATGGAACCTGTTTCCGTGGGGTTCATATATATGGAAAGCTACCTGGAAGAAGTTGTCGTCTGCCTTCGAGGTCCGAAAAAGTTTGCGGGGCGATGGTTCTAAATACACTTTGACAGGCTTTACTTGGGCCTTTAAGGTAAGAATTTATATATAATGTTTCCAAAATTATAATTAATTATTTAACAATTACTAATGTTTGTGTATTATATTGTTTGTAGATTTGGATATTTGAGGCTTTCCCCAGCATGCAGACATATGCGATAAAAAGATCAAATGATATTCCTAGGGCTATTACCTGGAAGAGGATCCGCATGTTGGATTGGGAAGACTTACTCCCATATACGACGATTAATGATGTAAGTTAACACACAAATACTACCATATATAAACAAGTTATTACTAGTACACGTTTAACTTTGTTTGAGCTTTTATATTGTTAGGAGGCCAACTACTCATTACAGAGGCTGACACCCTCAGATGCTGAGCTTGCCACTGATTGGTGGCAAGCTAGTAAGCGGTTTTTTGATGGGACAGATGATGAGCACCCCCCACTTCAAGAGTCATCACCCCATCGGGCCGATTCTATAGCTCGACACCCGGAGCCATCACCTGGTCGAGCCTCTTCTCCACCTCCACCATCACCTATTCCATCATATCATCGAGCCTCTTCTCCACCATCACCTCATGATAGGCGACCGACAAAGAGGCTCCGTCTATCTCCATCTCCCTGTTCTCCACCTCCACGGGATGAGTTAGGGGAATTACGTGATGAGGTCGGTGCTTTGTATCATGAGGTTGATACTTTACGTGAAGATAATGGTTCATGGCGTTCACGCATCAGACGTCGTGCACGTGCCATTACGTCTCCGTTCACCCCACTAGTGCCAAGACTCCGTAAGAATAAGCCCCATGCACCTATTATCATTCAAGAGGTGCCTCCTATCGTTCAAGAGGCCCCTATCATCATCGAAGAAGCCCCTCCCACCATTCAAGAGGCCCCTGTCATCGTTCAAGTGGTCCTGCCCGCCGTTCAAGAGCCCGATTCATTTGGCGTCATATGTCGACATATTGATAAACCACCTCCCGTGCCCGATATGATGGATGCGTGTTGGCTTTCGAATGAGTTACCGGCCAGTTCCATTCCTCAGCAGGAGATGGAAACACTACCGGACATAATTACGGATAATACCCTTTGGGCTAAGACTGTAGTTGATTTTTATCTACTTGATCGGAGCAAGGGGTATTATTCTGACCTATGCCAAATCGATGATGCTATTCATTTGTTTCTTGATCGGTCTTGGTGGGGTATTTTATTAGGGGTAAAAGATAATGGCTACCTCGAAGGGGGGGTAAGTATTATATTCTTCTTATATTGCATTTTGATTAATTTTTTTAAATTATAATAAATTCACTAATATATTTATTTTTTTATAAAACATCATATTGATGCATGGGTGTCACGTCTTCTAATAATAAGGAAATTGAAGAAAAAAGGTATTCAATGGACTATTATGCCGACGTCTTTTCACGCAGCTCACTTGAAGGATCAGAGAGATGCTTCATATAAGTTGGATAATGGAAAAGCTAAACTTTATCCTGCGTGGTGGGATGTCGATAAGGTTAGTATTTATTTTTTGAATATTTTAAAGGTTTTCATAAATTTTATTTGATGTGCGTAATTATTTATGATTGCAGGTGTTTATTTCTGTTTTGGAACATCGTCATTGGCTTCTCATCGAGCTTCAGCTCCCATCCCTGAAGACAGTGGTATATGACAGCATGTTGAATTATATACCATTGTCTGATTTGAGAGATATTATTACAAAGAGATGGAACGATCATTTGGCTAAATACTTGAATGCGATTGATTATTGGACAAAATCTAGAAACAATAAGCCAAAGAAGTTCAAAATTACAAAGATCAGAGACGAGACTGCGCCACAACAAACGCTGGGAGCCAGAGGGGATTGTGGTCCTCTCGTATGCTTGTGCTTGGAACGTTTGACGACAGGCAGTATATAATATCTACCTCCCACATATAGAGATAGAGCTGTAGTAGGCTTGTGGTTTCGGCATTATATGGCCAGATCGATATATACAAGACGCTGCCTACCTGCATCCGCGTGCTGAAAGTTGTACATAAACAATTGGTAAGTTTGAATTCAGTACTCTTTAATTGGTTTGAAAATATTTGGTTAAGTACCTAGAATTCAGTAATTTGATGTTTGTTGGTTTTAGATGTGTAGAAAGTGTTGTTTGAGCAAATGTTTGGTTTCTGCAGGTTAATCCTGAAGTGAGCTGCGTGAAATGTATTTGTGCATAAACAACAGTCTGGGGTACACTTTTTTTCTTTGTAAACAATTGAATTTTACATTGAAAGTTGATTTGTTACAATTGATGAGGAAATAAGATTTATTTTTTGATTAATTGATTTGTAAAAGTTGATTTGTTTAATTTGATTTGTAAATAAAGAATTATTTTTTTGCTTGTTTAATTGATTTGTAAAAGTTGATTTGTTGTTTCTAAAAAAATCAATCTGCATTATGTTTGAAGGCAAAAAAGACCTGTTGAAGGTATAAATTCGCAACGCGAAAGTCAAATTCGCAACGTGATTTTCGGTTTGCGAATTTGACTTTCGCGTTGATCGCAACATACAACATCAAGGTATATACAACATCAAACACATTCCAAGCTATAAATACAAGCTAAGGACACTTGAAGAAATAAGAGAACAACTATCCAAAAAATCAAACAAGAGAAAATCCCAACATGATAACAACTGAACAGATCATATCAATGTTCAAACTCAAGTTGTAGATTTTGATTTCCTTTTTGCTTGGCACCATATGAGATTTGGATTTTTTTTTCCTTTTGCTTGGCACCATATGAGCTTTGGATTTTGATGAGCATCGGAAGCATTTCGGACTTATGATTTGGGTGGTACTCAGAAGCATTTCGGACTTTTGTTATTATTACAAGTTGTAGCCCTCAATTATCGGGATTTTTAGTTGCCATTTGTTGCATTTCTCGTATACCACCCAGATCATACGCCCGAAACGTTTCTGACGCTTTAAAGTTGACAAAAAAATATGATGGTCGGGATTTCCCTCGCGTTTAAAGTTGAAAAAACAATGGAAATTAGGAATAATCAATGATAACATGCATATTGGCTTGGGCTAATATTTATAGTGGAGCCGAAATTTATATTGAAATTCAAACTCAAATTGAAATTTAAATTCAAACTCCAATTACATATGAAATGAATTTGAAATGCAATGTTTAATTGAACATGGAAATTGCATAATTGATTCATACTGTTCAAGTAAGATGCTTTATGAACCATCAAGCTAAAAGACAATATTGATTGAGTTCAAAGCTAAGTTGTGAGTTGATGGGGTTGTCACACTTGTCACATGGTTGGAATAAAGTACTCACATGGAAGAGATAGATTGTTTTATTATACACAGCCCATCTCATCTGAATGAAAATATACATACAATATAATCAAACCAAAACATACATACACAACAAATTTATACATAACAATGTTCAAATAATGTACCCATAAAAATGAAATTAATTCGATGAAAAAGGGTTATTTCTAACGAAGTCCGGAACATTATTTTTCCAAATAATGTACCCATAACAATGTTCAAATAATGTACGCACAACAATGTTTAATTGATTTGTTGTTTAATTTTCAATCTGAATTATGTTGAAGGTAAAAAAGACATATTGAAGGTAAATTCGCAACGCGAAATAAACGTTGCGATAGTCAAATTCGCAACGCGAAAGTCAAAATCGCTATGCGATAGTCAAATTCGTAACGCTTATTTCGCATTGTGAATTTGACTTTCGCGTTTCGAATTTGACTATCGCAACGCTTATTTTGCGTTGCAAATTTGACTTTCGCGTTGTGAATTTGACTACTGCAACGCTTATTTCGCGTTGCGAATTTGACTTTCGCGTTGATCGCAACATACAACATCAAACACATTCCAAGCTATAAATACAAGCTAAAGACACTTGAAGAAGCAATAGAACAACTATCCAAGCAATCAAACACAAGAGAAAATCCCAACATGATAACAACTAAACAGATCATATCAATGTTCAAACTCAAGTTACTAATGAATGTCTAACTGAAAATGTACGCATTCACACATAAAATACACATAATACAACGTTTGCATTTAAAAATCACCTAAGTTAATAAGTCCCAAAAGGTGAAGCCGGTTGTGATCAGGATTTTGATTTTGATTGTGATTTTGATTTCCTTTTGCTTGGCACCATATGAGCTTTAGATTTTGATGAGGATCCATTTTTTGGTAGAGGAAAAGATGATTGTGATGGCACTGGTGATCCACAGGTCAACCTTGTATGACCACTCTCCTTGCACCGACTACATGTCGATATCCTCTTCTCTTTACCCTTAGACGGTATACGATCATGATTTTTTGGTCGGCCAGGTAGCCTGATGTCCATGACTGGTGGCAAAATTGTTTGTAAGTCATCTGGTATGTCTCACTCATAAGGATGTGGACATGGGTAGACAATCTCGGCATAAGTCTGTCAATATACTTCTGTAGTGTAGCAATCCATAGCGTATGTGCTTGAATCATCTTGGTTTAGATGAAGAGCAACTTTTATAATATGGCCACACGGATAACCAGATGTTTGCCATTTCTTACAACTATACGTCTTTGCATTTAGATCGACAAGCCCATTTAAATTATTATCCAATACTTCAAACAAAGTGTTTGAACATGGTTCAACTCTCCAGGACGTTGACTTCACAACACGTTTCGTTATTTTTTTTCAGTCCATGGTGTAACACGACGTTCCAATGTTCCTGTAAATTTAAATAAATAATACTTAGTAAAATATATGATAAGTTACGAATTTAAAGAAATAATACCTACATGGTTTCTTTTCTTGTAGTACCACTGTTGAATAGAGGCTCGAAAAAAACTCCATTAACATAGTAATGGGTAATTTCCAGGAATGACGACTTAGAGCGTTGATTGATTTTGCACTATTAGACGTCATTAAACCATATCTTGCTCCAAGTTGATGTACTCTTGACCATCTTTCAAACCCGACATCTTCTAGTGTTTGAGAACATTGAGGCAAAACACGTCTTAAACAATTTATATGCTTATTAAAATCCACTTCTCGATAAGCTTTTACAGCCTTCCAGTATGTCCATTTGTGATTTTTTATACCAACAGACCTTGATTTTAGATTTCTGTACAAATGAACACCACAAAGTTCATGAAAAACATCTGGGAAACACCTTCTAATAGCGTTGTCAATTGAGTTTGCCCTATCGGATATGATTGTCAGATTGTTAATAGGACCCATGCAATCCCTAAGATGTCCCATAAACCATGTCCATGAATCAGAGGTTTCAGATTTGCCAACCCCGTAAGCTATTGGCAGTATCCCATTATTAGCATCCATGGCTACTGCTAATAAGTTTACTCCAAGGTATCGACCTTTCAAATGTGCTCCGTCAACTATAATAACTGGGCGCATGCAAGTAATAAACGAACGAATCTACAAAATCATATACACAAGAAATATAATCATTTAAATGTGAAATGCATGCAACTAAAAAAAATGAGTCAACAAAATTATAATTATTTACTAACCGCAGCACCAATGGCGATAAACAGCAACACAAAGTGCCCATCTCTATCTATTTTGATATGAGTTACCGACCTAGGATTTTTCAGCTTTAAATTGTGACAATAAGCCGGCAGTTGGGCAAACGATGCTTCTGGAGACCCTCTCAACAATTCCAAGGCATAACATTTGGCTCTCCAAGCTTAAGAATATGAGATACTAATCTTGAACCGAGCATTCATGTCAGTCATAATTTCATGTCCACGATATACCATTCCATTCAAAAACATTAACTCAGCCAGAAAACCACCCAACACCTTTTTGTTTGCCTATCTATGGTGAGGAAAAACTTGGGTTCTTGAACATGTATGTTTATCAATAAAAGTCCTAACTTGAAACATTTTTCAATCTTTTATCCTCTTAGCAATCATACGCCACGTACAGTTTTTGTCAATCATACACCTTGTTTCGAAACGATCTTTGCTTGATTTGTTAACTCTTAGTTGATAGACATCTTCCACACATTTCGTATACAAAGCTATCTTCAAGTCTTCCTTTGTATCAAAACAATCATATTTCTTGATATGAATAACTTTTGTGTTACAATCAACTTATATCTTTACCAACTCTTCTTCCGGTATCTGAAGTAATTCTGGCATATTCCAGTTATACTCCCGTGGTATTTTCTTCTTTTTCCTTTCTTCGGGGACTTCTTCTTCTTCTTTTTCTTCTTCAAGGTTATATGAATTATAGAATGGATGTTCAACATGTTCATTCACAGTCATAACTTCCTCCTCATTATCATCAACAACATCTTTCTCGGCAGCGGCTGTTTCATCATCAAAATTCAGATTTTAACCAATATCAAAATCATTACATGCAAGGTCTGTTTCTTCTTCCATCACATCATCAAAATCCGAGTATTGACCAAGATCAAAGTTCGTGTATTGACCAAGATCAAATTTCGAATACTGACTAGTACTCACAATTTTTTCTGTTGGCTCATAATCGTCTAACTGGTCAATACGAAAACCAGAATTTGGTGCTGAAAGTTGATTGGGATTTGGATTAGGAAAAGATTGTGGGTTTTGAGATTCTGTTTGGTATTGAAAATGTGGTGAAACAAAATTTGCTTGGTGATGAAATTGTGGTGGAACCATTAAATTTTGGGTTGAAGAACTTAGTTGATTACTACACGCTACTGACCTAACTTCACTACTTCTAGATTCAACAACATATAATGTAACATCATCTTCTTGCGAAACACTAATGTAAGCAATGAATCGTTCAACATCTTCATTGTCGGTTAACAAATAAACTTTACCTTTTCTCAGATAAGATAGCCTAAATCCACTTAGAGGCTCTAAATTCAATTTCTTTACAACACGTAACATTAGAGTTTCATAAGTTAACTTTTTTAATGATAGTTTTAGTTGAAGATTCATGGGTAAAGACACATATTGTAAAACACCATGAACATTCTCTCATGACCCTCCAAAACACAAATCTATCCAAACATGATCAACATTAGATGATTTCATTCTAAAAATTGTAAATTAATTTACTAAACTAACTTAGAGAAAAACATACCTTTATTAAGTTGATAGTTGATAATTTGGGAGAGAAATCATTGAAAAATTATATAGAAATAAAATTATGTAAAAAAATAGAGATGGGGAATGATGTCATTGGATATAGGAACGGATGTCGCCGGAGAGAGTGATAGATGGAGATGGAATGAGTTGCGATTTAGGGATTTAGGTTATGAGTTGCTGCTGCTGCGTTGTTATATACCCAAAACATTTGTGTTGCGAAACTAAAATCTATTGCGAAATTAAATTCGCGTTGCGAATTTGAAATTCAGTTGCGAATTTGAAATTCAGTTGCGAATTTGACTTTCGCGTTGCGAATTTGACTATCGCGTTGCGAATTTGACTTTCGCGTTGAGAATTTGACTATCGCGTTGAGAATTTGGAAAATCGTAACGCAAATTTGGAAAATCGCAACGCGAATTTGTAAAATCGCAATGCGATTTACATATTCGCGTTGCGAAATTAGAAATTGGGTTGCGAAATTGGAATAAATGTTGCGAATTTGTTTGTCATTTTGGCAAATCAAAAAAAAGTTGGTTAAATTCGTATATTATAAGATATTTTTTGTCACTGAGATTATTTTCTCATTATTTTATCCTGTCACTTGTTTCTTCCTTTCTTTTTTTTTTTTGTAGGCTACGATATTAACCTTAGTGATGGTTAGTTATTGGTAATTCTTTGTTTTTTTTCATTTATTTTCTTATTTTGCATCTTTATTTTTCCTTGGTTTCTAATAACTTAGTATTAAACATATAATTTACCCTTTATTTTATCAATTATGTTTGTTGGAAGAATGATTTTATATTAGTAACAAAAATATCATTTTCTTAATCTATAATCAAATAAGTACAAATAAACCAACAACCGTGTGAATTTTCGAGTTCGAAATATGAATTGATCTTTTATAAGATACAACTTGGAAATTATGCAGGAATAATATTACTTTGATGACTAAAAGCCTTCATTAATTTCTTAATTAATATGCCTTAATTAAATCAACAAAAACCTTTAAGTCTCGCAAAGTTAAGATATTCAACATAAAATCTTCATCGATTTTCTCGAAAATCAAACAACTTTGGAGGAACGACCAAGATCTCATCCTAGAAAAGAAAAAGTGAGGGAGCCAAAGGCATCTTCCCATGGATGAAAAATTAGATATTTTCGATTGACTTAATTTGTAATTTTTTAAATTTGATTTCACTCGTCAAACTTTAAATTCGAATCAAGTTATTAAATAAAATTTGTATAACTTAAATAATAACTTGAAATTTTTAATAATTAGTATATTTTTTTAAATTTGAATCGTGTCCCTCAATTTTATATAATATATATATCTGATATGGAAAAAATATGAAGAAATGTCTATATATTGTATATGCCTATATAAAATCATTTAAATTAGAATCAAATAGTATCATAATATTATAAATGTTTACAATTTATAAACTACTTGGCTCGATTCGACTTGACTTTAAATTTATAAACTTGACTCGAATTTTGTTTTTAAAAAATAAAGTATGCGTTGTAAAATAAGGCTCGATAATTTAAATAACTCAAAAATTTAACTCGATTCGATCGAATATTCACTTTTATATTGTGCATTATTGGCCAGGTGGGCCCTACCAGGGCTTTCTTGTCGGATATGCGTGTATTCAACCGAACATTAAAAATCCAAACCCGAGTACTTGGTAGTTTTAACCATCTGAGTTGAGTTGTGCAGTGTAATAGCGCGTAGAGAGCACGCACACGTAGGAAAGCATTAGCTTTATGGCGACGAGGGAGAAGGGAATATGTTCCGATAGATGACAGTGTGTTTTCCATCCATCGATCGGTCTCTATCCAACTGTTTACGTACCACAAACAAACACATTACATCCTATGTCTCACCCTTTTTCTAATTTATAAAATTTTGAGGATGGAAATAAATTAGTAATAAAAATAAAAAATTAATTATAAAAAGACTAAAAATTTTCAAAAGGTAACTGTATATACACATATTATGTCATAGTTGGAATTTTACACACACGAGCAAGATTAAGAAACCATCACACATATTACATCTATTTAGTTTTATTGTTTAAACTATTATTTAAGAGAAACGATTATTTTTTTATGTAGTTAAAAAGTTATACAATTAATATATTAAATAATATAATTTTATTACATTAACTATATAACAGAATATGTCTATTTTAATATTTTTATCACATTAATTAGTTCCTTTTATCAACCTAACATCGACCTGAGCTAAAATCTATGCTTAAATACGATGCCGAGTATAATTAAAATGTGAAAAAAATGCTAATTTTATATTTTAAAGTACTCTTTTCATAGTATGTAAAGAATTTTTTAGGGTTTTCTCCTTTCCCTAGTCTAGGTTTTTCTTAATATTTTCATGCCTTTTTTTCTTTGATTTTTGTTTAGCCGGCGGCGGAATCAATTTTAATGATAATTGTTGACCATCGGTGATTATTAGCTCTATTATTTTTTCATATTATGTCATTTGTTTTTTTCTTGATTTTTTTTTCAATTTCGAATAAGAATATTTGTCCTTATGACGCGATTTTCTCTGCTCTTGTAGTACCTTTTTTCTTCTCTTGTGAGACAATCTTTATGGCTTTTGATACGCTTTTCGCGTAACTTTGCGATCGTTTTGGTACTCACACAAATAACATTTGTTTTCTAATTAGTTTGTCGGTAGTCAAATATAGTCAGATCCTCTTATTAGTAAGGTTCTTGCTGATAAAATAAGAATTGTGTAACGAAGCAGCCTGTCAAATACTTTAGTTCGCTCACCACTCATTTATCACTTTGTAAAGTGTATCATTCGATGGAGACAATGAGTTTTTATGAAGATTATTGAGTTATTTTAATATTAGTTGTTATTCTCAATGGAAGGTTTCGTTTTCTTCGTATCTATGGCTATAATATTTTTCTTTTGTATGAGTTTTTTTCGGTGACTATTGTCACCATTTTTCTATCTATGCTTGAATGTGTTCCGATTCCTTTGTTTTTATTAATGAAATATATTTATCACTATTATAAAAAATGTGAATAAAATTTTAAACATTGTGTATACTTATCGCGTTAACAATTAAAGTCTTATATGTAAAAATACCATTAGAATTAGGGGTGTTATTCGGTTGAGTCGAGTGGAGTTAAAAAATTCGAGTTAGTCGAGTTGATGAGTCATGTTTTATAAAAAATGAGTTGAGTTTATGAAATCAAGTCGAGTTGTTTCAGCTTCTGTTTAAATTTAATTGTAAATATTTATAATATTGTAGTAATAATTGATTTCAATTTGAATGACTTTCTATAACTATGTACATATATAGTTCTTCATATTTTTTTCATATTATGATATACATGTATTATACAGAATTGAGAGACACGATTCAAACTTGAGAACTAATCTACTAATTACTAAAAATTTTGAGTTATTCGAGTCATATTTTACAACTCGAACTTTTTTTAAAAAAAAAAATTGAATCGTGTCAAGTTTATGAAATTATGAGTTGAGTCATGAAATACAAACATAGGATAAGAGATTTTAAAAAAAAATGGACAAGGAATTAAGTTGTTTTTTGAAGGCTAGAATATCAGTTAACTTGTGATGAGTTTTAAAATTGTATCGTAAAATTTTTAGATTAAGATATCTTCTTACGTATCGATCGTCTTTTAGTTACCTTTCTAACATCTCTTGAAATGCCTCAATCGAAAACTCAAAATATATCTATTTAAAAAAAATACCATGCATAAAGAAATAGATACGAGTTCATTTTAAGATTTTTAAATTCTTACAATTTCAATTTCAAATACAAATACATATTATCTTAAATAAATTATTTATAACATATAAATTTATACATTATTAATGCATGAAAATAGATTCTTTATATATTTTATAAAAGAATTATGTTTTGATGATGTAGTACTTATTTCGTAATCAAGCTTATGTAGGTCCTTCGGATTTTTTAATTATTTTAAGCACTATACCTTTCTTTTCATTATAACATAAAGTAGTATTAGATTTGGATGGTTGTATATGTGTGTGAATGCATGGGGAGGGATCCAATGCTATTATAAATTAGTCATTTGTTAATATATATGTTGATATCGATTGTTAACTTTCTCTCCATATTTTTCATGAATAAAGATTCCTACAATTTTTTGAATTATTACTTAAATTATTATTTTGAATAAGGATAAGAATATTAATATTTTATATTAAATAAAATAATAATTATTTTGACAAAATTTAATATATCAAATTCAATAATTTAATTTAGAAAAGACTATTATAAATTATATATAAATATCTAAACATATATTATTTTTATAATCATCTCATACTATTAAAAAAAATATACATTACTAAATGTCAAATAATAGAGTTAAAAGTGAGTATTTTGAAAAGTAAAGTGTGAAGAGAAACCTTTAAGAAAGGCCCCATGGTAAAAGGAAAATGTTTATAAATTAAAAAAAAAAACACTTTCTAGTGTACCAGCCTAAGCTGTATATTGGAGACTAATTAATTAACTAATTTGTTTATGATTGCTTTAAAGAATTAGAGCTTTGTGTGCTCAATCATTGATACTTTTACTATAAAATTTGCAAAATAAATCGAGCAAAGGATTGTTTTCACATCAGTACCATCTATGAATATTTTAATACATGCATGGTAGTTAATATTATATTGAAGTATATTCATATTTTATTATGATCATATTCGAATTACTAAATTCAAATAACATATCATAACATATATTCTTTTAGGCTTAATACCCAAATAAGTATCCAAATTATATCCTTTTTTCTGGATAGGTGCCTACAGTACTTTTTGGCTCATCCAGGTGCCTAACATTACAAACGTTACTATTTTAGGTGTGTGGGCCGTTAAGGGCGTTAATTTCTTCCATTAAATGACATGTGTCACAATCTGATAATTTTAAAAAATATATATATGAAATTAAAAAAAAGAAAACTATATACATTTTTTAAAAAATACATAAATTTTGAAATAACCCCAAAACTTTAAAAACATTTATTTCAACATCTAAACCCACGCTGATCGCCATCCTTTGCCATCGACGAAGCTCCACCAAACCTCACATCCCCCAATGATCAAAATCCCTATGAAATTGTGACCGATCAACGACTGATCATCGGTGAATCAACGTTTTATACCCCGCAAACCCTATGATGAAAATTACGATCTCGTGTGATTCCATCGACCAATCGACGACAACTACGACGACATATAACTAAGATGATGACAAAGACTACATCGGCGGTAGTGGTCGTGACTAAAAAGGGCGGTGACGGGTTAGTGTTAGGATTTGAGGATTTTAGGGATTTTGAGGCTTTTTTGTAATTTAAAAGAAATTAGGTTTTTTTATAAATATATTAATATTTTATTATTTAAAAAAAATCAAAATCTCCATATTATGACATGTGTCACTTAACGGAGAAAACTTACGGCCGTTACGCCCCATGCACCTAAAGTGATCATGTTTGTAACGTTAGACATCTAGATGAACCAAAGAATATTGTAGGCACCAATTTAGGTAAAAATAACATAGTTTGGGCACTTATTTAGGTATTAAGTCATTCTTTTATTTTATTCAAAATACTAAATATTTAGTATACCGTACAAAATGAAATAATTTCCAATTTATGTATATTAAAAATAAATATTTTTAAGCTTTTTCTCTCTTTTTCCTTGGTCATTATACTCTTTTCTTTTTCATATTTATGATCAGCAGAGGTACCAGTCTTGGTACTAGTTGTTGCTGTAGGTATTTCTTATTTCTCCTTTACTTTATTACAATGTATCTTTTTTTTAATAATTATGCATTTTTGACACGTCTTTTTCTGTTTTTATGGTATGTTTTTATTTGTCTCTATGACGCATTTTCAGTTGTTTGGTAATTATTTTTGTTTATATTTTTTAGAGTTAGATGTGACATCATCACGGTTAATCAAGATAATACTTATTTGTTATTATGATGATATTTCCTGCTTTGGACCATTGGATTGAATTTGGATATGCGATTTGCGTTCATGGATAATATTTTCATATCGCTCAATCAGATTTATAGTTTGTCAGTGGTCTATCAATAGCTTCATTCCCTTTTATGGTTCGTTTACCGATGTGGTCAGATCTGTTCGTATTTACCTCTTGTTCAAGTTTATTTGGTTAGTTTTTTTAACATTTTCCTTATATAATCATTGTGTGATCTTAAGTGACTAGTTCTCTTGTGTTTAAGAAAATATTCTTATTATACGTTTAGTTTACAGTCGTGGATGTAAACCTTAATTGTAATTTAGATATTATATTTTTAATAAAATTAGCATATTCTATAAAAAAATATTATTTCTAAAATAAAAGCCTAGATGATCCCATTAGCATCTGTATTAAAAAGGAGCCAATAATTGCTCAACATCTTTAGGTGATAATAAAAAGAAAATATATTTATGAGGAACACATGATTTACATTGCAACTTGTAAAGAATAGTAATAGTGTTTAATGGGAATAATATAGAGTCAACATACTTAGGTATTAAGGTTCAAAACTCACGCACAACAGGGGAAGAAGAGGCTTGAAGCTCACAAAAGACATTGGAAAGATGTTTAGATTCTGATTTATATCATTCATAAAAAGAGATGGTCTCCCATTACTCTCCCCTGAAAAAGAAAAAGGCACCTTTGCCTTTCCACAATCACACTAAAAATCAATATTAATGTTTCAAAATTTACGTGATAAATGACTAAATTTATATAAATATAATCACGATATGAAAAAAATAAGTTTAAATACAATACGTGTGTATGAATGATCAACTCTGATCAAGGGTGGATCTTCATTCTTCAATCTTGTATCTTACAAAACCTCCTATGTTATCTCCAATAGGGAGGATCCCTAGGGATATGTTGATTTTTTTTTGGGGGGGGGGAATACCCTTTGATTCATTTAGTTTTCCTTTTCCTTTTCCTTTTGAATGGTAATATGGATGATTGTGATTCCACAGGTGGGGGGATCCTACTGGTCTTTTTTATGCTATTTGGTGGGGTTGGCAGACAGTTTAAGATCGGATGAAATGTGGTGTATGATTAAAGGGGCTTAAAAGACTTAAAGGTGTTCTGGTATTTGCCAAAGCCAAACTTGAGAATTATGAAAACACCAACTCTACAAAGTCCACTTGGTTCAGAATTTTTAAGCATAATACTCGACCACTAGTTAATTTAACATAGAAAAATTCGTGCCGAAATTAACTATGAATTTGCCCACATCAACACAGTTTAATGAAGTTTGTTTGATTTGGCCACGTAACTTATGAAAAATGTCAAATGTTATAAAAAATAGTCATAATATCAAAATTAGTCCTTTACCAAAATGATCATTTTTACTCATTCTTTTTTAGAGTATTTTGACCCTAACGTTTTAGTTTTGGACAAAAAATCTCTCATTTAGATGAAAATCAGTAGTTAAAAAAACAGTTAACACTCTGAAATAAGAGGTTTAAACCTAAATTAAAATGTTAAGGGGCCAAGATGCTCCATTGAAAAAGAATAGGCATCAAAATGATTATTTAAATGAAACATTAGACGTTTTTTTACCCTAAAATGAGATATTGAGGGTTCAAATGCTCAAAAAAATAGGAAGTAAAATAACCATTTTAATAAATATTAGGGTAATAATTTTAGTATTATGCCAAAAATATAATAATACAAACTCGCCAAAACCTACATAACACAAGATTGGATAAAAAATAGAAATACATATATTGTCAAATCTGTGATGTTTTCTATTTCTTGAGTAGCTTAAGATACCTAAGTCCACAAAAATGGATCTTTAAGTTCTTAACCTCTGTCATTTAGCAGTTTAGTAAGTGGAACCAACGAAGCAAAGATCAAAGTTTGGAAACTGAAGGAATATTGAAAAGCAATTACGAATATTTCTTCTTCAATGGCCAAAAGTAACAGAACTAATGAACCTCTCCAAGCCTAAAAACCACCATAGATAACTACTCATTAAACTATACAAGGTCTCGACTGGTTCACCAGCTCCAACAAGACTCACACATTCGCAGAGCTAGTAATATAGGAAACAACACTGATGTCATCAAGCTTGCCGCCATTATAACGAAGCCCGGCATCTTGAGCAGCTTTGGCAAATGGTGACTGCCTGTTCTTATCCACTGCATGCTCACGAGCCAAAGCTGCTATCTGCTTAGCTGTCGATTCGGGGCTCAAGCCAGCTTTTAAAGCACGAACAACGACAGCAGTAACCTCTTTGTTGTACAGATTATCAAACAGCCCATCTGTTCCGGCAACAATGACATCACCCGGCAGAACAGGAATTTTGAAAATCTGGGCATATTTAGTCCAAACTGATGGTTAGGTTTTTGACAGAGTTGTGATTGGGGAAATAGGTTTAAGAGCTACATGTTGACTTTATGGTCAGAAAAGAAAATAAGAAGACCATATGGCTTCTTAAGAGTTTAAAAATCTTGAACACATAAGAGACGATATAAACATATTTTTCTATTTTTGTGTTGTAACTATGAGCACTGAGCCATTCAAGAAATGCAGTCAGATGAGGTCCAATGGTCAATTTCAACAATCATCAGTATAAATGGTTGTCCCTTGTTCCCATATGTAATGGGATAAGGGGAGGTAAGATAGTAGGCTGCCTCCAACAGCAGCTTCCGTATGAGACCTCCAATTTATTAAATACTCTCCATGGGACTCGGATCCCACGACCTCAAGGTTAAGAACCTTATGCTATACCAACTGAGCTGGATGGTCATTTCTTCAACAATCATCAGTATGATTTTCTTAAATCCAATACTAAGGCGATAACAGAACAGGGTGCTAAAAATATCTAAGAGATTGCCAGGATTTTCTACCCCATTCAAAGATATTGCCTTGCACATGGTCAAAAACGAAAGAAAAAACACAGGTGGAGTAACGAGTCATCAACTAACCTGACCAGAGCTTGGTAGATCACCATTATTACCACTCTCCAACTGATAAGTAAAATTGAAACCATGTTGCTGCACTGGGGAATGGAAGACAGTTGAACCGTCCCTAACCACTATGAAACCACTGTCCCCCAGATTTATTGCATGTATTCCCTGTCAAGGAAAGTAAGTATATGAAACCACATGAACATGATCTGGGTGCTAAAAATCTGTTCTTTAGAGACTCCGCTAACCTAGTTATCCCACAATACACTTACAATTAAGCTCGATAAATGTTTAGGACCATTAAAAATAAGGTCAATTCCATAGGAAGAAATTGAATGAAATGATGGCAGTTGATGCCCCTAAGGCTTTCCTGCTACGTTCAGAGAAAATCAATGTTGTGGCAAGAATTTCAATAATCTGAAACAAAGAAATCATGCATCATACAACTATACCGAGACTAGAATTTAAAATCTTAAGTGGAGAAAATAGATGTACAAAGTTCAAAACACCAAATGGTTCACATTCAAAATAAAGCAAAATTACTCTATTAAGGAGCGCCAAACTTTTGAACCATCCACAAAATCAATAAAAGGCAAGAACTTTGTTCCTGTGATGAAATTGAGACCTCGACTTCATCAAGATATGTCAAAGAAAATTCATCTAAAGACCATCTGCTCTCATGCTTGTTAACATTAAAAAAATGAGGAAATACTAGCCTTTGAAAGTGAATACAAACCTCCTCTTTAAGGGTAATGATGCATGCTGTTGAGGATCCTTGGGATTGTGTGCTTGAATGGGCCTTTTCTAATACTCTGGCAGGGTCAATTGAACCCTTGGGTTCGTCTTGAATTGCAGTAACTGAATTAGACATAAGTTCACGAGCAAATTCTCCAGCATCAACACCAACTTCTGCCCAGCCACCTACACCATCAGCTACACCTATGGCTTGTTCATCAGCACAAATGAAGTGTGCATCCTCTCCTCCCTTTTCTACCTTAGCAGGATGCGGGAGATAACATGACCCAGAAACAAGCGTCAAGGTTTTCTCACCTGGAATAGCTCTGAAACCAAAACCAAAGAACCAAATTGTGGAGAATTAGTAAATGTGTCACAAATGTTTAAAGCATATAGCCGGCCATTACTTAAAGATAATTTTCAAAGGAAGAAAAAAGGAAAAAGATTAAAATAAAGAGAAGATGAGACGACATACTGTTCAGGGAAATTTGTAGCCTGCTCTCCACTATAACTGCCATCAAACGACACATCATGAACAGCCCTAGCAGAGGAACATGAAAAAGATGAGGTGTGGATACTTTTAATCCTTGGACCAAAAGGAAGATTACATTTGGAATTTCTCGATATTGTTGCAGAAATATAGTATCCACAAGCAAAAAGGGGTTGTTCCTGCTGTCTCAAAAGCATGCAAGCTTTTCGGCAACTGGTATGGCTCCGATCAGCAAAAGAAACCCCTTTAGGTTTCAGAAAGCTGAAGCCATTCCAATAGCTTGCCAATAACTCATCGACATAAGCATCTCCAAAAACAGCCTTCGAACCAGACACGGCCATGTTTCAGCCCTGTCACAGAGCTGGATTAGAATAAACCTATTATTGCAGAACTAATTACTCGAATAAGATAAAAAGACTAAGTCAATCCTTAATCCTTAGACAACAATTTCTGTCTAAGTAGTGAACTAGTTGAATTACACAAACGAAAGCATGTCTCTGCAAGTTTCCTTCAAAAACCAGTATATATTACAGGTTGAGCTTAGAAAGCTACACCTCACATTTGAACTCCTTATATCTAGTCCCCTGAGTTCAATCCCTCTCAGATAGAATGTTGAACTTTGGACCGGATATAGAAGGTTAGACATTTACACGTTTATGTGCAATTTGAACTAGTTCTACTCCAATGGAGCATTTTTCTTTCAACACAAAAATAGCACACCAAATCACGACATTTAACATATTTCAAAGCCTTGCTTTCTAGGCGTTTAGATGATGATAAAGATGCATTAAAACGTGCTCAAAATTTAACAACGAAAAAGAGAAAGAATGGAAAAAGTTCAAATCATCTAAACTAGTTACATAGCTCAAGCCTACCTCAAATTGCAAAGGAGGAGGAGAAACTTAAAACTAGAATTTCACCTTTCTGGACAATGAACTGAAGAATTTTTACTTTTATACCCGGTAATTATATTTGAATATATGGTCTTTAATAAACAAAACAAATATATTGCTCATTTTCAATAAAATATAGTTGTTCACTGTTTTAATAATCCCATTTCCAAGTTACAACTTTAAGAAAAACTACAGGCAAAAAATATATGATAGTTTTAATGGAAACGAAATATGGGTAATTGTAATTTGTAAGAATCTCAATGCGAGAAATATAATTCATAAAAATATGGGTAATTGTAATTTGTAAGAATCTCAATGCGAGAAATATAATTCATAAAAATTGAAACTTTTCACAACTACCCATCATCAAGCAGAATGCAAAAAGGGGAAACAAAAAGGCGTTAAATGAACCTGTTCAAGTAGGTTGTAGCGTTTAATCTGCTAGTATTTTGATACCTGAACCTTGGCTAAAGCTATTCTCGAATCAGCAAATCGTATGTGAAAACAAACAATCGAGAGAGAAAGAAAGAAAGAGAAAAGACCCGAAAGCTTTCAGTCATTTTGTATCGAGGTCCAAAGATGTCCCGGATCCGATTCGAATATGTCCCGGGTTTCTCCCCTCTCTCTCTCTCCCTCTCTGTGTGGCAAGTTTCACTTTCTGCAAGGACGGGTAAGACACGATAGCTTTTGAATACGGACGTAAACGCTTAATTGCACTATATATCCTCAAATTGTGGTTTAAATTTTCACCTAACCCTAAAAAAATATTCTATCAATCGAATCTTTAATAAGTTTAACTATTAATTTGAATATTAAATAGAGAAAATAACCTCAGTGATTAAAAATGTCTTATAATATACGATTTTAACCAACTTTTTTTAGATTTGCCAAAATGACCAACTAAATCGCAATGCGATCGATAATTCGCAACGCGATCTCCGGTATCGCAAATCAGTTTCCAGATTCGCAATGCGATTCTGACTATCACATTGCGATTTTTCAAATTCGCGTTGCGATTTTCCGACTATCGCAATACGAATATGTAAATCGCAATGCGATTATAACTATCGCAATACGATTCTGACTATCGCAACGCGATTCTGACTGTCGCAATGCGATTTTCAAATTCGCAACAGGTTTTAGCTTCGCAACACAAATGTTTTGGGTATATAACTACGCAGCAGAAGCAACTCATAACCTAAATCCCTAAATCGCAACTCATTCCATCTCCATCTATCACTCTCTCCGGCGACATCCGTTCCTATATTCAACGACATCATTCCCCATCCGGCAACAGGTTTTAGTTTCGCAGCTCGTTTGTTTAGTAAATTAATTTACAATAATGAAATCATCTAATGTTGATCATGTTTGGATAGATTTGTATTTTGGAGGGTCATGGGAGAATGTTCATGGTGTTTTACAATATATGCCTTTACCCATGAATCTTCAACTAAAACTGTCATTAAAAAAGTTAACTTATGAAACTCTAATGTTATGTGTTGCAAATAAATTGAATTTAGAGTCCTTAAGTGGATTTAGGCTATCTTATCAGAGAAAAATTAAAGTTTATTTGTTAACCGACAATGAAGATGTTGAACGATTCATTGCTTACATTAGTGTTTCGCAAGATGATGTTACATTGTATGTTGTTGAACCTAGAAGTAGTGAAGTTGGGTCAGTAGCGGGTAGTAATCAACTAAGTTTTTCAACCCCAGTTTATGGTGCTCAAAATTTAATGGTTCCACCACAATTTCATCACCAAGCAAATTTTGTTTCACCACATTTCCAATACCAAACACAATCTCAAAACCCACAACTTTTCTCTAATCCAAATCCCAATCAACTTTCAGCACTAAATTCCGGTTTTCGTATTAACCAGCTAGACGATGATGAGCCAACAGAAAAAATTGTGAGTACTAGTCGGTATTCGAAATTTGATCTTGGTCAATACCCGGACTTTGATCTTGGTCAATACTCGAATTTTGATGATGTTTCAGAAGAAGAAACAGACCCTGCGTGTAATGATTTTGATATTGGTCAATACCCAAATTTTGATGATGAAACAGCCGCTGCCGAGGAAGATGTTGTTGATGATAATGAGGAAAGTTACGACTGTGAATGAACATGTTGAACATCCATTCTGTAATTCATATAACCCTGAAGAAGAAAAAGAAGAAGAAGAAATCCCGAAGAAAAGTCCCCGAAGAAAATGCCACGGGAGTATAACTGGAATATGCCAGAATTACTTCAGATACCGAAAGAAGAGTTGGTAAAAATAGCAGTTGATTATTACACAAAAATTATTCGTATCAAGAAAGATGATTGTTTTGATACAAAGGAAGACTTGAAGATAGCTTTGTATACGAAATGTGTGGAAGATGGCTATCAACTAAAAGTTAACAAATCAAGCAAAGATAGTTTCAAAACAAGGTGTATGATTGACAAAAACTGTACGTGGCGTATAATTGCGAAGAGGATAAAAGATTGCGAATGTTTCAAGTTAGGACTTTTATTGATAAACATACATGTTCAAGAACCCAAGTTTTTCCTCACCATAGACAGGCAAACAAAAAGGTGTTGGGTGGTTTTCTGGCTGAGTTAATGTTTTTGAATGACAGGGTATATCGGGGACATGAAATTATGACTGACATGAATGCTCAGTTCAAGCTTAGTATCTCATATTCTCAAGCTTGGAGAGCCAAATGTTATGCCTTGGAATTGTTGAGGGGGTCGCCAGAAGCATCGTTTGTCCAACTGCCGACTTATTGTCACAATTTAAAGCTGAAAAATCCTGGGTCGGTAACTCATATCAAAATAGATAGAGATGGATGCTTTGAGTTGCTGTTTATCGCCATTGGTGCTGCGGTTAGTAAATCAATATAATTTTATTGACTCATTTTTGTTAGTTACATGCATTTCACATTTAAATGATTATATTTATTGTGTATATGATTTTGTAGATTCGTTCGTTTATTACTTGCATATGCCCAGTTATTATAGTTGACGGAGCACATTTAAAAGGTCGATACCTTGGAGTAAACTTATTAGCAGTAGCCATGGATGCTAACAATGGGATACTGCCAATAGCTTACGGGGTTGGCAAATCTGAAACCTCTTATTCATGGACATGGTTTATGGGGCATCTTAGGGATTGCATAGGTCCTATTAGCAATCTGAAAATCATATCTGATAGGGTAAACTCAATTGAAAACGTTGTTAGAAGGTGTTTCCCATATGCTTTTCATGGACTTTGTGGTGTTTATTTATATAGAAATCTAAAATCAAGGTCTGCTGGTATAAAAAATCACAAATGGACATACTGAAAGGCTGTAAAAGCTTATCGGGAAGTGGATTTTAATAAGCATATAAATTGTTTAAGACGTGTTTTGCCTCAGTGTTCTCAAACACTAGAAGATGTCGGGTTTGAAAGATGGTCAAGAGTAGATCAACTTGGAGCAATATATGGTTTCATGGCGTCTAATAGTGCAGAATCAATCTACGCTCTAAGTCTTCATTCCCGAAAATTACCCATTACTATGTTAATGGAGTTTTTTCTAGCCTCTATTCAACAATGGTACTACAAGAAAAGAAACCATGCATGTATTATTTCTTTAAATTCGTAACTTATCATATATTTTACTAAGTATTATTTATTTAAATTTACAGGAACATTGGAACATCGTGTTACACCATGGACTAAAAAAAAGATAACGAAACGTGTTGTGAAGTCAACGTCATGGAGAGTTGAACCATGTTCAAACACTTTGTTTGAAGTACTGGATAATAACTTAAATGGGCTTGTCGATCTAAATGCAAAGACGTGTAGTTGTATGAAATGGCAAACATCTGGTTATCCGTGTGGGCATGTTATAAAAGTGGCTCTTCATCTAAACCAAGATGATTCAAGTGCATACGCTATAGATTGCTACACTACAGAAGTATATCGACATACTTATGCCGAGATTATATACCCTATTCCACATCCTTCTGAGTGAGACATACCAGATGACACTTACAAACAGTTTTGCCACCAGCCATAGACATAAGGCTACCTGGCCGACCAAAAAGTCACGATCGTATACCGTCTAAGGGTGAAGAGAAGAAGAGATAGACATGTAGTCGGTGCAAGGAAAGTGGTCATACAAGGTTGACATGTGGATCACCAGTGTCATCACAATCATCTTTTCCTCCACCAAAATATGGATCCTCATCAAAATCCAAAGCTCATATGGTGTCAAGAAAAATGCAATCAAAATGGCGATCAAAATCAAAATCCCAATCACAACCGGCTTCACCTTTTGGGACTATTAACTTAGGTGATTTTTAAATGCAAACGTTGTATTATGTGTAAACTTTTAACATTTTCAGTTAGGCATGTATTAGTAACTTGAGTTTGAACATTGCTATGATCTGTTCAGTTGTTATCACTTATTACACATTCATTTGAATATCGCAACGCGAATTTGACTATTATGTGTATTTTATGTGTAAACTTTTAACATTTTCAGTTAGGCATGTATTAGTAACTTGAGTTTGAACATTGCTATGATATGTTCAGTTGTTATCACTTATTACACATTCATTTGAATATCGCAACGCGAATTTGATTATCACAACTCAAAAATCGCAACGCGAATTTGATTATCACAACTCAAAAATCGCAACGCAAATTTGACTATCGCAACACGAATATGACTATCACAACGCAAAAATCGCAACGCGAATTTGTCTATCGCAACGCGAATTTGACTATCGCAACGCGAATTTGATTATCGCAATAGCTATTTGACTATCGCAACGAGAAAATCGCAACGCGAATTTGACTATCGCAACGCGAATTTGATTATCGCAACGAGTATTTGACTATCGCAACGAGAAAATCGCAAAGCGTATTAGACTATCGCAACGCGAATTGACTTTCGTGTTGCGATTTTGTCTTTCGCATTGCGATTTTGAGTTTAGCGTTGCGAAAGTGTACCTCTAACAGGTATTTTGCCTTCAATATGATGCATATTGAAATCAACAAATCAACTTTTACATTTCAATCAATTAAACAAGCACAAATAAGAATTATTTACACATCAATATTAAACAAATCAACTTTTACAAATCAATTTTTATAAATCAATTAAACAAGCAAAAAAATGATAATAATTCTTATTTTCCTCGTCAATTAAACAAATAAGACTTTTAAGAATCAATTAAACAATAAAAAAAAGTGTACCTCAGACAATTGTTTATGCACCCATACATCAATTTCACACAGCTCACTTCAGGATTAACCTACAGAAACCAAACATTTGCTCAAATAACACTTTCTACACATCTAAAACCAACAAACAGCAAATTATTATTGAATTCTAGGTACTTAACAACACATGCATTTGACTTACAAATTGTTTATGGACACTTTCATAACGCGGATGCAGGTAGGCAGCGTCTCGCATATATCGCTCTAGTCATAAAATGTCGAAACCACAAGCCTACTGCACCTCTATCTCTATGGTGGGAGGTAGAAACTGTGTACTTCCTGTCGTCAAACGCTCCAAGCACATGCATACGAGAAGACCACAATCCCCTCTGGCTTCTGACGTTTGTTGTGGCACGGTCTCGTCTCTGATAACTGTAACATTGAACTTCTTTGGCTTCTTGTTTCCAGAATAAGACCAATAATTAATTGCAACCAAGAATTTAGCCAAATGAGAGCTCCATCCCTTAATAATATCTCTCAAATCAGACAATGATATGTAATCTATCATGCTGTCATATACTATTGTCTTCAGGGATGGGAGTTGAAGCTCGACGAGAAGCCAATGAGTATGTTCCAAAACAGGGATAAACACCTGCAATCATAAGTAATAATTCAAATTGCGCACTTATTTATGAACACCTTTAAAATATTTTAAAAAAATAAATACTAACCTTATCGACCTCCCACCATGCAGGATAAAGTTTAGCTTGTCCATTAGCCAACACATATGATTCCTGTCGTTGATTTTTCAAGTGAACTACGTGAAAAGACGTCGGCATAATTGTATATCGCGTATTTTTTTTTTCTTCAATTTCCTTACTATTAGAAGACGTGACACCCATGCATCAATATGTTGTTTTACAATAAAAGACATATATTAGTGAATTACATAAATTAAAAAAAATAATCAAAATGAAATATAAGAAGAAATATAAGACTTACCCCCCATCGAAATAGCCATTGTCTTCAACCCCTAATAACACACCCTACCAAGACCGTTCAATCAACAAATGCATATCATCGTTGAGTTTGTATATGTCAGCGTAACACCCTTGGCTCCGCTCATGTAGATAAAAATCAACTGCGGTCTTAGCCCAAAGGGTATTATCCAGAATTGTTTCCGGTAGTTGTTTCCTCTCCACTTCATTTGCCGGAATGGTACTGGTCGGTAACTTATACGAAAGCCAATAGTCATCCATCATGTCCGGCATGTGATGGGGTTTCTCAATAATTCGATATATTACGCCGTGTGAATCGGGCTCTAGAATGTTGGGAGGGACCTCTTCAACGATGACAGTGGCCTCTTGAACAGTGGGAGGGGACTCTTGAGGGATGATAGGGGCCTCTTGAACGATAGGGGAGGCCTCTTGAACGATGACAGGTGAGTCGGGCTTTTTCTTACGGATTCTTCGCACTATTGGGGTGAACGGAGACGTAATGACACGTGCACGCCGTCTGATGCGTAAACTCCGTCTTACAAGAAAAACCTAACGTAGAGCATCCACCTTAGCGGGCCGCTAAAAATAAATTAATAAATAAATCAGTAAATAAACAGACATGATATTAAACAATGAAAATAAAGACAAATATATTTCAAACTTGCACGATATTCACCCAAGTCATTATTCTATCATTGTTCACAAAATGCATCAGATAATATTCCAGAAGTAATCACTTATATAAACATTTAAAAGGACAACATATAGGTTTAGTGCAGGTTCAATGACAACATAAAGAGTAGTAGTTTATTCTTGAAACTTAAATTTTCAACACTGTGAAGTTAGTATTTGTCTTTGTCTTTTAGTTGAAGTAATGCAATTCATTTAAGTTTCAATTTGCAGAAGAAGAATAGAATCTCAAACTTAAAATTGCAACACGAATGACTATTGCAACGCGAAAATGACTATCGCAACGCGAAAATGACTATCGCAACGAGAGAATCACAATGTGATTTTCATTTCGAATTGCGATTCTTTCGTTGCGATAGTCATTTTCGCGTTGCGAAAGTAAACTATTCTTCTTCTGCAAATTAAAACTTGAATGGATTGCATTACTTCAACCAAAAGACAACCAAAAACAAATACTAACTTCACAGGGTTAAAGAATAAACAGTTTAGCAGTATTGGCAGCAACCGAATGAATTTACTAAGTAATCTAAGTGAAATGGTTAATCTAAGTGAAATGGTTAATCTAAGTGAAATTACGAGTAAATTTATCATCAAGTTAAATATGAAAAATATTAAACTTACCTCGTTGCGTAGAGTATGAACCTCATTCTACAACGATGCTACCATCTTACGTAGAGCGGCTACCTCACCACGTAAAGTAGACACCTCAACACGCCATGCACCATTGTCATCGCGTAAAGTACCGACCTCCTCACGCAAGGCATTGACCTCATCACGTAACTCCCTTAATTCATCCCGTGGAGGTAGAGGTGGAGAACAGAGAGATAAACGTCGTGGCATCTTTCTCGGTCGTCTATCATGAGGTGATGGTGGAGAAGAGGCTCGATGATGTGACAGAATAGGTAATGGCTCTCGTTGTGGAGGTGTATAGTCGGGTCGATCAGGTGATGGCTCTCGAAGTGGAGGCTTCTCATCATCCGTGCCATCAAAAAAACGCTTACTAGCTTGCCACCAATCAGTGGCAAGCTCAACTTCCGTAGGTGTCAGCCTCTGTAATGGAGTGTTGATCTCCTAACAATATAAAAGCTCAAACAAAGTTAAACGTGTAATAGTAATAACTTATTTATAAACATATAGTAGTATTTGTGTTAACTTACATTATTTATTGTCGTATATGGTTGTAAATCTTCCCATTGTTGCAAGGTATGTCTCCTCTTCCAGGAAATAGCCCTAGGAATATCATTAGAAGTTTTTAATGCATATGTCTGCATGGCAGGAAATGCCTCAAATATCCAAATCTACAAACAATATAATAACAAACATTAGTAATTGTTAAATAATAATTAATTATAATTTTGGAAACATTATATAAAAATTCTTACCTTAAAGGGCCAAATAAAGCCTGACAAAGTGTATTTGGAAGCATCGCCACGCAAACTTTTTCGATCATCAAAGGCAGACGACAACTTATTCCATGTAGCTTTCCATAGATACGAACCCCACGGAAACATGTTCCATGCATTTAGGTTCTCTACCAATTTAATTAGATCATTAGGAATAGGTTGTCTGGCCTCTCTGCCTAAAAAGCTGGCATGCAAAAGTATTAGAAGGCATACTCGGACAACATCGACGTCATCCATCCGAGTAAAACCATCTTTCTTATTCAATAATCTTATCAAGTCTTCCACGTGTAAATTCGGCTTCTCCATTGACAGCTCAGGAAAAACCCGGGATAACCATGATAGGCGGGTAATATGTCTAGTGTACCGGCCTACATCATCGTGTCCGAAGCGTAGACCGTTGATTAAGCAAAACTCCTCCCGCCCAAAATATGTATACGCCGGTGGAAAATCAAACCATATCTCTTCATCACGACGTTGTATAGTCTCTGGTAGATCGCTAGTTATGGTTTGAAGAAACAGATGGGTCAACATAGCATCTCCACCCGGATGTTGTACTTTCAGCCATGGCCCGAAGCAAGTATCCTCAAATATTTTTCTTTGTGCAGGTGAAAGCTTCGACGCAATTGTTTTGGCCAGGCTTAATTTATTTCTTAAGGTCAATTGCGCTGAATAAAAGTCCTACAAAAACAATAAACATATCAAGTTAGATATACCAAAAACTACACTGTGAAGATATACCAAGAACAATAAACATAAAGAGTAGTAGTTTATTCTTCAAACTTAAATTTGCAACACTGTAAATTTAGTATTTGTCTTTTTTTTTGTTGAAGTAATGCAATTCATTCAAGTTTCAATTTGCAGAAGAAGAATAGTTTCTGAAACTTAAAATCGCAACACGAAAATGAAAATCACAACACAAAAATGACTATCGCAACGCGAATTTGACTATCGCATTGCGATTCTGTCGTTGCGATTTTCATTTCGCGTTGCGATTCTCGGTTTCAAATACTAAAATTGAAACTTGAATGTATTGCATTACTTCAACCAAAAGACAAAACAAAGACAAATACTAAATTCACAGGGTTTAAAGACTAAACAGTTTAGCAGTATTGGCAGCAATCGAATGAATTTAATAAGCAATCTAAATGAAATGGTTAATCTATTATTAAATTACCAGTAAACTTATCATCAATTTCAATATGAAAAACCTAATAATAATACAAAAATTTCAAAATAAAAATAATTAAAAAAAACTAACCCTCGGTGGTTGATTTGGTTGATTTTTCATTTATGACCGTGAATGATTGTGAGGGTCGCTCTGAGAGATGGAGATAGACGGATTTCGCCGGAGATGGGACTGATTTCGTCGGAGATGGGGACGGATGTCGCCTTAGAGAGTGAGAGATGGAGATGAGATGAGTTGAGTTGTGATTTAGGGTTTTAGGTTATGAGTTACGATTACGAGATATACTGTGGACGGTTCAGTGTTCCGATATATTAATATTCGTGTTTGGAATTTGAAAAAAATATGCGTTGCGATAATAATGACGCTTTGAAAATCGCGTTGCGATAGTCAGAATCGCATTGCGATAGTCAGAATCACGTTGCGAATCTGGAAACTGATTTGCGATACCGGAGATTGCGTTGCGAATTATCGATCGCATTGCGATTTAGTTGGTCATTTTGGCAAATCCAAAAAAGGTTGGTTAAAATCGTATATTATAAGGCATTTTTGGTCACTGAGGTTATTTTTTCTATTAAATATTAACTCAAATATAGCATAAAACATGTATAAAAGTGGATTAAAGGCAAATTTTGATTTAACATGTTAAGAAAACAATCTTATTAAATTTTATTAACATTGTTTTTTTAATAGGTCAAATGTAACTTATTAAAAATAATCAGAAAAAATCATTTTAAATCTAAATTCGTACTTAATATTTAAAATTTTTAATAAGTGCAATATTTTTTTTATCATTTGAGAATATTTGATGGATTGAATTATTTCTTTCATTTAAATGCGTATATAATATGTATGGAGTGACATATGGAGGCTCATTTTCCTTTTGTATATTAAATCTTAAATATTCAATGCGATAAGGAGCACTCTCAAATCATTTATTAAAAAGAACCTATACAAAATACGAGGATAAGTAACATTTGAGGTATAAATGAAAGGTTGAGTGGTATTGTGTAAGGTCTAAAATTAAGATGAAATATCACCACAAAACAAAGAGCTTATCCATTCTTATCTCTTTTATGTTTCCTAGAAAGAAGGAACATGTTCTAGTGGTGTATTTTATCCTGCCAAGAAAAAAATATCAAATATTCTACAAAATCATTCTATCTTGAAGTTGTCCTTTTTCATTTCAAAGTTGGGGATCTCTGGAAACCCATTAATGATTTTGCTCAATTTAATCTGGGGATTGGGTTCTGTTTCAATTGATTAACCTCAAAATGGGCCTCTCCCATTTGACATCAAGTGTTGAAGAAGGGTTTTCATGGCCCGTTTCAACAACAATCGAAACCTCCATTGATGAGAAGAAGCTTCTTCTTCCCCCTTTTGTAACATCAGAATCATGAGGTGTATTTTCAACATAAAACTTTGTATGATGAGCCCGACAAACAATGTCCAACAGTTGGGCAAAAAGGTGGACAAGTTACACTCCTGTTAGACCATAAACAAATATATCGACTCATTATCTGCAGTGCATGCATGAACCAAACCTGATCTGCTGGTCTATGACTATAATCTAAATTCATGTAAACTTTCAGAAGAGAGCAATAACCAACACATATCTCCATCTAATTCTAGCAAATCATATAGAAATGTTAACGAAACCGGGAAATCCAGGGACCAGCCGCCACTGGAGCTTCCATAACAATGACACATACCCACAGCAGGACAACAGCCAAGAGAAGAACAAAAAGTAATAATTTTTTAATTAATTTCATGGGAAGAAGTGTTTCTTTAAGTTGGTAAAGAATCTCTGATACCGTGTATTCTCTCCGGTCTCCCTTGCTTGAAATTATCCTTTACTGGCAGTTAAAAGATTTAGCTCTTGGCGTGTCAAGAAACATAGAACTGACCCCATGAAACCAGTAACTATTTTTCTGATCATCCTCCAACCAAGTAAAATAATTTTACTATTAAATTATGGAAATATCCACGATTCGTTGGTATAGTATTGTAGTTTTATTATTGCATATGATATCTGAAAATAATAATTTCATAAAAATCTGAGAAATCTTTCAATAGATTAATATGATTTGTAATAATATTCGTAACAAAGAAAGGGTTAAAGCTAAAAAGGATTGTTTATTAAATTTGATAACTACTACTTACAGTCATTAATCAAAAGCACAAGAAACTCGAAAATCAGTTGATCTTCGAGAAAACAAAGCCTCCCAAATCTCAGAAAAGGCCTGAACAATGACCCCATGATGATGCCTAGAATTCAAAGACAAGAAACAATGCAGTAGCTGTTCTAAATCTTTTTCTTCAAACATTTGCTTCTCTAATATCATATCCACCATCGACCTCTTAAAATCCTCGTACGGATCCTCCGATTTCTTCACCACGGCGAAACTCTCCCTCACTTTACTGTCCACCGTGCACGGTATCATCCGTTGCAGAAAGCTCGACAACCTCGCCGGCGAATCGCTCTCCGAAGCGTACCTTTTTGCCTTCTTTACCGTCTTGGATTTCTTCTTGTTTTGCCTCGTAGGCTTTGTTTCGAGTATGGCTTGTAAGTTGGCATTGAACATCTCTGAGAAGGAATCAAAGGAGAAGCTCCTCGAAGAAGAGACTAGGGTTTCCGTTTCTTCGTTATTAATATCATCGTCTTCAAAGCTTTCGCTGCTAAACAATCCGCTGTCGGCCGACGAGGTGCTTATCCGGATTTTCGGCGTCGTTTTCTTCTTTCTGTATCGTCGTTTTTTCTTCACCGTGTTCGGAGGCGGTGGAGGTGGAAATAAACCGTCGTCTTTTTCAGAGCTATTGTAGATTTTGCGACGAGGGGTTTCATCATCGCCGTAAACTTTAGCAATAACGTGCCAACTGTCTTCTTTTTCCCAGTGGAACTCCAATGTCGACGCCGGCGGTGATCCACTGCGGTCAGTTTCAGACAAGTACTTTGAGGACGATCTTGACCCGAGGCAGCAGCCGAAGGACGAAAACGCGCAGGAAACGTGTCGTTTTAGGGAAGAGTAATGAGGCAGCTTTGACGACGTCGGTTGTGGTAGTATGTGGCGGGTGATAAGGTTTCGTTTAACTGAAGGAAGTCTGAAGAATGAAGGGACAGGATTTAATGGGAGATTAGAAGGGTATTTTGAACTGTAAGATTGGAACGAAGTGAAGACTCGGGATAGCTTAAGCTTGAAGCGTTTCGCCATTTTCATGCTCGTAAATTATGTTCTGTTAGCTCACTGTTTAGGTTTGTCTTGGAGCGATATAGAGATGCATTTGTCCAGGACATTAACCTCCTGATTTGTCTGAGAAAAGTTAAGAGTTATATAGAGAGAGAGGGAGGAATGAAGACGTGGCTTCCCTTGTGGATTTTTTTGTCAGCTACAACAAAAAGGAATAAATGAACTCGGAGTGCTACACTTTATTTGCTATAGGAAAACATTTAAAAAAGACAGTGACTCAGTCAGTTTGTTAGCAATCACTTGTTTTGACTACTTTATCATGTTGACGTTTGAAAAAAAAAAGTTCAAGCGTATAATTATATTGTAAACATGTTGATATTTTTTTTTGAATCATTGACCGATTAAGACTTGAGTGAGCAGCAATGATATCTATCATTGGTTCATTAGAATAATGTAGGTTAATCGTTTGTGATAAAGAAAACTATTCACTTAGCGGGTAAGTTTAACTTTCAATGGCAGGAAAAAAAAGGGGGTAGAACACAAAGAAACACTCATCGACAGCAATAATGGCGATGGAGATGGTACAATAACAAAGCAAGAAAGTAAACTGAAACTCTTTAATTTGAATATTTTTTTTTAGTATTATTTATTCTATATTTTTTGAATTGACACCTTTTCAGTTGAGGTAGCGAAAGGCACATCTCGGGGACGCGCTTTACTTGGTTTTACGCTTAGTTGGAAGCCACGTGTGAAAGACGCATCCTCGAGGACGCGCTTTACCTTTATTTGCTGATTTAGTTACCACGTGTGAAAGGCACATACCGAGGACGCGCCTTTCATTAAATGTCTTAAATACCCATCCGATTTTCCCCAACTACCTCTCTTCCTCCCTTATATAAATCCCCTCAACCCTCCCTCATTATTCACACCAAAATCTTCTTCTCCTTTATTATATAGCTCAAATTCTCTAAATCTTTGAGTTTTAAATTTCTTATTAGTAGTAATAAATTTATTTTTCAGTTATTTTTTTAAATAGTTATTATATTTTATATTAATATAATTATATAAATATTATTTTTTTATTAAAATAATATTTATATAATTATTATTTATTTAAATTTATTAATTAATTATTTTTTGTGCTAATTATTATTTTTTGTCTACAGTTATAATAGAAAGTGAAATGCTGCTGCGATTGGATGCTGACCATATCTCCAGACATTTTAGCGATATGATAATATTTTTTTATAATTAATGTTAATATTTATTGTTATGTTTAATTTAAATTTATTATGAATTTATATTAATTTTAATTTTTTATAATGCATATTATTTAGGATTCTGATCGTATTTTAGAGACATTTATTAAAAATCTACGTATACCGACACCGGCACGTATTTTGCCATTTTTGGCTTCTGTCGGGTTCGGATATATTGCAACAATCATTGGCGGTTGCAAACTCGAACCTATCCTAATTTCTGCATTGATTGAGAGGTGGAGGCCCGAGACACACACTTTTCACCTTCCATGTGGAGAGGCTATAATTACATTGAAGGATGTCTCTATGCATCTGGGGCTTCCCGTCGACGGAAATATGATGTGTGTGGTATGGTGGATGGTGATTGTCAGTCAATGTGCATTGATTATCTTGGAGCTGCTCCGCTAGAGTTTAATGGAGGTAGAATAGCTTTATCTTGGTTGAAAGCTAATTTTGAGGTTTTAAATGAAAATGCTTCAGAGGATCAAGCAAAGGCATGTGCTCGGGCATATATTCTACGAATAATTGGAGGAATATTGATGCCCGACAAATCTCGCAACCAGGTGCATTGTATGTTGTTGCGACATCTGATCGATTTTGATGAAGCTGGAAGATATAATTGGGGCGCTGCAATTTTGACATTTCTCTTTAGAGAAATGTGTCGGGCGACAAATTATAAGAAAACTGCTATCGGTGGATGTCTCTTGCTTCTGCAATCATGGGCGTGGTTCCGCATGCCTTTCTTATGCCCGATAGTAAATGAACCATACGTATTCCCCTTATTGTCGAGGTAATTATCGAACTAAATTTTGATTTAAATATTTTTAATTAAATAGGGTGATATTTAGTTTATATTATATTTCATAGGTGGTCGATGAAAAGAAAGAATCATAGAAGTATACATACTGGGTTAGAGGAAATTCGTTTACTTATTGATACAAAAGCTGGGTCTGAGGTATGTTTTTACACCTGTTTAAATATTAATATTTTAATTTAAAATGCTAGATATAATTAGAATATTTTATTTATTTGAATTGTATATTTATATTTCAGTTTCAATGGATACCTTATGCGAGCGATGAAGTGAAGGCTTGCATCCAACCCCACCTTGGTGGGTCATTAGAGGTTTGGATATCGGTTATACCTCTTATATGTTATGCTATTATTGAGTGACATCCAGTTGATCGCGTGCTCCGTTAGTATGGTTGTACGCAATATATTCCTGGAGCACCTAGGAATTTAGACGACGTGCATAACATAGATAGACGAGGAAAGAAAGATGTTAACTGGGTGGTGAGACACAGAGATTGGATTGCACTTTGGGAGAACCGGTATGCACAGTTGGCCCCTCGACAATATTACACTGAAACTGGTCATATGGTTATGGATAACTATATAGACTGGTTTAATGAAAATGGGAAGCCGTTTCTACTTTCGGCGGAAGCACGAGGGGTTAGCATTCCTAGGCGCCGAGAAAGACGTCAACCGTCTCAATATCATCGTCTTCCGACGCATGGACGGAGAGAATGTACTACCGGTTCTGCATCAGTCCCACCATAACATCCTTATCCACCGATGCCACAATGGTACATGCCTAACCCTCCACTTCAGATGCCATCTCCTCAGGGGTATATGCCAAGCCCACCAGTTCATATGTCATCTCCGCAGGGTTACATTTCTAGCCCGCAGGGTTACATTCCTAGCCCGCCAGGTTACATGCCTAGCCCGCAGGGTTTTATACCATATGGAGGTGTATATACGGCTATGTTTAATGATCCATCATATGGTTCATTTGCATCTTATTTGGCTGGTGGTGCTTCTCCTCAAACACCTCAATCTCCATCTGGATCACAGACATTGATGCCAATGTTTCCACAATTTTCACAGTTCTCGGGGAGCGGTGGGATGATTACTAGCACTCCTCCAGGGTCATTATTTTATACAGCCCCTTCAGCATCATCTACGTCAAATGAAGTAAATACCGATGATGATGATAGTGAAGATGAAGAGACTGAAGAACAAGTTCCACGAAGAAATCCTCCGCGAAATAAACAACCACCGCCATGTGGAACTCATTCGAGAAGACGACATCGGTGATCTAGTTGTATTTTAATGTTATTTAAATAGTTATATTTCAGAAATTTATGTAATTTGGTTATGTTATTTAAATGTTTAATGGTTGTTACTGCCAATATTTTTAATGTTATTTTTTATTCAAATTTAACATTAAATGTTTAATAAATGTTTTTAAAATACAAATTATAGTATTTGAAATTTAAAATTAAAATACAAATAATATTATTCAAAATTTAAATTTAAAATATAAATTATAGTATTCAAAATTTAACATTAAATTCAAGTTAATATTCCAATTGTATTCGAAATTAAAAGTTATATTTCAATTATAGTTCACAATACTTAAATTGAAATTAAATTTATCCATACATATGATTTATCATTAACATATATTAAAACATATACATTAAATCAACTTATCACTTCATATTTATTCGTAAAAACATGTCGATGCTCATTCCATACAATTTCAATGTCACAATAAACTTATCACTTCACATTTATTCAATTTATCCATAACATTCTTCCCGCTGCGTTTGCCCTCGTTCAAGGAGAAGACACTGAGTCTTGGGCTTTTTTTCCTTAAAAATTTACGTTTACATGTTGTCACCAGAGAACGAGTATGCATTATTTCAGACCGAGGAGCCGGGATAAAAGCAGCAATGGACTCTTTGGGTACAATGTATAGACCTCCACATGTTCAACATCGTTATTGTGTCCGTCATATTGCTGCAAACTATTACGGAAAATACAAGAAGAACGATGAACGTCAATTAGTCGTGCGGATGGGTATGTTACTTTTCCCCAATTTTTCTATTATTTTCGTATTACTTATTTATACTTTATATTAACTATTATATATTCCTAATGGCTTAGGTTACGAACTCTTACCTCAAAGGTTTGAGTCGATGCTACAAGAGTTGTTTGGCAAAAATAAGAAGGGGTGCGAGTACATTATGGACATCAACAAAGAAATGTGGACAAATGCGTATGACGGGGGGTATCGCTATGGTCATATGACAACAAACTTGGCTGAAGCAATAAATTCAACCTTAAAGGGGGCGTGTCATTTACCAGTCACGACATTGGTCAAAACGACTTATTTTCGTTTGGGTCAACTCTTTGCAAAGCTCGGTGGAAAAGCTCTTACTTGGATGCAAAACAGTCATATTTACCACCCAAGACTAGTAGCTGATTTACAGAAAAAAGTGGTTGCATCAAATGGGATGTTGGTTACAAATTTTTCTCGCGCTCGTGAATTGTTTCGTGTAACCGAAAAGCCACATCCGTTGCAAGGGATTGAAGCTAACTCTTTCAGAGTTAATCTGCATGAGATGTGATGCGATTGTGGTTTCTTTCAAGCACTCAAATATCCATGCTCTCATGTCATTGCAGCTTGCTCACATTCGCATTTGGACTACAAAAATTATGTTGATCCCGTATACCAACTTTCACAAGTATTAAAGGTATATGAATTTGAGATTCCGCCCATAGGAAACGAAAGAGACCCAAATGAGATTCAAACTTGGCTTACAATTGTACCAGATCCATTGCTATTGAGGGACTCAGGTCGTCCAAAATCTACTAGAATACATTGTGATATGGATATTCGGGAGAAGTCAACAGAACAAAAACGATGTGGGCATTGTAGAAACATCGGACACAATAGGAAAAAATGTCCAGCTCTATTATCATCACATAATCGTTAACCCTTATGTAACATAATATTCTATTTAAATGAATGTTTTTGTTATAATATTTAAATGTAATTGCATTTTCTATAATTTCTCAATGTATAATAATAATAACAGATCAAATGTGTAATTGTACTAATTTTATTAACTTATGCATCAATATTTTGGTTAAATAATAATAACAGATGACTAGATTGATAATATTTAAATAATTAAGTGATCAAATTAATAGATCGATAATCAAAATAAAAAATAATAGTATAACCATACGTGTAATATAATAATTTTATACATTTTTCATATAACTACAATAAAATAAAAATTAGTTTTCATTGGTTGTTCTATCCGATTAATATGGATAATACACTCCACCTTTAACACACATTAAAAAAATACATTCGATAATTATTAAATTATAATTAAAACAATTTACATAATATATTACTAATTTATAATAACAATAGAAATAAAATTTTTATTATTAAAAAAAATATCGCGTAACAACTGAATCAACAAAATAAAGGTAAAGCGTGTCCTTGAGGATGCGCTTTTCATACGTAGCATCCAACTCAGCGTAAAACTATGTAAAATGCGTCCTCAGAGATGTGCCTTTTGCTACCTCAACCGAAATAATATCACTTCGAAAAATATAAAACAAACTACGCTAAAAAAAAGAGATATTTGATTAAAAGATGTGAGTTTGGTCAAATCACCTAGGGACCTGATCTAATCAATAGCAATCATGGTGATGACTGGAAATGATACGAGTCGTCAATTAGTCGTTTCTATTTCCTCATAAAAAGAAGTGCTCATCCATGGCCTACCCTTTTGAAAAAGGAATAAGGAAAGTTCATACTTTATAGCTCATCTTCGTCCTTTAGTTATATAGCATTACGATTTGCAGGTTGACAACCCTGAACATGCTGGATAATGGATCTATCCCTCAGGATTCAGCTCCGCTTCTAGCGACTTTACTGCTGCCTGCATCACTGTGGGTTTGTTTTCGTTAAAGCCTCGAATACTTGTATAGTTTTTAACTTTTTATATTCAGTATATATATTACTCCCACGTTGATGAATAGTGTAAATATTTTGAATTAAAACAGGAAAAGTAAGTCTATGCAGGTGCATTTCGAGTGTGTTGTAGAAGAACTGAAGAAGTGTAGAGTATTTCTTCTACATTTTTCACGAGGAATATGTTGTTAAAGCAAAAAGCTTGCATGTACGGGGAATAATAACAGAATACAAATTGCAGCTCATTTATTCATTTCTATAATCTGAAAATTTACTTGCATCGATCTTTAATTAGAAGGAGCCTAAGGGGAGCTGCCTAAACCCTAAAGGACCACGTAATGATAACCCATGGTGTAATAGCCACGTTACAAAGATATTGGCCAAAAGTTTTTCACTTCTAGCTGTTTACCACTTGGCTCAGATGACTAATTATCCGTTCCTTGTTTATTTTAACAAAGTACTTACTTTCTAGTGAAAGAGGAACAGTCACAGGATCAAAAAGAGAAGTAAAATGAACTTGAATTAAAGCAAGTGCTGTACTTTTCGGGTTAAAAAAAGGGTTGCATCTGGGTGAAAACTGAAAAGATGATATTAGAATTCAAATGATATACTTTATAGGAAATGAGATCTGGCAGAGAATTAATGATAGTGTCGAGAGTTCAAACGCGTGCAACAAGGAAAAGGTTGAATATAAAGAAAAATCTGTGGGGCAGAGGGAAAGTCAATCCAAAGAAGCTCCTCTGAGCGCGCATGGTGGGGATCCAAGGAAACAGAATCATCCATATTCCAAATGTTTTCTCCTTTTTGTTACTTTCAGAGGGACGCAGACCTCATTTTCGCTAAACTTTGCTCTCAACGTAAATCCTCGGGTTTCTTTTCTTCCAAATTTCGAAGGCGATTTTCTTAAAAAAAAATCATAACCAATTTTATTTATCTGTCAGACATCATTTCATCTTTTTTTATTGATTTAATACTTTTGAACGAAGGCGCTGTGTATGCATCCGCCTTATACCAAGTTTTAAAAGACACGGCCCATTAACCGTGACTTGCTAGACATGTAAAAATCGAACGCTAATTTAATAATTTTTTTAAATTAGTGTTAAATATGTAATTAATTTTTGTTAGAGTGATATTTATATAAAAATGTTAATTTTATTCATTTATTTTTTGTGTGCATAAAAAAAACATTTTGCATTAAAATCTTTAAATATTTTTTTACAAATTATTTTATAACTCGATAAATTTTGATTTTTACATGAAATTATACAATACTATAATATAATGTAGGAAAACTTTGAGTGTAAGTAATTTAAAATATGAATAATTTTATAAAAAGTTTTATAACTAGTATTTCTTTTACAAAATGATGATTATGATAAGAAATATTTTATAATTTAAAAAATTATAAATTTCATATATTTTTTAAAAATTTAATTACTTTTAAAATTAATTATTTAAAATATAAAAATATTAAAATAAACTTTTAATTACAATTGAGGGATTAAATGAATTATTATTCGTTAATTATTATTTTTTTAATAATAATTAATAATATTTATTCATTTTTAATTACAATTGAGAAAGCAAAGAAACTTGGAAATAAAAGACTGTATATAAGAAATATAAATTACTACCACATACCTCTACGAGATGGTAAATGAGCAGTAACGTATGAGGTGTGTGCAACTTGTTGAACTTAGCAAATTTTAGTGGAATTTGATTTGAACAACTTATTCTTTAACATTTGCTTTCTTATCTTCATCACTGCATCTTAATCATTTTGTGTATTTTGATATGCTAGTTATAAAACTTTTATAAAATTATTCATATTTTAAATTACTTACACTCAAAGTTTTCTTATACTAGATTATATGTATTGTGTTGTTTCATACAAAAATCAAAATTTTCGAGTTATAAAATAATTTGCAAAAGAATATTTAAAGATTTTAATGTAGATTTTTTTTCACACACAAAAAATAAATAAATAAAGTTGAAGTTTTTACACAAATATAATCCTAACAGAAATTAATTATATATTTAGTACCATTTTAAAAATATTTATAAAATTAGCACTTGATTTTTTACAAGTTTAATAAGGCGCGTTGCATGAGCCACCGCTCCTTACCTCACGTGGTGTTAGATTAAAACGTGGTGCATTGGTCGTGTCTTCTTGTTAATGGTGTTAGATCGATAAATAAAAATGAAAAGATGTTTGACAGGTAAATAAAATTGGTTAGGATGATTTTTTTTTTAAATGGCCAATTTCGAAAGCTTATGTACGGGGTTTAATTCGGCTCCTACCTTCTTGGGCTTAGTTAAGCAAGCTCTAAACTGAATTCCGCCCTCGTAACTTAACTATGTATAATTGAATTTAAATCATAGTTTAATATGTATAATTTTTTTTTGAATAGAAACATTTAGTTTTATTAAAAGAAAAATATCTAAAATTATAATAAATATTTACAACTACAATCGTAAACTAAATACATAATTAGATTATTTTCTTATAATCATTTACCCAAGAAACTAGTCTCATGAGATCTTATAAATGAATATTTTAAGAAATTTCAATTATTTAATAATGAGAGTTCATTGTTGGTATTCGAATCTGTTAATTTTAGTAATAAATTCTTTTAACAACTAAGATAAGTTAGTTCGTTTTTAGTAATAACAACGATTCTTTTAACCACTAAGATAAATTAGTTTGTTCCCGCTAATAATAGCATATAATTATATAATCTTATTAAAAAAAGTTAAGGTAAAGAACACAAAAGATCCCCTAACTATAAGATATTAATTTGTTGAGTATCTCAACTATTAAAAATTATAAAATAGTCTCTAAATTATAGGACGTTATTTTTTTTAAGTCCTCCAATTATTAAAAGTTATAAAATTGTCACCTAACTATTCATATGTTCCAAACTCGTGTTTTTTTTTAAAAAATTAGCGGTCGTCTGAGCTTAATATTAATATGTTGACTTTGATATGATAAAATCTGATCCTAAAACCATTTGAGTTGTATTTTATGGATCAACTCTTCATTTATATTATAATGTCGATCCAATGCTTGAATGATTTTACTCTCAAGCTAGTGGTTGAGACCAACGACTGTATCAGTAAACATTATTAAACTATTATTTTATCATATCACAATCAGTAGGTTAACGTATAACTTAGCCGATCAACCGTTTTTTAACGAGAAAGGATGAATTTGGAATATATAAATAATCGAGTGACTATTTTAAAACTTTTAACAGTTGAGGGACTCAATAAATCAACATCCTATAATTAAGGATTATTTTATAACTTTTAAAAGTCAAGAGACTCAAAAGAATATCACTTTATAGTCAAGGACCATTTGTGTACTTTACCCCGAAAACTAACATGCAAGAAATCAAAATTCTTCGTCCATTAAAAAGCCAAATCCAGTATCACCCCCTTGTCTCTTTTCATTCCCAAATCCATACTTCAATTTCATTCTAGAAAAATACACCTAATAAATAAATTAAAAAATTTGGGACGGGAAATTTATACAGAAAATTCTTCAAAAAATTACAATTTTTCTTTTTTTTCTTTCCTTTTCTAATCGAAATGAAGGATGACGACACTCTGCCGACGACGACGACAGTGAATGTGAAAAAGGAAAGCGCAGATTCCTGCTTATTTGGCAGAGGCCGTTACAAGTTCTGGGCATTTGCCGCGATTCTGTTACTTGCATTCTGGTCGATGTTCACCGGAACCGTTACCCTCCGTTGGTCCGCCGGTAATCTTAACCGTCTTTCTGATGATATTAGTAGCCCCATTCACGACGATCTAGATGTCCTTGTATGTTCCCCCAAAACTTCTTTCTCCTTTCTAATGTTGCATTTTTTTTTTGGAAATATGTATTTTTTCTCTTTTTTTTTTAATTTTTTCTTGTTTCTCCGTTTTTTAGGAAATGGAGGAGAGGGAGAAAGTCGTGAATCATATGTGGGATGTGTACACTAACAGCCGTCGGATTAGATTGCCGAGATTTTGGCAAGAGGCGTTTGAAGCTGCCTACGAGGAGTTAACCAGTGATGTGCCTGGAGTTAGAGAGGCCGCAATTACTGAGATCGCGAAGATGTCCGTGCGCTACGTGGATTTTGATCCACCTCCCGTCATATCAACGGTGAGGATTTAGGGTTTCGTTTTGTAATTTATATTTGTCGTTTTAGCCTGGTTTTTTTTTGGTGATGTAGAACAGTTGTCGCTATTCATGCACTTAAGCAGTTCACCGAACAAATGAATAATTGTCCAATTTTACATGTAGTGGCAAAAAAGAAAAAAAAAGGTTTTCGTCTAATTTCTATTGGCTCTTAGCTTAAACTGATTTTTTTCTCAATTCATTATAATTAATTTTAAACCGACTACTGGTTTGCTACTTTCAATATGGTTTCGTTTTGAATGAAATTTGTTTCTATTACGATTGGTTAGTAGCTTAATGGATTCCCCGCTCATTGCTATTTCTTCTTTTTAAGATGAATTGCTCCTCATTGCTATTTCGTTTTCTACTTTGTGCAATGTTTAATTTTAATGCAATTTCCATTGCATTCAAACATTATTTTTGTCTTTTGATCCTCCCAAGTGTACAATTATGTGTACATATATGTACACACATATATAGTAGTGTATTTTTAATGCCATCATCCATTTGGGGAATTATCATTAATTGAATAAGATCCATAACTGGAAATTGACAGTGTAGGTTGTGTTTATATTCAGTTTGTTCCCAGGAAGGAGTCAATTTTGATGGCATTTCTGGTTAAGTTACTCTCCTTATTTGTTCTACCCATTCTATTAGAGTATTATAGAAATTAAATCCCCCACCTCTTCCTCTCTATAGGGGAAGAAATCTTATTCTGGATCTTTGTCCTCTCTAGTGTTTGAAGGTCCAATTAAGTAATGTTTTGCAATGAGATTGGAATGTCTATTCCACAAATTTTAGGAAGGGGATTGAGATGAAAGATTTGGTGGTTCGTTTTTCTGTTATCGAGGTCTATAGTACATAAGGCAAAAAGGAATAAGCTTAGGTCAAATGAATGAGACCGGATGTTGGTAAGGTTTCACGCTATGTGCTCTCTATATTGAATAACTAAGCATGCTATGTGCTCTCGTATTAGCTATTATGAAATGGTTTCCACATGTATACTCTCATCGTAAATTACAGTTTCCTGTCTTTTTAATGACCGTTTCCGTTGGTACCCTGTAATTATGTGATTACTTTTATTCTGAGATTTCATGTAATTGAACCCGTTGAAGTGCTCTCAATTCTCTATATTTGCTTTGGAATCTCACTTGTTAACTTGATGGCTTTATGCGGCACATGTAACTGATCAAGTTACATGGAGTCACTTCATGCTTTCATTTCTTCTTCCAGTTGTTTGCAGTTGCACTTTTAAGTTAACGAACCATAGGTTTTTCTAGATCTCAGAACCTGTTATCTTAAAGATTGTAGAGTCAGGACGTGGTCATTCTTTGAAGGTAGTGACTGCTCCCAGTTAAACGATGAGGGATTAATTGTCTTAACGAATAGTCTCATAGTAGAAAACTTTATTATGCATGAAAACCGGAAGGGTAAAATAACATATCCAATCTAGCTTCTAAGGTGGATTTGATTGTGCGGCTAGCAAAATAGCAGTTAGGAACAATTGAAAATGGAAACTCTTTACTTCATGCTGTTTGCTGTTGTTTTCTTTTGCTATAGCTTGGGGGATAAGACTGAAATTTAGTTCACATTGGTGTTGGAGTTTTTACCATTTATGTTTGCAGAGTGTAAGGGAACTGAGCAAGGGTCTAAAACGATCACTGAATGGTGGACCAGAGTAACTTCAAGCGGAAGTGGTCAATGATGCGAAGGTTGCTTGATCTTAGGAGTTAAAAATTCTTCATCACTTTTTATACTCTCATTTTGGTGGAGAGCTGCCCAAGTTTATCAGAGGTCACGGTCGGAAAAAACCATATAGTTCACGTTTGTTATCACAGGGACAAACTATGTATTTATCTTAGTTAGGTTCATAATTCTTTTTTAAGTTGTTGCTGTCAATGTTTTGTTCTATGGATTTGGCAGTAAAGAGGATTAATAAGCCATCATAAGTGCACATTTTGAACAATCAAATGATTCAGACTGAAATTAAACAAGATAAAGAACTAGCTACATATCTCTGCGTTAGTTTATTTTAAAACTGCACCCAAAAAAAAAACACTTCCCCCATCATCTAATTCCCAATAGATAAACAACGAAAGCAAAAGAAAACTCTAATCTTTTAGTTTTACGTCCCCTGCGCCGCTTTCCATGCTTTCTTTTCTTTTTCATCGTCAGGGATGATATCAACTTGTCATCATCATGATAAAAAAAATAGGGATTTGGAAGAAACATGTGAAGAAATTAGGGTTTCAATAAAAGGCGGGAGATGGAGTACGGGCATAAGAGAAAATAAGGAAGAACAAAACACTAATGGCTAAAACCAAGGAGAATGGATCGATTATTGCTAATCGGTAGGTTGAAGCTTTACGAGGAAGGTGGGTCGTGCATTGCTGCCGAAGAGAAGTCCAAATTGGCGACCCAAGCATTGAAGAAGGGTTAGGAGTTTGTTAGCAGCAAGGAGAAGGATGCAACAAGTATCATTAAGTACTATGTTCGTGCTGTAATTTGAATATATATGAAAGAATGAGGTACCGAGAGATGTTATGCAGAACTTTTATCAATGAACTTTATCTGATTTCTTCTTCTCATATTTTCATTAAAAGTACAGAATTTCACAGTTATATTGTGAGAAATTGACATGAGAGCATGTTAATTAGATCCATTTTCAAATTGGGAAGACCAAAGAGAAAACAAAAGAGAGAAAAATCATTATGTCTGCTATTCAAGAGCATATATATATATATGTATATATTATACAAGGTCAACAAAATGAAATGAATGATGAAACTAAGGTTCCTAATTAGTGCAAAGGACAAAAAAAGCAATGTGAAAGGGATATTCAGTAACTTGGAGTCGAGTTTTGATGAGAATCAAGGGTATATGACGAGTATACAAAATTTGTTGTCTAGAAAGGAAGGGGAGACAGTAATCATATCATGAAATCATTCATTAAAATAGGGTAAAATATAAAAATGGTACCCGATTATAACTTATTATTTTAATGAATTTCCCTACTATTAAAAATTATAAAATGATCCTCTAACTATAGATTGATGCTTTGTTGAGACCCCTGACTATTAAAGGTTATAAAATGGTCACCCGACTATTCATATGTTATAAACTCGTCATTTTTCATTAGAAATTTGACAGTCGTCTGAGTTGGACGTTAACTTATTGACTAGGATATTGATAAAATCATATTTTAATAATATCTACTGACACCGTCGTTGCTTTCAAGCACTGACTCGACAACATAATGTAAATGGAGAGTATATCCATAAAATATAGTTCAAACAAATATGTGATCAATTTTTATTGTATCTCAGTCAATATGTTTACGTCTACCTCAAACTATCGTCAAGTTTTTTAATGAAAAAAGGATGAGTTTGAAAAATATGAATGGTAAGTTAACCATTTTGTAAATTTTAATAGTCAGGGAACTCAATAAAACTATAACTTATTGTCAATGGATCATTAACTTTTAATAATAAGGGGACTCAATAAAGCAGCGTTCTATAGTTGAGGACTATTTATGTATTTTACCAATCAAAATATAAATAAGGTACGTGTCAATACTCAGTTTAGATAAGACGGAAAGAAACCTATTCAAGCAACGATAAGAACGAAAATAGAAGGTACTCTTATAAACATAATAAACCGAGGATACTTTCCACAAACTCAAACAATAAACTTGAAGCCAAACAACATCCGGAATTTATTTTCTAAACCAAAAAAAAAAAAAAAAACAACACTAAAGATAAGAAGTGATCCTGTTGAAACCGGTGAAACTTTAACTTTTAGTGAATCCTTCATGCTTGAGAGTAAGAGTGTAAACGAGCCGAGTCGACTCGGAAACTCGTGAGTTTGAAATTTTTAAACTCAACTCAAATTCGAAATCCTGAACTGAAGCTCGTGAGCAGCTCAAAAAGGCTCGAAATGAAAAAAAAAATCTTAAAGTTAACTTGATTGAAGCCTCAAATTCAAATTCGAACATGAACCTTAAATATATGAAATCTTACTATATTTTTAAAAAAAATCAATACATAAATATTAATATTATTAATAATTTATTTAAAAAAAATAAAATTTTAATATATTATATTTTCGAGCTGCTTACGAGCTTATCGAGTAGTTCATTTCGGCTCGTTAAGAACTCGAGTCAAGTCCATTCGATCCGAGTATTTATCAAGCCTTGATCGAGTCGATCTCGAGTAGCTCACGATCTGTCTTGTCTCATTTACAGCCCTACTTGAAAGAATACTAAAAAAAATTGATCCAAATTATAATTAATAATTAAGTTAGATTTTATTGTAATTTTAGTGGTTGAAAATTATTTGGTAATTATGTTTATTTAATAAAATAAATATTTATTTTAGACAAAAATTCTTATTCCATAAGAATTCTTTGTGATTAAGTATTTGACTCTATAAATAGAGATAATGTCTTAAGCTTTAGAATTATGTGAGATAATTATTTTGGAGAGACATAATCCCTTTTTAAAATTTATGCAACTTTTAGGATTTATGTAGAGATAGTTTTGTAGGGATATTGAGATAGTTTTGAAGGCATATTGAGAGTTTTTTTTTATATACCGGATTATGGGATGCATGTGATACAATGTACTTGTACTCTTCGTGTTCTCTATGCTTATAGTGAATTATTGTTTATCTCACCCGTGAAAGTAGACAATATCGAACCACGTTAAATCTCATTTATTCCGCATATATTAATTTATGTTGATATCACTTTGATTATTTTTCTCCTCTTAAATTCTTAACAGGAGAATTCTACTTACTAGGTGTTGAAGTAGTGAAAGTTGCTGTTCTTGAAGCCTTACAACCATTACTAACAAATACCAATATGTGTTTGAGGAACGAACATGAATGCCCCAAAGAGAGCTCGTGACCATACAATGACTCTTAAGTTAAGGAGTTTAACCCGTTAACCTAAGACCATACACCAAATAATAATTCAATCCAATCTTTGCTGATAACACAAGTCGATCATTATTTTGAGTCAATTCCAATTACCTACAATATCATGACAAATCAAATGAAATTTCCAGTAGTGGTGAGCTATTAAGCTACTATTCTAGTTCATGGAACTAACACTATCTATCTCCTAATTGATGCGAATGATCCTTAACATTAAATAGAATTATACAAAAATCAGGGTTGTTGTTTTGGTCGTTTAATCAATTTAACAGTAAAATTCTTGAAAGAAATAAAACTCAAATTGTTTACTCTTTAGGGACTGCTTCATGGCATTAATTTAGCTATTATTTTTCTGTGTTTCCAGCAGTAAATTTTCCAGCCTAGCTTAACCTACAATTCTTATAAAGGAAAACAAAATCCGAACAACTAATTACCACAATTTAAGTCGTTATTGAATTCGTAATGGCTAAACAAACAGAGCAGCATATTAGACCAAGTTTCTAGCAGGAACTCACTGCATTTTTACTCCAAATTACAGCCCCTACACGACTTGATAGTTGACGCATTGGTATTAGATTTTGATGGAGAATTTGATAAACGGATGAATAATAGATTTATTATTGTTATATAATAATTGGTTATTAATAAAATAAATAAAAACATCTAATCGTTCTCTTTCATGCTCTAAATCGATTGTAAAAACTTGAAAGATAACGTCGAAAATTAGATAAATTCCAAGGAATTACTGCGAAAGGGTTTTTTTTTCATTTGAATGTCAATGTGTATTGGTTCCCATGAATTACTGCATTTACTTTTAAATCCAGACTGATCTTAGTCTCTCTTTTCTGCACCTGATGGTGCAAGGAATGAAGAAGTGGAAAGATAATTTATTACAAGATTAAACAATCCTTTTAAAATATATTATAAAAAAAGTTTATGTGCTCCCCAAATTTTTATTAGTGCAGACATCCTGGATTTAAGGAAGAATCATTGACATGAAGAAACATTTGAGGTTTCATCTTATCTAGGTTAGAAAGTTGGTCCTTTTGAGGTTTCATCTTCCAATTGTGATCCTCCATCCAATAATTTTCTCTGTCTGTATAATGGAAACAATAAGCAAAGCTATGATCATTTTTTTATAAACATGTTTTCTAAACATGACACTTAAAGATGATCGCATAAATCAACTAGATATGCCATGATTTGTGAGGCGTACTTTGTTTATGAAAGTCTATTTTGAAACCAAAATTAGACAGTAAAGCAAGAAATAGTAAAAAAAAAAAAAACTAAAATAGAATACCCAACTCCAAAATAATCAAGAGTAGCTGAAACAATAGGAGCTTCAATGGCAATTTTAACATACACACTTTTCTCACTTTCCCTTGAGAACCCTTTCATCTTCTTCTACTGGGTATCATTTCTCTTCCAAGTTCTCATGTTGTTCAAGGTTAACATAAAGTTCATTGCATGAATTTCACCATGCAAGATCAATGCATAACACATTATTGTCGAAGGTTGATAAGTGTTTATTTTAGTTAATATTTTACTTTTAAATTACTCTTTAATCATTGATTTTTGTGGCTTATTTGTTCATTTTAATTCATTTTCTGTACATGACGTAAGCTTCTGGAAATTGCACAAAAAGGACACAATTATGCAGCTTTTCATTTTCTGAATCAAAGCTGGTTGGAATTCAGATTTAAATTAAACTCAAGTTTAGGATATTATTTTTATATTTTATCTCTGTTTTAAGTATTTTAGTTTAAATAGGTTTTAGTATTTTAATTAGGATTTAGAATATTATATTATTTTTTAGGTATTTTAGTTTAAATAATTTTAAGTGTTTTAATTAAGATTTAAGATATTTTAGCTTGTTTTTAGGAATTTGAAGACTATAAATACCCTCTAAGGGTGAGCTTAGAAATATATGTCTTTAATTTGAGAATAAAATCTTCTTTTTCTCTCTAGCTTTCTCTCTATTTTTCGCATACTTTTCTATTAGCTAATTCTCTTTCAAGTCGAAGGCTAAAGCGAAAGCTCAATTCCAAACGTGAGAATTGCAAGGTACTTAAATCGCTTCAGATTTTCTCTCTGTTTTCTGAGCATACTTTTTAAATCAAAACGATTTCGACATTGGTCCGGATATTGTTATGGCTAACGTTTGAAGAAGGATTTGCTTATTGAAGCATATTCAACTTCCCGAGAACACACTTGGAAAAATTGTTTGCCAAGAGGAAACTGAGATCAGAATCAATTGTTATTGAAATGACACAATCCGAGTTGGCAACGACGAATTGTTCTTGTAAGCTGATGTGAATCTTGAAGTAAAAATTTATTTCGATGATCCGAGGAATTTGAGATAAAGCTGAAGTTTGAGGTTGCTTTCACAATAAGTTTCCCTTTATCTCAATCTCTTTAATTTGTTTATTTAATTATTATTTTTATTTAATTCTTATTTTTTTATTTTAAAAACAACTTTTAAAAATCCCCTTTTATAATTATTACTATTAATATTTATTATTCAATTATTTTTCTTTTTTTATTATTTATTCTATTTTATTATACATTTTCAACTTCATCTGGAATTTTATCATCTTCTAAAATCAAGAAAGAGTTTTATTAAATCAGAAACACCACAGTCCCTGTGGAATGACCCTGTTTCTCTATACTACCTTATTTTTTATTTATTAAAAAATAAGAAATTATTTTGATAGCAAAACGACGGTTATCAAAGGTTCTTCATGAGACTCCTTTTTCCTGGCATTTGCATGTGTAAAATATATGGTCTTAAAAAAAAATTTTGCTTGCTTGTTTAACCTTGATATTTTGTTCAGGGTTCTTCAAATGCTTTTCCTTGAGCCAATAAAATGAAGAGAGGGTTCTTTGTACCCTTTAGGATTTATCAGAGAGGGTTCCTCGTACCCTTCAGGGTTTATCAGAAAGGGTTCGTGGCAATCTTGCTCTTCTTGGATCAGACTTTGGCAAAGCTAAGGCAAAATGGCACCATCTTCTTCACCTCAAAATTCCCCACCACGTAAAAATAGCTCCCAACCACCTTCAAATTCATACATAGACAACTCTAAATCAACACAACATAGGTCACCACGGTAACCGCCATATCAATATGAAAATCAATATCACCCTCCTCCTCCTCCTCCACATGGTCATAGAAGTAGCGAAAAAAACTCTCCCTCACCTCCTTGTAAAAATGGCGGTAATGCATCACCATCAAAAAATTCATCCAGTAAGATCGAGTCGACCGATGGGAAAATGATTATAGGAGTAGCTGCAGGTGCTGGATTATTGGTTGTTGTTGCTATCTTTTTTGTAGCCAAATGTGTTCTTCCAAAGAAGAAGAAACGCCAGAATAATCCACAATTTGAACCTCAAGGTGATAAACCTATAATACCTTCCTTCCCAAATGAAGAAATGCCTTTGTTTCCTGGGAATCCTTTGTTTTCTTCATTGATAAATCTTTGGAGAGAAAAAAATCTTGGAATTTTACTAATGCTTGCAACAAAGTTCTCCATTTTCACGAAGAAGGGCAAATTCCTCTATACATTTTCCTTATAAATCCAATGAATATAGATCAACTTTACGAGTTGAGAACTTATAAAAAAATTTGTTATGGCTTATGAATGAATTATATTCTATGGTTTTCGCAGCTAGTGGTTATCCACATGATATTAACTCAGACAATCCTTCTCCCTTGGGCAATGGTTTTTGAGGTCCAGAGCATGCTATCAGACTACATCCACCTACTGGTGATAGTAGCCGTCGAAGCAGATGGGGTTCCTCATCCCAAAACCCATTGACTGGTGGTGGCGGTGGCTATGGGTGGAATCCATCGTCCCAAATTCAAGGACCAATTTATAGTGGTGAAACAAGCAACAATTTCTCAGGCCCTTACCCCCATGCCATGCCACCTCCTCCTCCAGTTATTCCTATTGTTGGGAAATAAACAAGTACGAGTAATTTCCCTATAACTAGATTAGTGAGAATGCGAAATAAAAGCGGAAAAATAATACTTGAAATTGATAACGGAGTTTAGCCAATTGTGCCTACGTCTACGGACTGCTGTAGATCTTTTACTAAGAGAGAAAATTTACAGGTGTTTACAAAACACTCAATACTCACAAGAAAGCTCTCTAGTATTGGGAGAAAGAAATGATTTGAGATTTTGGGATGATTATGAAGCTAAATGGGCTAGGGTATTTATAGTTGAAGCTTAGAGACTAATCTTGTAAATACCATAAAAATGCAATGACTAAAGTTACAATATTCCCATTTTCTATTTTTTTAAAATAACACCGAAATCGATGCATTAATTCCCAGCCAAACTTGTTGAAAACCATTGCCACCCCCTGTTGAAATCAATTTTGGCCTCTCCCCTTTTTGACTTGGTGGCTGCTTGCTTTTAATTTCAACAATCTCCCACTTGAAGACTGATTTTAATCTGTCTTCACACCTCGATCGATGCAGCAGCATTTCTGGTCTCGTTATTCTAGCATGCCAACTGAAGCTGAACACAACTTCAGTTTGTCTATAGTCACCGTCTTTGTTAACATGTCTACCGGATTTTGAGCTCTACTAATCTTTTCAAGTTTCAAAATCCCATCTTCCAGAAGAGACCGTATAAAATGATATCACAGTTGTATGTGCTTCGTCCTGGAATGAAAAGACAGATTCTTCGCTAGATGGATAGCACTTTGACTATCGCAATAAAAGACATTGTTTTCTTGTTTCTTGCCTCACTCTTCCAAGAAACTTTGGAGCTAAACCATCTCCTTGCTGGCTTCTGTAACAACGACATATTCTGCTTCAGTTGTGGAGAGAGCAACTATCTTCTGTAGTTGAGAAACCCAACTCACTGTGGTTCCTCCTAGAGTATAGACATACCCTGTAGTGCTCCTTCTGATGTCAACATTTCCGGCTAAGTCAGCATCTACATAGCCTGTGAATATCGTATCTCCACCTTTGAAACAAAGTGCTTTGTTTGTGGTACCCCGTAGATAGCTGAGGATCCATTTGACTACTTCCCAGTGTACCTTGCCCGGATTATTCATGTACCTGCTAACAGCTCCCACTACATGAGCAATATCTGGTCTAGTACAAACCATGGCATACATTAGACTTCCAATTGATGAGGCATACGACACCTTCACCATGTATGCACGTTCTTCCTCCGTCTTTGGTGACTGTTCTTTGGAAAGTCTAAAATGAACACCTAAAGGTGTATTTACTGGTTTAGCATCTTGTATGTTGAACCTGGAGAGTACTTTGTTGATGTACTCAGCCTGTGATAACATCAAAGTCCCTGACTTTGTGTCTCTCTTAATCCTCATCCCAAGAATCTGCTTTGCAGCGCCCAGATCCTTCATAGCAAACTGCTTCGACAATTTTTGCTTCAAGTTTTTAATCTCTTGCATGTCTGAGCCTGCAACGAGCATGTCATCAACGTACAACAATAAAATAATGAAGCTATTGTCGAACCTCTTGATGTAGCAACAATGATCTGCTTGGCATCTGGTAAAACCATTGCTACCCATGAAGTTGTCGAACTTCTTGTACCACTGTCTAGGAGCTTGTTTTAAACCATACAAGCTCTTCTTCAACCTGCATACCATATTTTTCTTGTCTGCCTTTATGAAGCCTTCTGGCTGCCTCATATAGATTTCTTCCTCCAAATCACCATGAAGGAAAGCTGTCTTTACATCTAACTGCTCAAGATGTAAATTCTCTGTAGCTACAATTTTCAACACCAGTCTGATTATAGACAGTTTTACAACTGGAGAGAAAATTTCATTGTAGTCAATACCTTCTTTTTGCTGAAAGCCTTTGACAACCAATCTTGCTTTGTAGCGTTTGCTCCCATCGTGCTCTTCTTTGATCCTGTAAATCCACTTGTTGTGGAGCGCTTTCTTGCCTGGTGGTAATTCAGCTAATTCCCATGTCTGATTTGACATAAGCGAGTCCAGCTCATCTTTCATGGAAGACTCTCACTTGACTGAATCCTCCACTTGCATTGCTTCATCATAGCACTCTGGTTCACCATTGTCAGTCAGCAACAAGTAGTGCAAAGAAGGTGAATAACGCTGGGTTGGTTTAGGAATTCTTGATGAGCGTCTCAGTTCTGGTGCGCCTGGTTCTTCTTAAACTGTTTCAAGATTGATCTGAATATCATTTCCAGAATTCCTTTGTTTCATTTTTGGTATTGGAGCTACTTGATTCTATGGTTGCCCTGTCTTTGTACATCACATTCTCATTGAAAATGACATCTCTGCTTCTGATGATCTTCCGATTTTCTTATTCTCAAAATCGATAACCGAACTCATCACCACCATAACCAACAAAGACACATTTGTTGGACTTGACATCAAGTTTACTTCTTTCAGTAGAATCTATGTGTACATAAGTAATACAACCAAACACTCTTAAGTGTGAAAGGTTTATTTCTTTCTTGCTCCAAACTTCCTCTGGTATTCTGCAATCCAAAGGAATTGAGGGCCCACAATTGATCAGGTAAGTTGCAGTGTTGATAGCTTCAGCCTATAGAAATTTGGGCAATCCGACATGTTTCCTCATGCTTCTGGCACGTTCATTCAGAGTTCTGTACATGCGCTCTGCTACGCCATTCTGCTGCGGTGTCATGGGAACTGTTGTCTCCATCTTGATCCCATTGTCAGACCTCGACCGCTTGACTTTTAAACCAGTCTCATTTTCCACCATGACCTTCCATTTTCTGAAGGTATCAAAGACTTCTGATTTCTTCTTCAGAAAATAAACCCACACCTTCCTTGTTGAATCTGAATCTCCTATTTCTGTACTCTCCTCCATTGTCAGACCTCGACCGCTTGACTTTTAAACCAGTCTCATTTTCCACCATGACCTTCCATTTTCTGAAGGTATCAAAGACTTCTGATTTCTTCTTCAGAAAATAAACCCACACCTTCCTTGTTGAATCATCGATGAAGGTGACATAATATAATGAGTCTGCAAGAGATGGAACTGGAGATGGTCCGCATACATCAGTATGAACCAACTCTAACTTTTCAGCCTTGGGTGTCTTACCAATCTTTGCAAAGCTGACTTTCTTTTGTTTGCCAAAGATGCAATCCTCGCATAGTCCGACATCTACATTCTTTAGATCTGGCAGCTTCCCTTTTAACAAAAGCGTCTTCATCCCTTTCTCGCTCATATGGCCAAGCCTTTGGTGCCATAGGTTTGATTTTCCATCAGCATCTGCTGCTGCAATGATATTATCTAAATTTGAGGTTACATAAAGAGTACCAGTATTCTTACCACGAGCAATGACGAGTGCTCCTTTGGTAATCTTCCATTCACAGCCTGAAAAGGTTGTGCTATATCATTCTCCATCAAGGTGTCCTACAGAAATCAAATTTATTTTGAGGCCAGGAATATGTCTCACTCCTTTCAGCTTCTAGGTGGTCTGGTTTGGCATCTTTAGTCGGATGTCTCCTTTTCCGACGATCTTCAAGGTTTCATCATCAGCTAGATGAACCTTCTCAAAATCACCACTGACATAGTTCTCCATGATTTCTCGGCATGGGGTGGAGTTGAAAAATGCTCCTGAATCCAAGATCCATGATTCAATCGGACTGTTGACGCTTAGAATCATGGCATCACATGTCTCCTCTGTCACGTTGGCAGATTCCTGTGCACCGGTATCTTTTTTCAATGCTCGATAATCTCTTTTAAAGTGACCCTTCTTGCCACAATTATAACAGGTAAAATCTTTCTTTCCTATTCTTGATTTGCCCCTTCTGGATTTTGATCTGCCACGATTTGAATTTCTTTGAAGTTCTCCCTGTAGACTCCGTGTGCAAAGCTGAGGAGGTTGATGCTTCACCCGATTCTCTTCGTCGAATTTCTTCGCTCAATACGAGATCCCGAACATCGTCGAATTTTAATTTGTTGTTTCCCGACGAGCTGCTGACTGCTATAACAATAGCATTCCAAGTGACTGGTAGAGATGATAAGAGAATTAAAGCTCGAACTTCATCATCGAATTTAATTTCTACTGAACTCAACTGGGTTGTGATTGTGTTGAGTTCATTTAGGTGTTGAGCCACTGATGCCCCTTCCGCCATCCGCAAATTGAATAATCGCCTCATCAAATGAACTTTGTTTGAGGCGGATGGCTTCTCATACATACTGGAGAGAGCCGCCATAAGACCCTTCGTGGTCTTTTCCTTTGCTATGTTGAAAGCAACATTGCGGGATAACGTCAATCGGATAACTCTGAGGGCTCGTATGTCGAGAAGATCCCAGTCTTCATTCTTCATGCCCTCTGGTTGTTTTCCTGAGAGAGGTTGATATAGATTTTTTTGGTACAGAAAATCTTCAATCTGCATCTTCCAAAAGCCAAAGTTCGCACCATCGAACTTCTCAATTTTCACATTCCCTTCGTCTGCAGCTATCGCTCCCACTCAAATCTGGCTTCGTTTGGATCGTTTCTGACAATTCTTGTGAACCACCGTGTATTAGAACACCTCCGTCGACAAGCTCATTTCGTCGACAAATTTTTTTCACTATTCACGAAATTCACTATTCATGTGAATAGTAACCTCGAAAAAATTGACAAAATTCACAACCAAAAGCTCTGATTACCAGTTTTTGGGAAATAAACAAGTACGAGTAATTTCCCTATAACCAGATTAATAAGAATGCGAAATAAAAGCGGAAAAATAATACCCGAAATTGATAACGGAGTTCATCCAATTGTGCCTACGTCTCCGGACTGCTGCAGATCTTTTACTAAGAGAGAAAATTTATAGGTGTTTACAAAACACTCAATACTCACAAGAAAGCTCTCTAGTATTGGGAGAAAGAAATGATTTGGGATTTTGGGATGATTATGAAGCTAAATGGGCTAGGGTATTTATAGTTGAAGCTTAGGGAATTATCTTGTAAATACCCTAGAAAATGCAATGACTAAAGTTGCAATATTCCCATTTCCTATTTAAAAAATAGCACCGAAATCGGTGCATTAATTTCCAGCCAAACTTGTTGAAAACCATTGCCACCCACTGTTGAAATCAATTTTGGCCACCCCTTTTTGACTTGGTGGTTGCTTGCTTTTAATTTCAACACCTCTTGGATTAAATAAGAACAATTTCACTTATGAGGAGCTGTCAATTGCGACAAATGGATTTTCTCAATCAAATCTGAATGGCCAAGGTGGGTTTGGATACGTTCACCACGGTGTGCTACCATATGGAAAAGAGGTTGCAATCAAGAGCTTAAAAACTGGTAGTGGACAAGGAGAAAGAGAATTCCAGGCTGAAGTCGAAATAATTAGCCGAGTCCATCATCGTCACCTTGTATCACTTGTGGGATATTGTGTTGCCGGTGCGCAACGGATGTTGATCTACGAATTCGTTCCGAACAATACGTTGGAATATCATCTCCATGGTAAAATTTGATTCCTTTCTTCATTATTCATCCAGTTTAGGGAGAAGATGTTGGCATCTTATGGTTTTCTATATGATTTATGCAATCCTGAAAACATTGAAACTGCATATTGCAGGAAAGGGTGTTCCAGTCATGGATTTTGCCTCTAGACACCGTATTGCATTAGGTTCTTCTAAAGGGCTTGCTTATCTCCATGAAGATTGTAAGGATATCTCACTTTCCCCCTTTCTTTGAGACTACATTTCTCTCTATGCTTCTCATTTCTCTGTTGAACCATACACGCAGGCCAACCCCGCATTTTTCATCGCGATATCAAAGCAGCAAATATTCTTCTTGATAACAACTTTGAAGCTGTGGTATCGTCTTTCAAAATTGGTTTTTTTAATACACCTTTGAAAGTAATGATACCAAGTTCCTATTTCCTATAGGTGGCTAATTTTGGGTTGGCTAGGTTGTCCATTGACAGCAACACACATGTTTCGACTCGTGTGATGGGAACATTCGAGTAAGGCATTCGGATTCCACGAACAAAAGTGAAAGATCTATTTCTCATAGTTAGTAAATTGAAATTCGAATTCATCTAATGATTTTGGGTGTAACATAGGTACTTGGCTCCAGAGTATGCCTCAAGTGGCAAGTTGACAGAGAAATCCGATGTTTACTCATTTGGGATTATGCTTTTAGAACTTATAACTGGGAAACCTCCCGTTGATAACACAATGGAAGATACTTTAGTAGATTGGGTTTGTAGCCTCTTATCTAACTTAGTCTTCCATTTGAGTTTAAATTTGCTCCATTAATTGCCAAAAAGAACTTCTAATGAAGGATTTTATAAACAGGCTCGACCACTTTTGGATCGTGCATTAGAGACCGGCAACCATGTCCAGCTCGTTGATCCACTCTTGGAGGGTAACTACGATCATATTGTGATGCAACGAATGGTGACCTGTGCTTCAGCCAGCGTTAGACACTCGGCCAAAAAGGGACCAAAAATGAGCCAGGTTTTCAATGATCTCCAAACAAGTTTTCATAGTTTAACCTTTAATCATATAATGTTACATTTTTTTTTCAGTATTTCTCATGGAATATCATCGTTGAAAGCAGATAGTGCGTGCCCTGCAAGGAGACACGTCCCTGGATGATCTGAAGGTGGGGATAAAGGAAAGCAACAGCTAGTTCGCGAGCTCATATTACAACAACGGTTCGTAAGAGGCAGACATGAAGAAGTTTAAGCAGTCGGCGATATCAAGCCAGGAATTTTCGAGCAGCGAAGATGGCAGCGAGCACCCAAGACGGATGGAATCTGGAAACAAGAGAGTTTTTGTTTTTGTTTTTTTGCATTGAGGTATTGATTTTGTAGACATCATTCGTTTCTAGGGTATTATGTTTATAATTGTCGATTAATTTTGTATTTGAATGGCATAGAGTAATTGTACATAAATTAATAGAACTCATCGATTACGATATTTACTCAATTCTTAAAAAAGCTACTTTTAAATTTGTAAATGCAAAAATATACCATTATATATATAAAAAATAACAAAATAATACTAACAAGTTAAAAAGCCTACTAAAGGATAAAATTAGTTGGATATTAACATAAGGCCTAAAAGTAGGGTCACTCTGAAAAGCAATATTTGAAAGCTAAAAAAATATACTATCATAATAAAGGATTTTTTTATATAAAAAAAGTATCCTTAAATCATAACTGATCAGTAAATATACATTTAATTTAAATATCAGAGTGAGTTTGAAGTGTCAATTTTGTAATACTCTATACCTTACTCAAATTATTGATGGGTCAAGAATGTCATATTCAACTATCGAAGTGATTAATATATTAAATAATTAATATTTTTTAATTTTTAATTATTCCAAAACTTTAATTATTTCAAAGAAGTTTGAGAGAAAAAACCAAATCAAGTATTTAAAAATGGGTTTGTAGACCAAATACCAAAAAGGATCTTACAATTACATACGCTCGAAATGAAATAAGGTATTTTACTTGGCAAATAGTTGCGTTAAAATTCCTCGAAAATCCTATTACCTATACTTGAACGCAAAACATATCAACATGCCCAAAAAAATCTCGAAGGTTTAACTTTACTGAATTTAGTTGTGCAAAGCTACTTTACTATATGACTTGAAGTAGATAAATCTGGGAAAAAAAAATACAAACCACAACTGAATAGTTTATGGCATAAATCTATAAGTAACACTCTAGCATGAATCATTAAGCAATGTGTTTCATAATAAGTCATGTAAATAGTCCAACCATATAGATTCACGTGTTACACCACAACCGTGTCATAAACCTCATCTTACTAGTATTTACATTTACTCATCCTTGGGTAAATTCTACTACTACTACTACCGATGTGTATGTAGTAAGTCATCGTTAATTGAGTATCTAAGTGCTGAACATACCTCCAAGGTGTGTATGGTGTATCACCATACATATCACTATACAAAATAAAATTATAAGCTCAATATTTAATTCACGCCGTACTGTATCATATATTAAGTTAGTTTTTTTTTTCTAGGCAAATAAATTTTTATATAAATATCATAAAGCCAAACCAAAATAGAATGACTCATTAAAAACATCTCTAACCTTAGATGGAGGAAAAGAGTACATTCTACCCGATAATACAAAAAATAGAACCCAATAAGATCAACACGGATCAAAGTTACACCCAACCAAATCGATCACTCCCTTACAACCTACTACTAGAAACGAAAAACACCAAGGTTGTAAAACATTATCCTAACTAATTACTCCCCCATCTACTGAAAAAATAAAACTAGCAAAAATGACCACTGCCCTACGAACAAAATTCCTGAAAAAACGAAAGCCAACAAGGTGCAAAGCAGAACCATACTAACAACACATCTAACTACTGCGAAAAACCAATGTAAATCTATCAAGACCCAATCAACACAACCAAAATCTAAAGACAAACCAATGGGCAAGAAGAGTTCACCAAAACCATAGTAATAAATTGTCTGACCCTAAGCACAGTGCAGGTCTCGAAAAGAAAGCAAAACAGCCCCCGTTTCTGTTCTAAGAACTCCCCCACAGCTCGCCGCTTCCTCTTAGGCTACCCCGTCTACGTAGAGTTCCAATTGATCAGCCTTTGGAGGTGAGCATCTCAAATCTGGTATGTCCTCATTGCAAACAACCAATACGCATTTCAATGGAAACTCCATCAAATTTCTTGTTCGAGATTCAAAAAGTGAAGCCACGTTTGATAACCAAACTCAATTGAATTACAGGCAACTTTCCCAACAGTATACAACATTAAGGGCAACTACATCCGAACTATCTCCTTCATCATACCCAAATCACACCTTCATAAATCATTGCCCTCGAAGCTAAACCTTCAACACAACACTTGGAACATCCGAAAGAGTTGACACAATGACGAAACCAAGAACGATAACCACAATTTATTCATTAAGATACAAACCTATTGAAAGATTAAAACAAGACAATTCAGCACCAGCAATCAGAGTTCAAACCACAAAATAGATTAACCCGCGGCATCTTGTTATAGATTGAGAGAAAAGATGAGATTTAGGAGAAGAATTTAGACGAGAGAGAGCTGATAGAGAAGAAAATTCATCATTCATTGCATAAGGATTTTTTACATTTTGTTCTGTTAATTATTTAGTTACAATGCCAATAATTCCTTGCCAGTTGTCCAAACTATATAACTGAATGATTCTTCTCTTTCTTTTCTTTCCCAGGTATTGGGCCTTCAGTATTGGGCTGCTCCTTCAGACTTTCCTGCTGCTCGGCCTGCTGCTCACCCTTCTCTTCTAATAATGTAAGTAACCCCATGCCTCTCACATGATTAAATTCCCAATTGTTGTCTTCAATCCCTAACCCTTGATCTTTATTTCCCAAATCACCTTCGATATTTCCTCGTCGTTCCTCTTATTCTTCTCCAATCCTGACAATACCCACCCCTCGAGACGAGCCTTGTCCCCAAGGATCGAACGCTGAAAATTATCCCTTCAGAGACGAGTAGTCCTCCCAAGTATTGTTTTCAGCAGCGAGATTCTCCCAGCGAACCAAAAGTTGAGTAACAGGTTTATTGTTTCTGTTTACAATTCTTCTGGCCATAATTTTTAATGGTTTAATTTGTAACTCTCATTCTTCATCTATTGTAGGAGGGTCAGAAGCAACAATAGAAGAATCGCCGATGAATTTCTTCAGTAAACTGACATGGAAAACCGGATGCAATCGAGAGGAATCGGGTAAGTCCAGTCGATAAGCTATCGTTCCTATTTTTTCCAGAACACGATAGGGTCCAAAAAAATTTACTGCTAACTTCAAGTTTTTTCGCAGGGCAATTGATGTTTGTCTGTAGGGCTACAATTTCAGGTAAACTAAATCCCCAATCTCAAAGGTTCTTTTAGTTCTATTTTTATCTTCTTGCTGCTTCATTCTATTGCTTGCTATCTGTAACTGATTCTTTAGCAATTGCCTTGCAGCTTATCTATTGTTCATAATTTCTGATATAGTTTGTGTAGACTCAGTACGCCAAACCATAATAGGTGGTTTGTACCCATATAATTCCTGAAAAGGTGTTAACTTTAGAGCAGTATGATAAGTGGTATTGTACCACCATTCTGCATATGGTAGCCACTTAGCCCATTGCTTAGGTTGATAAAAGCAAAGGCCTCTCAAATACTGCTCTAAACATTGGTTGACACTCTCTGTTTGACCATCTGTTTCTGGATGGTAAGCTATAACACCCCTAACTCATATTCGACCCGAATACAAGTCCGAGATGTCACATTGACTTTTCAAACTTTGATTCTTAAAGAAAAATCCCGGGAATTTAAAACTTTCATTAAAACAAAATACTTTAATTTACATAAAAGAGACCACTTAATACAAAATCGATCAGAGCATTCGTAATTAACCACTTATTACATACCAACACTTTATACACAACAAAATACCTACTTTGTCAATTACATCTGATCTGATTTCTTAGTAATGTTGCTATCTGTGCCACTTCTATTCTGAATCTTCTTATTTCTTGGTACCTACGTGTAAATCACTTACACGCTAAGTCATAGACTTAGTGAGGCAATAAATGAATATGCAACAATATCTTTATGAATATGCATTCTTACCATTTCCTTCATGACATTTCAATATGCATGTATCTATTACACAATAACATATATAATCATATCATGCATGTACGAAACTTACCTTCTTGTACCACTTTCACTTTACTTTGTATTTCAATTGCCCATGTATATTATTGAGAATAGAGGTATGTGAGTACATTGAGGTTGTGCACTAATGCTGTCACCATAACTCGTATCAATTCCCTCATGGGGCACCAAACCTTAGTTCAGTATTCGTCCCGAAGAACTGTCATATATGTCCCGTAGGACCACTATATCCCAAAGGACTATTATACCCTCGACTCTTGGCATGCCAATTACACCTATAGCTCTCATATCGTATACTATGGGCATTATTCTTATATTTCATATGTTCATGTGCTCATGTCATTTCTCTTGTGATCATGTAGCTCATGTCACTTACTTCATGTCATGTTCTCATATCACATATCATATCACATGTGTATTTGAATCTATTCATATATATACATCATTTATCCAATCACATGAACATATATATGCCTTATGCATGTGTTACAATAATTATCATGTATGCATGTTCACAACTATTGTACTATGAAAATCAATATAGGGATTAGACTTATCACAAGTCTTATTCCATTATACTATACGTATAGTATGCACTCACCTTAGCTTTGCTTTGATTCAATTCTAATCCTTTGATCGTTCCGAAATAAGCTTACTTTTAGTATCTACATAATCACACATGGATCTATATCAGTATTATAGCTAATATACTCTAATGGTTCACTTTTTAGATTAAGATAAATGCCAATTTCCTCTTTTAATGAAGGTATGCATCGATGCACTACTTGTGCATCGGTGCATAAAATACATTCGATGTTTTATTATTAATGGGATACATCACTAATTGCATTCGATGTTTTTATTTTAAAAGAGTGCATCGATGCACTACCTGTGCATCGATACACCTTCAAACAATTTCTGGATTTTAACCTTGATGAATCGATGCACTATGAATATACATCGATGCACTCTGCCCATAATCCTCTTTTTGAACCCGAAAATTCATTCATTTTGGATTAAATCCTTCATGTTTAATCCCCGTTTTCATTCTTAACTCTAGTACACATCCTTAAACCAATTTATACTCATTTATTTCATCTTAAACCTCTAAATCCTATCCTTCATATGTAATTCAAGAATTACATCAATAATTCAACATGTTTGAATTCTACTTTTAACACTTCGTATATCTTAACTAGATTGATGACAAGTAAAATTTAACTTTCAATTCTAGTTATGAACTCTATTCCAAGATTTTATTTAAGAACTTGAAATCTTAAATCTCTCATAACTCCATCATCTTTTGATGTTAAGATAACTTAAGTTTTCCTTAAGCTTAGTTATCATCTAATAATCGAAAACCAATCTTAAATTTAACAAGAAACTTAATAATCAGAAATCTTACCTTTGCTTTGGTTCACACACACAAGGAAGAAAGAAGAAGAAGAGAACTCTGGAAGCCTTGGGTGTTTTATTCCCTTCCACCCATGTGTATCCTTATATATATATATACTTATCATTTCTTTAATTATTTTTCCTTGCAATTACTCTATTGTCCTTCCATTCCTTATTCCTTTCAATTCCATCATACATAATAATTTACATGTAAATCTTTATACTATTCATTCATTTTATTTTAACCACCAAATTCTGAGACTTTACAATTTAGTCACTAACCCGATATTGATGATGTTACAACTCTTCCCTTTAAGAAAATTCATCCTCGAATTTTTATTATGCAAAGAGATAGGGGTACTTAATCCTTATGTCCTCTTCACGTTCCCATGTTGCTTCCTCTACTTTGTGATTTCTCCACAAGACTTTAACCAATGGAATAGTCTTGTTCCTTAGTTGCTTGACTTCATGAGCTAATATTTAAACAGGTTCTTCCTCATAAGTTAAATCTGGTCGAACTTCAATTTCTTCAGTAGTTACAATGTGGGATAGATCAGATCGATATTTCCTAAGCATTGAGACATGAAAGACATTGTGTATCTTTTCTATTTCAGGTGGCAAAATTAGCTGATATTCTACTGGTCCTACTCTCTTAGTAATCTCGTAAGGTCCAATGAACCAAGGACTCAACTTTCCTTTCTGTCCAAACCTCAATATTTTCTTCCACGGAGACACTTTCAAGAACACTTTATCTCCGACTTGAAATTCAATCTCTTTCCTTTTTAAATCAACATACGATTTCTGTCTATCAGCTGCAGCTTTAAGATTATTCTGAATTACTTGAACTTTTTCTTCCATATTCTGAATCAACTCAGGACCAATAACGTCTTGATCCTTAAGTTCATACCAGTTCAAGGGCGTACGACATCTTCTTCCGTATAGAGCTTCATAGGGAGCCATTTTGATACTTTACTGATAACTATTATTGTACGCAAATTCAACAAGTGGCAAATATCTTTCCCACGATCCTTTGAATTCAATGACACAAGCTCTTAGCATATCCTCCAGAATTTGAATAGTTCGCTCGGATTGACCATCGGTTTGAGGATGAAATGATGTACTGAAGTTCAACTGAGTTCCCAATGCTCCATGTAATGACTTCCAAAACCGTGATGTGAATCTAGGATCTCGATCAGAAACTATGAAAATAGGTACACCATGCAAACGTATAATCTCTCTAATACACAGTTCCTCATACTTATCCATGGAGAAATCAGTTCGTACCGGAATAAAATGGGATGACTTAGTCAATCTATCTATGATCACCCAGATTGAATCCTTTTTGTTCGGAGTTAAAGGCAACCCCGTCACAAAATCCATCGTTATGTTTTCCCATTTCCATTGAGGAATTGAAATTGGTTGTAACAATCCTGACGGAACCTGATGCTCAGCTTTGACTTGTTGACAAGTCAAACACTTTGATACAAATTTTGTAATGTCTTTCTTCATTCCCGGTCACCAATATTGACTCTTGAGATCCATATACATTTTTTCCCTCCCAGATACATTGTCAATGGACTACAATGAGCTTCCGTTAACAAATCATTCTTTAATTCATCATCATCCGGAATTACCAATCTTTCTCGATAATACAAGTTCTCATAAGATTTAATCTAATAATACGTACTCTCTCTATTCTTTATCTGTTGTATCTTCTTTAAACACTTTCCATCTTTAGCTTGCAATTCTTTAATTCAATCTAGCCATGCTGGCTTGACAGTCAGTTCTGCACAGATTGCACCATTTTCTCTTAACGATAATCTAGCATCAAGAGCTCGCAAAACTGCAAACGTCTTTCTACTCAAGGCATCAGCTACCACATTTGCCTTTCCGGGATGGAAATCAATCACAACATCATAATCCTTGAGAAATTCCACCCATCTTCTTTGACTTAAATTCAACTCTTTCTGATTCATCAAGTATTTTAAGCTCTTGTGATCCGTATACAAGTAGCACTTTTCACCATACAAGTAGTGATGCCAGATCTTTAAAGCAAACACTACTGCTGCCATCTCTAGGTCGTGTGTTGGATAATTTTTCTCGTGCGGTTTTAGTTGTCTCGAAGCATAGGCCACCACCTTGCCTTCTTGCATTAATACGCATCCCAAACCACTATGAGATACATCACTATACACTATAAAGTTCTTGTCAGACTCAGGTTGAACTAACACTGGAGCTTCTGTAAGAATCTTCTTTAACTTTTCAAAACACTCTTGACATTCTTGAGTCCAAACAAATTTTACTTCCTTTTTCAACAGTTTAGTTAGGGGTAATGCTATGATCGAAATGTTTTTAACGAACATTCGATAATAACCAGGTAACCCCAGAAAACTTCTAACTTCTGATACATTCTTAGGAACTTCCCACTCCAGAATAGCTTTAATCTTATGGGGATCCACTTGAACTCCTTCTGCAGAAATTACATGTCCAAGGAATGTCACTTCATTCAACCAAAATTCACATTTAGAAAATTTAGCATAAAGCTTCTTGTCTCGTAAAATCTGTAAAACAATCTGTAAGTGTGAACTATGCTCTTCTTCTGACTTTGAATATATTAAAATATCATCAATAAACACCACAGCTAACTGATCCAAATAAGGTTGGAATATCCTGTTCATTAGATCCATAAAAGCAGCTGGTGCATTCATAACTCCAAACGGCATCACGATAAACTCATAGTGACCATATATTATTCTAAATGTCATTTTTGAAATGTATTTCTCTTGAATCTTTAATTGATGATAACCCGAACGTAGATCAACTTTTGAGAACACTGAAGCTTCCTTTAATTGATCAAATAAATTGTCAATTCGGGGAAGTGGATACTTGTTCTTGATGGTCACTTTATTGAGCTGTTTGTAATCGATACAAAGACACATTGATCCATCTTTCTTTTTAACAAATAGAACTGGATCTCCCCAAGGTGATACACTTGGTCTAATAAACCCTTTGTCTAGTAACTCCTGTAATTGAATCTTTAATTCTTGTAACTCTTTTGGAGCCATCCTGTTTGGTGCCATTGCAATGGACGTTGTTCCCGGTATTATCTCAATCTGGAATTCTACCTCTCTGTCCGGAGGTAAACCTATCAACTCTGCAGGAAATACATCGGGAAATTCTCTGATAATAGGAATTCCTTCAATCCCTTTCTCTTTGGTTCTAACATCCAGCACATTAGTAATGAACCCTTGACATCCTTGTAGCAATAACTTCTTCGTCGACATTACTGAAATTACATTTGCCAATAGATTCCATCCTTCACTAAATACCACCACATCTACCCCTTTTGGACTTCTCAGCGTTACTCTTTTCAATCTACAATCGACATTAGCGTAATAACGATATAACCAATCCATTCCCAGTATCACTTCAAATTCGTCGAAAGGTAATTTCATCAGATTAGCAGGGAATTCAATTCCCTGAATCCGTATGGGACACCCTCAGCTCACCATATTTACTCGAGCACTGTGCCCTAATGGGTTCGTCACTATCACCTTATTACTAGTAGTTTCTAACGGAATGTTCAATTCTTTCACTAACTTACTAGTAATTTATGAATATGTAGACCCCGTATCAATCAATACAATAACACCTTTGTCAAACAATAGAAAGGTACATGTTATAATATCTGGGTCATCATAATCCTCATTGGTCTTGAGGTTGTACACTCGAGCAGTGGAGTGTATCTCCTGTTGAGCATAGGATTCCGATTGGCTTCTTCCACTGCCTCTACCTCTTCCTCTCTGGCCTGCAGAGATAGATCTCTCTGGCTGTATAGATTCCCTAGTTAATATTGGACAATCCCGAACAAAATGCCCAACGTCCCCACATCTAAAGCAGACTCCAAAAATAATCTGGCATATCCCTGAATGATTCTTTCCACAATGTGGGTATTGTCTGGCTTGACTCTGATTAGATCTCCCCGCTCCATATCCCACTGACTGAGTTTGTCTACCTCTCATCTGATTTGATCCTCTAGCGGAGGATGTCACTGACTCTGATCTAACTTGGGGTCGAAAACCAGCATCTCTGCTTCTTTTTGATGGTACAGAACTCGAAGAAGCACCCGTTCTTTTGACTGTCTGAGCTCTCGAATTTTCAAACCTCTCGTTCTGAGCTCTTTCCAGAGCCTTGAAACGATTGACTACCTCTTGAAACGAGGATAAATTCAAGACAATTAACATTTCCTTCAACAGAGGACGTAACCCCTCTACAAACCGTTCACAAGTATCCTTCTCCGTAGGAACTAGCTCGACAGCAAAGTGGCTCAACTGATTGAATTGACACTCGTACTCATATACAGTGTGATGCCATTGCTTCAGATTTATGAACTCTTGCTTCATTTGATGAACAAATTGATCTCCGATGTACTTATGCTTGAATTCTTCTAAAAACAATGACCAAGTTACTTGGGTGTTAGACATCCTCAATGTAACATTGGTCCACCAGATCCTTGCTTGTCCTCTCAACAAGGAAATTACTCCATCCAGCTTCTCAGCATCGGAACAATGAAGTCCCGTAAGCATGACCTTCACGTCATTAAGCCAAAGGTCTGCAGTAACAGGACCTTCATCGGCTTTCCCTATAAACTCTGGAGTTCCTAATCACTTCAACTCTTTCGCAACATTCATTTTTGGAGTTGAAGTAACAGGAGGTTGGAAACGCGTCAATACCGCGTCTAACGTTCTAAATAATATATCTTGATCATTTACAGGCATTCCAGAGGATGTCTGTTCTTCACTCTGCCTGGTCAGGGTAGGTGAATTACTACTTTCAGCGGGTCTATCATCTCCCACTTCATTCCTAGAACTACCTCATCCGGACATCTATAAAAATACAATCATATAGTTCTATTAGCAAAACAACATACTTACTATTCCACCAGATCAGAAGTTTCCACTATTTTGTTGGTATGTATATATTATCAGACACTCTAGACTCCGGTTTATGTCGAGAATCGACTAAATCGTAGCTCTGATACCATTAAATGTAACACCCCTAACTCATATTCGACCCGAATATAAGTCCGAGATGTCACATTGACTTTTCAAACTTTGATTCTTAAAGAAAAATCCCGGGAATTTAAAACTTTCATTAAAACAAAATACTTTAATTTACATAAAAGAGACCACTTAATACAAAATTGATCAGAGCATTCGTAATTAACCACTTATTACATACCAACACTTTATACACAACAAAATACCTACTTTGTCAATTACTTCTGATCTGATTTCTTAGTAATGTTGCTGTCCGAGCCACTTCTATTCTGAATCTTCTTATTTCTTGGTACCTACGTGTAAATCACTTACACGCTAAGTCATAGACTTAGTGAGATAATAAATGAATATGCAACAATATCTTCATGAATATGAATTCTTACCATTTCCTTCATGACATTTCAATATGCATGTATCTATTACACAATAACATATATAATCATATCATGCATGTACGAAACTTACCTTCTTGTACCACTTTCACTTTACTTTGTATTTCAATTGCCCATATATATTATTGAGAATAGAGGTATGTGAGTACATTGAGGTTGTGCACTAATGCTGTCACCACAGCTCATATCAATTCCCTCATGGGGCACCGAACCTTAGCTCAGTATTCATCCTGAAGGACTGTCATATATGTCCCGTAGGACCACTACATCCCGAAGGACTATGTCCCGAAGGACTATTATACCCTCGACTCTTGGCATGCCAATTACACCTATAGCTCTCATATCGTATACTATGGCCATTATTCTTATATTTCATATGTTCATGTGCTCATGTCATTTCTCTTGTGATCATGTAGCTCATGTCATTTACTTCATGTCATGTTCTCATATCACATATCATATCACATGTGTATTTGAATCTATTCATATATATACATCATTTATCCAATCATATGAACATATATATGCCTTATGCATGTATTACAATAATTATCATGTATGCATGTTCACAACTATTGTACTATGAAAATCAATATAGGGATTAGACTTATCACAAGTCTTATTCCATTATACTATACATATAGTATACACTCACCTTAGCTTTTCTTTGATTCGATTATAATCATTTGATCATTTCGGAATAAGCTTACTTTTAGTATCTACATAATCACACATGGATCTATATCAGTATTATAGCTAATATACTCTAATGGTTCACTCTTTAGATTAAGATAAATGTCAATTTCCTCTTTTAGTGAATGTATGCATCGATGCACTACTTGTGCATCGGTGCATAAAATGCATTCGATGTTTTATTATTAATAGGATGCATCGATGCATGCCTTATGCATCGATGCACTAATTGCATTCAATGTTTTTATTTTAAAAGAGTACATCGATGCACTACCTGTGCGTCGATACACCTTCAAACAATTTCTGGGTTTTAACCTTGATGAATCGATGCATTATGAATATGCATCGATGCACTCTGCCCAGAATCCTCTTTTTGAACCCGAAAATTCATTCATTTTGGATTAAATCCTTCATGTTTAATCCCCTTTTTCATTCTTAACTCTAGTACACATCCTTAAACCAATTTATACTCATTTATTTCATCTTAAACCTCCAAATCCTATCTTTCATATGTAATTCAAGAATTACATCAATAATTCAACATGTTTAAATTCTACTTTTAACACTTCGTATATCTTAACTAGATTGATGACAAGTCAAATTTAACTTTCAATTCTAGTTATGAACTCTATTCTAAGATTTTATTTAAGAACTTCAAATATTAAATCTCTCATAACTCCATCATCTTTTGATGTTAAGATAACTTAAGCTTTCCTTAAGCTTAGTTATCATCTAATAATCGAAAACCAATCTTAAATTTAACAAGAAACTCAATAATCAGAAATCTTACCTTTGCTTTGGTTCACACACACAAGGAAGAAAGAAGAAGAAGAGAACTCTGGAAGCCTTGGGTGTTTTCTTCCCTTCCACCCACGTGTATCCTTTTATATATATACTTATCCTTTCTTTAATTATTTTTCCTTGCAATTACTATATTGTCCTTCCATTCCTTATTCCTTTCAATTCCATCATACACAATAATTTACATGTAAATCTTTATACTATTCATTCATTTTATTTTAACCACCAAATTCTGAGACTTTACAATTTAGTCACTAACCCGATATTGAGGTTATTACATAAGTAGTACTGAAAAGTGTCTTTGTTCCAAGCTGTTTCATTAATTCTCTCCAAAAAATACTTGTGAAGGTCTTGTCTCTGTCAGAAATGGCCATCTTAGGCTGGCCATGTAGCTTATACACATTGTCTAGGTATAGCTTAGCCACCTCTGTTGCAGAATAAGGGTGAGCTAAAGACAAAAAATGATTGTACTTGGTAAACTTATCCACAATGACCAAAATACAGTTTTTCTTAAAGGAAGTAGGTAGACCTTCAATGAAATCCATAGTAATTATTTCCCAAGCCTGATTAGGAACAGGAAGGGGCTGTAACAAACCAGGCTTTGCTACATGTTCAACCTTAATCTGCTGGCAAATTTCACAACTTTTCACATAAGTAACAATCATAGATTTAAGATTTGGCCAATAAAAATATGACCTAATCCTATAATATGTAGCTTGGGCTCCTGAATGTCCTCCTTGAGGAGAGTCATATAAGGTCTTAATAACCTTCAATCTAAGACTGCCATGAGCTCCAATATAAACCCTACCATTGTATCTAAGGACAACCTTAGAATACTTCCATTTACTATCAGCTGTAGGATTAATAATAAGAGTTGAAATACAATACTGAGCTAAAGTATCACCCTGATAACTCTCTTCCACCTCTTGAACCCAAGTAGGTACCAAAATAGTAGCTCCCAAAGCAAAGCATTCAGCCTGATCCTCCCATCTTCTAGATAAGGCATCAGCAACAACATTCAACTTTCCTTTTCTGTACTATATAGTATAATCCAATCCCAATAGCTTTGTTAACCCTTTCTTTTGAATGGTGGTAGTCAACTTCTATTCTAAAAGAAATTTTAGAGGCTCATGACCAGTCTTAATAATAAAAGGTTTACTCTCCAAATAATGTCTCCATTTTGAAACAGCCAAAAGAATATCAAGGTATTATCTTTCATAGATAGATAATGTTGAATTCTTAGGACTTAGAGTTTGACTCAAATAAGCAATAGGTCTCCCTTCTTGTGAAAGAACAACTCCTACTCCTCTAGAAAAATCAGGTAAGGCCAAAACTGGAGCAGAACACATGACTATTTTAAGATCTTCAAAAGCTTTATAAGCAGTAACAGTCCACTGAAATCCATCTTTTTTCAACAACTGTGTCAAGGGTCTGCTAATAATACCATAATTTCTGATAAATCTCTTGTAATATCCAGTTAGGCTTAGAAATCCTCTTAGAGATTTAAGAGTTTTAGGCTTAGGCCAATTATGCATAGCCTCCACCTTGCTAGGGTCAGTAGATACCCCTGCAGCAGAAATAATATGGCCAAGATACTCCACCTGAGTCAGTCCAAAGAAACACTTGGACAATTTTGCAAATAATTGATTCCCCTTTAAAACTTCCAAAACCAGCTGTAAGTGTTTAATGTGATCTTGCATACTGCTGTTGTATACCAAAATATCATCAAAGAAAACTAGAACAAATTTTCTAAGGAAAGAATTGAATAATTCATTCATAAGAGCCTGAAATGTAGCAGGAGCATTAGTAAGACCAAAAGGCATTACCTTGAACTCATAATGACCTTGATGAGTTCTAAAGGCTGTCTTGTAAATATCTTCAAGTTTAATTCTGATCTGCCAATAACCTGACCTCAAATCAATTTTTGAAAAGTAGACTGCCCCATGCAATTCATCCAATAAATCTTCCGCTATAGGAATAGGAAACTTATCTTTGATGGTCAGACTATTTAGTTCTCTGTAATCCACACAAAATCTCCAAGTGCCATCCTTCTTTTTAATAAGAAGGCAGGGAGATGCAAATGGGCTCTTACTAGGCTGAATAACAGAAGAGGACAACATAGTAGCTATCTATTTTTCCACTTCAGCCTTTTGATTGTAAGGAAATCTGTAAGGCCTTAAATTAACAGGAATATCATTAGATTTGAGTGGAATAACATGGTCATGAGATCTCTGAGGAGGTAGCCCTTTAGGTTCATCAAAAATTGATCTGTACTGTTCTAACAAATGTTGAATTTCAGTAGGAATACTAGTAGAATTTCCTTCTATATTCAATAAGACAACATGGCCCAAAATATTTGAATCTCATACAGACATTTTAAGTAGTGTAGCCCCAGAAATTTGCAGTAGTTCATTAGAGGGCTGTTGACCTTTAATACAAATTTGATCCCCTTGATGGTCAAAGCTTAAGGTCATGTTGTTGAAGTCTATTAATATTGGACTGAATAACTTCATCCAATCAACTCCCAGCACCATGTCACTTCCTCCCAATTTGAGCAGCATAAAATCATGTAAAAAAGTATGGCCCTGCATTTGCCATTCGACCTTGTTGCACCTAGCAGAACTGAATAATTTCTGGCCATTAGCCACAGTGATAGCCAGAGGATTAGGGGTAGTAATCTGTATACCAGCATCAGCCCATTTAGGGGTTAAAAAACTATGTGTACTGCCACTATCAATTAAGATATTCAAGGGTTTTCCCTGAATAGTACCATGAATTCTCAAAGTATTATGGCCAATACAACCGGTTATGGCATTCATAGAAATTTCTAAGTTTTCATCTTCTGGCTGATGTAGTTGTTCTGTATCAGTAGGACTAACTTCCAAAGGAGAAGTGTCATTTTCTTCAGTCATCATATTTAACTGCCTGTTTTTACACTGATGGCCTGGCAAATATTTCTCACCACATTTGAAACAAAGATTATTTTATCTTCTATAATCCATAAGATTTTGTTTTGGATTTGGTGATGAGGTAGGCTTTGTAGGCACTGGCAGAGCAGGAGTCTTAGACATAGATATGGGGTTTGGGTAGGGTGGGCTCTTAAAAGAAGGCCTTAATCTTTTATTTTCAAATTCCACAGAAAGTTCATAAAGCTTAGCCTGTTTACATGCTTCAAACAAGTTTTTAGGATCTAAAGCCTTGACCCTATGCTTAATATCATCTCTTAGACCACTAATAAAAAGTGATACAAAGAACTCCTCAGTTAAAGTAGGATTCTGCAACAACATATAGGGCTGTAACTCCTCAAATTTTTCCTGATAATCTTCCACTGACCGCTTTTGAGTCAATTTAGTAAATTCTTCCATAATATCACAAAAAGATCTATCACTGAATCTGTGACAGATATCAGCTTCAAATTCATGCCATGTTACATGATGTTTTTGCATTATATATCCATCAAACCATATTTCTACTTTGCCTGTCAAATACATAGTAGCTACATCTACTCTTTGCTCAGCAGAAACACTACAAATAGAGAAATATTTCAAGCATTTTTGAAACCATCCCCTAGGATTAACCCCATTAAAAAAATAGTAGCTCTATCTTAGGTCTGTGCCTCATAGTTCCTGAACTGTTAAATGACCCCCTGGCCCCCTTTTTTCAATTTCCAGTCCCAATAGATTAGGTCTAGAATCACTGTTTTCACCCACTTGATTTTCAGGCCTAAAACTATTCTTAAGAGCTAAACAAGCATCAGGTTTAGTCTTTAATATCCCAGGTTCATCCGGTTTATAAGTAAATCTAGACTTGTCATTCACCACAGTCACTAAAATAGGATTTTTGTCCTTATTTTTAGAAGTATCAGGAGATTGTACCTGATCATCAGTAGAATACTCCTGCTCCCCATTCCTGCCTGTCAGAATCTTTAATAGTTCCTCTACATAACCCTGATTAGTAGCCATTCTGGACTCCAATGCAGTGATTTTATCCTCTTGAGTCTCCCACCATTTAGGTGGATTAGTTTCATCTTGCCCCTTTTTCACCAATGCAGCTAGGTCTTCAATCTGTTTTTGGATCTCAGATAAATCAGTTTCCGCCATAGATTGGTTCTTCTTTGGCATGCCCACTAGAAATTTTTGCCTGAATAGAAGCTCTGATTACCAATTATTATAGATTGAGAGAAAATATGAGATTTAGGAGAAGAATTTAGACGAGAGAGAGCTGATAGAGAAGAAAATTCATCATTCATTGCATAAGGATTTTTTACATTCTGTTCTGTTAATTATTTAGTTACAATGCCAATAATTCCTTGCCAGCTGTCCAAACTATATAACTGAATGATTCCTCTCTTTCTTTTCTTTCCCAGGTATTGGGCCTTCAGTATTGGGTTGCTCCTTCAGACTTTCTTGCTGCTCACCCTTCTCTTCTGATAATGTAAGTAACCTTGTGCCTCTCACATGATTAAATTCCCAATTGTTGTCTTCAATCCCTAACCCTCGATCTTCATTTCCCAAATCACCTTCGATATTTCCTCGCCGTTCCTCTTCTTCTTCTCCAATCCTGACACATCTAAATTTAACAATCGACTATAACCAGAACAAATATGATCACTCTATCGGACGAGAACGAGTCAAATGACGCAGCCCCCACCTTCGAACTAGACGATCGGCAACAAAAACGAACTCCAAGACACTAATAATGTAATCTCCAAACTTTAAAAAGACAACAAACATAGGCAATTTTTCTACTTCGACACAGAAACCTCAACACCTACCAAAACAGATAACTACTCATTAATGACTCTAAACCACGTCAATAACTTCCATTTTTCCCCCAAAATTATAACGAAAACAACAAATATAGGCAAACGAGAGAAAACAGAGTGCTTATAAAATCATTAAACATATCAAACTACTATAAAATGATCCTTAAACTCATCAAAACTTATCATTATTTTATTATATAAAATAATCATTTTAAAACAAATTGATAAGTTTTATGATGTTTAAAATTTCATTGACCGGAAATATTTTTAACACGATCTCATGTTCATTAGTATATTTTACCAAAAAAATCATTTTAAATTAAAGTAAACATTAATTCTGACAATTAGACTAATAAATAAACTTAATTAAAATTATACTTTAATTGAAAAATATTTTAAACTTATTTTTAAAGACATCTAATACAGTTAACCTAATCATTTAACATGAAAATGAAGGGTAATAATAGCCGGTAAAGAAATGTAGACGTTGGAGTTCGAGAGGTGAATGCATACCAACGTGTCTAATTGCTTTAAATTTGAACCAAAGATAGAGACCCCGTCAAAAAATATATATATAACCTTATCCTGCACTGGACCGTTGCTTTAGCTTTATAGTTGTTGCATTTTGGTTGATCTAAGGACTAGGGTTACATTTTTTGAGTAGGGGTGTTAAATGGTTAATTTGGTCATCGACTGAGTTGAATATGTTAAAATTGAATTAATCGATATTTTAATTGTTAATCGAATTAAATTTCTTTTAAAAATTATTAATCAAATAAAATAAAGTTCAATTCATTCGATCACCAACTGAAATAATTAAAATATTTTGAAATTTTTAGTTATATTATTTGATTTTAATAGAAGTATTTTTTTCATTTAGATCAAGATCTCATTAGATATTGAAAGTTCATTAGATCTAGTGTGATTAAAAAATAGTCTAATCTTAATTCTTAACGGATTCAAGGTTAATATGTATATAATATATAATACATTAAATATTTAATATTTTAGTTAATTCGATTAGTTAATTGATTTCGAATCAATTAACCGATAACCAACTTTTAAAAAAATAACTGATCTAACATATAATTAACTAACTAATTAATCGAACTAAATTTCAATTTAGTTGATTGATCCGTTTAAAATCAAATAATGAACACCCCTATTTTTAAGTTCTCGCCCTTCCTTTACCGTTTTCTCTTTCTCCTTTCTTTTGTCTTGTTTATGTAATTGTGAAATAATAATTATTTTTAATATATTCTGGCATTGACAATATAGTTATATAACACACCAAATTCGATCCTTTTTAAGTCGGACCTAAAATATCACATTAAACCATCAAGATGATCATAAAATTTAAAATCTTTTCTATTTTCTATTATAAAGTCAAATTATATAATATACCAAAAATAGTGACATTTATGACAATTGTAAAAACGTTTATATAAAATCATAGCTTTGTGATAATTTGATAAAAATCAAAATAAATCAAATACCAATAGAGTTTACATATTAGTATATAAATAAGGTACTATGAATATACATACCCGGTAAAGTAAACAAGTATTGTACACTGATGCGAAGGTGTTGAAAATCATGTTGTGACAGTGCTCCTCAATCAAGTCTCACTGATAACCGTCGTATTGCTATCAAAATAATTTCGGCTTCTTAAATAGAAATGAAAAGGTAGTATAGAGAAGCAGGGTCGATCTACAGGGAATGTGGTGTTTCTGATTTAATAAAACTCTTTCTTGATTTTAGAAGAAGAAAGAATTTCAGATGAAGTTGAAAAGATATATTAAAATAAAAAAATGAAAAATAATATAATAATAAATATTAATAGTAATAAATATAAAAAGGGGATTTTTAAAAGTTATTTTTAAAATAAAAAATAAGAATTAAATAAAATAAAAATAATTAAATAAATAAATTAAAGAGATTGAGATAAAGGGAAACTTATTGTGAAAGCAGCATCAGACTTCAGCTCTGCCTCAAATTCCTCGGATCATCGAAACAGATTTTTACTTCAAGATTCACGTCAACTTACGAGAACAATTCTTCGCTGCCAACTCAGATTGTGTCGTTTCAATAACAACCGATTCTGATCTCAGTTTCTTCTTAGCAAACAATTTTGCTAAGTTTGTTCTCGGGAAGTTGAATATGCTTCAATAAGCAAATCCTTCTTTAAACGTTAACCATAACAATATTCAGACCAATGTCGAAATCGTTTTGATTTGAAAAGTAAGCTAAGAAAACAGAGAGAATCTGAAGCGATTTAAGTACCTTACAATTCTCACGCTTAGAATTGAGTCTTCGCTTTAGCCCTCAGCTTAAAAGAAAATTAGCTAAGCATAACCAAAATCATACTTAGTATAATAGAAAAAAATGCGAAAAATATAGAGAAATCTAGAGAGAAAAAAGAAGATTTTATCCTTATATGAGAGAGATATGTTTCTAGGCTCACACTTAGAGGGTATTTATAGCCTTCAAATTCTTAAAAACAAGCTAAAACATCTTATATACTAATTAAAACACTTAAAACTATTTAAACTAAAATACCTAAAAAAATATAATATTCTAAATCCTAATTAAAATACAAAAACCTATTTAAACTAAAATACCTAAAACAAAGATAAAATATAAAAATAATATCGTAAAACTTAATTAAAATACTAAAACCTATTTAAACTAAAATACAAAGATAAAGTATAATGTTTAAAATATTATCCTAAACTTGAGTTTAATCCAAATCCGAATTCCAGCCAACTTTGATTCTGAAAATAAAAAATCTACATAATTGTGTCCTTTTTGTGCAATTTTCAAAATCTTACGTCCTGTACAGAAAATGAAATAAAATGAACAAATAAGCTACAAAAATATGATTAAAGAGTAATGTAAAAGTAAAATATTAACTAAAATAAGCACTTATCAAATTCTCCATCACTTATTCAATGCTTGTCCTCAAGCATTCCTCAATTAACATATCAAAATCATAAGTTGTCATTTTCAATTTCAATTTATTCCTCAAACTTCCAATCGAACTAAGTCCATGATATTTGTCGAATTCAAGTTTCAATCAAGCAAAGATACAACAAAAAAAAGTTAAAGTAAGCAAGATATCACAATTAATTGCCAATACATCACAAAGATTCACACATATCCGCTCAAAGTGTTTGGGGTAAATGAATTCACTCAAACCGAAACTAACCAAAATATTACCATAGGCTTGGAATCCAATCAAGTCTCCACTACGAAAAATAAATATAATGCAATAATCAAGGGGTCTTTAAACAAGGTTAGGTTAGGGTAGGGAAAAGGCCGAAAAGAAAGGTTTAAAATACTGAAACGAGAGATCAAAATAATTAAGAACAATCCACGAATTAACATGAAGCGCAATGAAGAACCAAATAAGGAAAAAAAATAGATGAAAGACAATTGAAGCGATCGATTTTTCCTTCTTTTTTTCGTTTTTTTTCGAACAAAGGGTCTTTTTTTTCTTCTTTTTTTGATTTTTTTTTCCGATTTTTTTGGAACAACAATGATACAAGATCTCAAGTCTCGGTAAGGGTGTGAAAAGGGAGGAAAAGTAAAAAGAAAGGCTTCGGATTTAATTATGAGGTGTAAAACAAAGAAAGGGAAATAGGCTCAAACATGCTTCACTAATGGATATATAAACGGGTAGGCTTTTTGGGAAAAGTGGGTTTATCCTAAGTGCTAGGGGTATATTCGGTTCGGTTCGGGTTTTTACCAAAAATTTAACCGAACCGAAATAAACGGTTTTTCAAAATTTAAACCCAAACCGAATGGTTAAAAAATCGAAAAAACCAAAACCGGTTTTTTCGATTCGGTTATTTTAACGATTTGGGTTTTTTGGTTCGGTTCGGTTTATCGGTTTTTTAATTAAAAAATCACTTGAAACTATACTTTTTTTAAAAAAAATTGCCTATTCGGTTCTATATGGAACAAATGGGTTCCATATGGAAAACCCGAACCGAACCGAATCAAAAGAATTGAGACATTAAACCGAACCGAAAACCGAACTGTATAATACCAAACCGGATCGAACTGAACCGTTTTACTCGTTTCGTGTTGGTTTTTCGGTTTTTTCGGTTTCGTTGCTCAGCCCTACTAGGTGCCCCTATCACATTAAAACATTACATTCAACATGTAGTCTCGATATGCATTATGATTACAAGTTCTAGAATATCCTAATTAGTTCGGCACACACAAGTCAAACAATGAGCAAGAAAGAAAATGTATGCTCGTTAGGCTCAAATCTCACAAGAAAAGTTTATATGCATTGAGTCAAGTTCATCTCTATCGACAAAAGCATGAGATATCAATACTCAACAAAAATTACTAGCTATATCAATCACCAATCATGCAAATTAAATTTGATCAAAAACATGGTCATAATCCAAAAGGAATCAAGAGTATAAAGTGAAATTCAAGACTAGCAACCAACGATCCCAACATATCAACATCAGAATAACTCAATTTCAAACAATTAAACAAGTTATGGAAAATTTTGACACATGTTTATCCTCCCCCCTCACTTATTTTGTTTTGTCCCAAAACATATATCAAATTTAAAATCAAAGAGAGGGAAAAGGAATACTCCCCAATCTAGTGGCAACCGCGGCCATGGTCATGGTCATATCGGAATTCGAATTTGTTCAGAGAAAAATAAAATAAAATTAAGCATCTGATAAAATAAAATAAAATAAAAAAAATGAAAATAAAACGAAATGGGTTGCCTCCCATCAAGCGCTTTTGTTTAACGTCGTTAGCTCGACGACCTGATTTTTCAAAGCGTGAGTTCCTCTAAATTGATTTCTTCGATTAGACCAACCAGAACATTTTCATAATATGGCTTCAATCTTTGACCATTAACTTTAAATCGTACTCCTGAGTTATCTTCAATTTCAATAGCATCGTGAGGAAATACTTGAGTAACTGTAAACGGTCCGAGCAATTTTGATTTGAGTTTTCCTGCAAAAAGTTTAAATTTGGAGTAAAATAATAAAACTTTTTGACCGACAGAAAAGGTTTTAAAAGAAATTCTACTATCGTGAATTTCTTTTATTTTTTATTTAAATATTCGAGCATTATCATAGGCATTTCTTCAAATTTCCTCAAGTTCTTGAATGTGTAATTTCCGAGCTTCACCAATTGCATCCATGTCCATGTTACATTGTTTAACTACCCAATAAGCCCGATGTTATAATTTAACCGGTAAATGACATGTTTACCGAAAACAAGCCGGTATGGTGACATCCCAATGGTACCTTTATAAGCAGTTCGATATGCCCAAAGTGCATCGGTTAATTTTAAACACCAATCCTTTCGGTCCGGTTTAACAATTTTCTCAAGAATTGTTTTAATTTCTCGATTTGATACTTCTGCCTATCCATTTGTTTGTGGATGGTAAGAGGTAGCAATTCTTTGAGTTACTCTAAATTTGTTCATTAGTGACTCAATTACTCGGTTGATGAAATGTGTTCCTCTGTCGCTTATTATAGCCCGTGGCGTGCCAAACCTGGAAAAAATATTTTTCAAAACAGTAACTGTAGTTTTAGCATCATTATTCCGAGTGGCTTTAGCTTCCACACATTTAGAAACATAATCCATAGTTAAAATAATATAAGTATTTCCAAATGACGAAGTAAAATGGCACATATAGTTGATTCCCTAAACATAAAAAATTTCACAAACTTGTATAGAATTAAGCAGCATTTCATTCCTACGGCTTAAATTACCGGTACGTTGACATTTTCACAAGTTTTACAAAATAGATAAGAATCCCGAAAGATGTTAGACCAATAGAAACCACATTCAAGAATTTTATGAGCTGTATGTTTTGGCCCAAAATGACCACCGCAAGAGTAAGAATGACAAAATTATAAAATTAGGTTTACCTCACTTTCGGCAATACATCGTCGAATTACCTGATCCGAGCAGTGCTTCTATAAATAAGGATCATCCCAAATATAGTATCAGGATTCTCGCTTAATTCGATTGATTTCAGCTCTCGGTAAATCTAATGGTAACTTATATATGGCCAAATAATTAATCATGTCTGCAAACCATGGAGTTATGCTTTACGCCACCATCAGTTTTTCTTCAGGAAATTCTTCTCTAAGTGGTGGTTCGGATGTGGAAAGGGGAATTTGACTCAAGTGATCTGCTACCAGATTTTTGCATCCCTTTTTCTCTTTGTTTCTAAGTTAAATTCCTGTAAAAGTTGGATCCACCAGATGAGCCTCGGTTTTGCTTTCTTTTTGCTCATCAAATACCTTATAGTTGCATGATTAGAAAAGACAGTAATTTTAGTACCAAGCTAATATGATTTGATTTTTTCTAAAGCAAAGATTATAGAAAAAAGTTCTTTTTCCGTAGTCGAATAATTTTTCTGAGTCGAGTCCAAAGTTCAAGATGCGTAAGCTATGACATGTAGCTCTTTCCCTATTTTTTGGCCTAGAACGGCTCCAACGCTAGTGTCTGATGCGTCACACATAAGTTTAAAGGGATGATTCCAATCTGGCGGCTGAATAATTGGAACTGAAATAAGCTTTTCCTTTAATGAATTAAAGTCAAAGTCTTGATCTTTTTGAAGTAGATTGCATAAAGGTTGTGCTATTTTTGAAAAGTCCTTAATAAATCTGCGATAAAATCCTGCATGACCAAGAAAAGAACGAATTTCCCTCACAGTTATGGGGTAAAAAAGTGAGCGTATACCATATATTTTAGCTTTATAAACCGTAATCCCTTTTAAGGAAACAATATGACCTAAAATTAACCCTTTATCAACCATAAAATGACATTTTTCATAGTTCAAAACAAGGTTATATTTTAAGCATATTTTAAGCACATTAGTTAAATTATTAAGACATTCATTAAAAGAGTTACCATAAACCGTGAAGTCATCTATAAAGACTTTAATGTCATTCTCCACATAGTCGGAAAATATACTTAACATGTATCTTTGGAAGGTGGTTGGTGCGTTACAAAGACCAAAGGACATTCGTCTATAGGCAAATGTACCGAAGGGACAAGTAAAAGTCATTTTTTCTTGATCCTCTAGCGCCATTGGGATTTGGAAAAAACCTGAAAAACCATCAAGGCAACACTAATGAGTTTTCCCAGCTAATCTTTCAATCATTTGATCTATAAAAAGAAGAGGAAAATGATATTTTCGAGTAAGTGAGTTCAAATTCCTGTAATCAATACAAACTCGCCATCCATTTTGAACTCTTGTTGGCACTAACTCCCCTTTTTGATTTTCGACCACTGTGACTCTCATTTTCTTGTGACCTACATGAATTGGACTTACCCAATTACTATCCAAAATTGGATAGATTACGTCAATATCAAGGAGTTTCTAAATTTCTTTCTTTACTATTTCCATCATCGATGGATTTAATCGGCGTTGTCCTTCACGTGATGGATTTGCTCCTTCTTCGACTTTGATCTTATACATGCAAGTCGAGGGACTTAATCCTTTAATGTCGGCAATGGTCCATCCTATGACTTCTTTGTGAGAGCGCAATACCACTATCAAAGCTTCTTCTTCTCCTTCGGATAATTTACTTGAGATGATCACTGGCAAAGTTTTATTTTCACCCAAAAAGACATATTTCAAATGCTCCGGTAATTGCTTCAATTCTACCTCAGGTGCCTGCAAAAACAGAAGGTAAAATTTTAGTTTTAGAGGAAAATAAAGATAATCAGAATTAATTGAATTAATATTTTCAAAATCCTTTTCTTCCTCTTCGTGGCAAAGTTCAGGATCCTTAAAAAGATCATAAGAAAAATTAGATTCAATATATTCATCAATTAAAGGATCTATAACATCAACATAATTAATTCTTTCAACATGATCAGGGCATTTCATTGCTTTGTAAACATCAAATTTAACGATCTCACCATCAAATTCCATTGTTAATATACCACTTCTAACATCGATCTTTGTATGTCCTGTGCTTAGGAAGGGTCAACCTAAGAGTACTTCGGAATAAGAATCTGACCTATCATGTTCCATGTCAATGACACAGAAATCTGCATGAAAAAATAATAGATCGACCTTCACTAATACATTTTCCATCATTCTCACTGGATAGATCACAGATCGATCAACCAACTGTATGGTTACTCTCGTTTCCTTCAAAGGCTTGTTAGTAATCATTTTTATAAATAAATAATGGCATAACGTTGATTGAAGCTCCTGAGTTACACATTGCACGTTTAGTTTTAAAATCACCTATTTTGCAGGGTATAGCGAACATACCTTGATTATTCATCTTTAGTGGGAGCTTTCATTGAAAAAATTGTAGAGACATATTCTCCCAATTTACCTTTTCGTGCCCCATTATTTTCCTCTTTGTAGTGCAAAGTTCTTTTAAAAATTGAGCATATCTTGGTACTTGTCGAATTACTTCAAGAAGAGGTATGTTGACTTGAACTTTTTGGAACACCTCTAGGATCTCCTTTTCTTCATCTCTTTTATCACGCTTCATCAACCTTGATGGGAAGGGTGGTGGCGTGATTTCATGAGAACAAAGAGAAAGATGTGGGTCAGACGTACCTTGTATTTCTGGAGGTGGTGTTTCCTCTTGTTTTTCCTGATGTGCGTCTTTTTCTGCTGGAACTTCAGGTAAGATAAATTTTTCACTTCTGAGTGTGATGGCACCAACATTCTCTCTCGGATTTAACTCCGTTTAAGAAGGTAGTCTTCCTTGTGATTCCAATTTTCCCATAGTTTGAGCTAGTCGACTTACTTGGTTATCTAACTCTTGAAGATGTGTTTCGGTTATGCTGTGGAACTTTTCCTGGGATGCAATAAGTTTTTCTTGTGAAATTGCTAACTTTCCTATGAATTCCTCCAATGATGAGTTTTGCGTTTGCTATTGAGGATGAGGCCTTGGTTGATAAGTTGATATTTGATTTGCCGTATAACTGAAGTTTGGGTGGTCTCGCCATCCTGGATTGTAAGTATTATTGTACGGGTTGTATTGTCTTTATGGAGGACCTGGAAAGTTCCCTATGGCATTGATTTCTGCATTACCTCTTTTTTGTATCAGCAGACAGTAATCCGTCGGATGGTCTAGCTTTGTGCATATCCCACATGCTCTTGTTACTCCAGATTTTCCTGCAACAAATGAATTAACTACTTCAGATAATTTGTCTAACTTATTCTCAAGGGAAAAAGTACTTATCTCGTGAACCCGTAGGCTGGGTTCAGTTGAAAACTATTGAGAGTTGGCTACCATGGTTGAAATCAATTCCCTTGCTGTTGTTGGGGTCATGTTGACTAATGTTCCTCTACTGGCGGCATCCACCATTTTCATCTACATTGGTAAAAGGCCTTCATAAAAGTATTGAAGTAACGTTTGCTCACTTAATCCGTGTTGTGGACAACATGCACAAAGCTTTTTAAATCGCTCCCAATAGTCATAAAGACTTTCTTCTCTCTTTTGTTGAATGGAAAGAATTGCTTTAGCTGCTGGAAAGAACCTGTCAAGAAAAATTCAATTCATGTCAGCCCATGAATTAACTGAATTTATAGGTAAATAAAATAACCAATCTTTAGCCAAATAGGCTAAAAAGAAATGGAAAGCTCTAAATTTAATTTGATCATCGGTAACTCCTTGTGGTTTCATGCTAGTGCAAACTATGTGGAATTCCAACAAGTGTTTATACGGATCTTCAGTGAAAAAGTCGCGGGATGTGGGAAGAATATGAACGAGTCCCGTCTTTAATTGAAATGGAGTCCCGCCACTAGAAAAATTGATGCATAATGGCGTCTGAGTGACAGCTGTGGCTAGTTCTCGGATCGTTTGTTCTTCTTATGCCATCGGAATGTTGTATGCGTCTGCTTCAGAGTCCGGATTTTATTCTGTTTCTGATTTCTGCTCTTGTTCTTCTTGTCTTTTTCTCTTTTATCAAATCGTTTGTGCGTGGATTCTTCGTGCTCGTGCTTCGATCACCGGATGTAGATCTATTAATTCACCTGGGATTCTTCTGGTCATAAATCAAAAACTAGAAAAATAAATCACTACTTGCCGTTAGTCCCCAGCAACGGCGCCAATTTGATCATCGTCGTATTGCTATCAAAATAATTTCGGCTTCTTAAATATAAATGAAAAGGTAATATAGAGAAGCAGGGTCGATCCACAGGGACTGTGGTGTTTCTAATTTAATAAAATTCTTTCTTGATTTTAGAAGAAGATATAATTCTAGATGAAGTTGAAAAGATGCATTAAAATAAAATAAATAAAAAAGAAAAATAATATAATAATAAATATTAATAGTAATAAATATAAAATGGGGATTTTTAAAAGTTGCTTTTAAAATAAAAAATAAGAATTAAATAAAAGAAAAATAATTAAATAAATAAATTAAAGAGATTGAGATAAATGGAAAATTATTGTGAAATCAGCCTCAGACTTCTGCTTCGCCTCAAATTCCTCAGATCATCGAAACATATTTTTACTTCAAGATTCACGTAAGCTTACAAGAACAATTCTTCGCTGCCAACTCAGATTGTGTCATTTCAATAACAACCAATTTTGATCTCAGTTTCTTCTTAGCATACAATTTTGCTAAGTGTGTTCTCGGGAAGTTGAATATGCTTCAATAAGCAAATCCTTCTTCAAACGTTAACCATAACAATATCCGGACCAATGTCGAAACCTATTTAAACTAAAATACCTAAAACAAAGATAAAATATTAAAAATATCCTAAAACTTAATTAAAATACGAAAACCTATTTAAACTAAAATACAAAGATAAAGTATAATGTTTAAAATATTATCCTAAACTTGAGTTTAATCCAAATCCGAATTTCAGCCAGCTTTGATTCCGAAAATAAAAAATCTGCAGAATTGTGTCTTTTTTGTGCAATTTCCAGAATCTCACGTTCTGTACATAAAATGAATTAAAATAAACAAATATGCCACAAAAAATATGATTAAAAAGTAATTTAAAAGTAAAATGTTAACTAAAATAAGCACTTATAACTCACCTATTAACATGTTCGATAAAAAATATTCGAACATTGAACTTTACAAAGCTTAGCGATACACTTGCACTCTAGTATACTTCGTGAAATTCACAAATGTAAGTATGTTAGCAATATAAGCAGAGAGAATTAAGTCTAAGCATGCTAAATCATCAATAAAGTATCATGCTAGATATTAACAATCTATGAACTACATGATAGAGTTATTATTCGATTCATGATTTCACCTAGCATCATTTGGCATTCAAATTATACGTTAAACATATGTATATAACAACCTTAACACTTGATGCCACATAGCAATCTAGTTACCTTAATAAGGAAAACCAGGTCTCACAAAGCATCATAAAAATTCCCCGCAATATAACAAAATGTATATAGTTGTTTGGTATCACAAAACAATCAGACATGAATTGTACAAGGGAACTCGATCTCACGAAATATCAATAATGATTCTCACAATTAAGTTATAAAAAGGGATTATCTGGTTTCAATAAACAATTAGATTAAGCATGCATGTATAATTCAACAACCTATCACCATACCTAGATATAACATACAATAGTGTCCATGAACCATACGTATCAATATTTTTCATACAAGATCAGTTAAGATAATTTAACTATGCAAGCATCATTACACAATCAATTGAGGACATTTTCTCACATGTGACATTTTCTCACATGTGACATTTTCTCACATGTCACTATATGACTAGTTCACACTATTAGAATATTATGCAAGGACACATTAAACTTTCAATAACTCATGATGTTTAAGCATAAAGCATTTTCATTATTCTCACAACCCATTTCTAGGTTTTAAGAGTATCGTGTTCATTTCATCATTGTAATGCTCAATTTTATTATTGTTGTGAGTAAATATATTGTACGATTATGCAAGCGTACAAGTTGATCAAGCAATATAATGATGAGTGATTATCATCTTCACATGAATTGGGTTGATAATAATTCAATTAAATTATCTTTAATTAATAATAACAATATGGTGTCAAAATAGAAATAAGAAGTAGGATGCAAACTGTAAACAATCAAACCTAAAAGTAACTTATGTTGTGATATAGCCTAAGGTAAAGTACTAAGCTAACAAGAGAGAACGGTGATGGGAGCCAGAAGCGATAAAGGATTGCTACAGCTCATGTTTAATAAGGAATTAATGCCATGACACTATGTTAAATATCCTTTATTCGATAAGGGTTGAGGAGGTTTGTCTATCTTGATAACTCACCTAGAGTTCCTAACTTCGAGTTAAAAGACTCTTGAAAAAAGTGACTCTTATTAGTTACTACAACAAACCCCAGGACTCGTGAGGGATAAGATCTTATGTCTAGAACAGGCACAAACAAATATTCTGGTTGTGTTTCCAAATTACTTAATCACGATACATTTATTTTATTCATTATAATTATTCGTAGGTTAACAGAACGAATTGATATGATCATTTGATAGTAGATTTGATTCTAGCAGATTATGTGGGTTTGTCAGAGACCATATCAAAAAGACATGGCTGATCGTAAGATCTGAGTCTAAAAAATTCGATCAACGAAAATGTCTTGCAGTGGATATCCAGAAGAGGTACAACACTTGTCCTTTAAAAATTGCGATAAACGAATGAGTTATAGAGTATACAAGACTTGCAGAAAAAATTCAAAGGAGGTAGAACACTAAGATACTAGAAAAAAAAAACTTACTACTTGACATGATAAATAGATTTGTGTGATATACCTTCTGTTAACACTGCATAAAAATAATACATAAAAGTTATTACATATCTCATAAAATAAAATATATAAATATATCAAAATTTATATACATCATCTCGTACCAATGAAATTTATATAAATATATTGATAATTTGTCGGAAGTGCATTATGCGTACATCCTACCAACTCCATTGACTGGAAGCAAACCTTTGAAAAATATAAAACGTGTAAAAAATTTGTACCAATTTAATTGGAAATTGCTACAATAACCCAAGCAGTAAGCATCACGAAGTCACACTATATTTCCTTGAATCGGGAATTTTTATTTTATTTTATTGTGGCATAAGAACAAACACTTGGGGATCTGATTTGAGAGATGGCGAGAGCGCCGTTGCCGACTGTGGTAAGGGCGAGTCGCAGTCGTCCACCGTGCTAATGCTGCATTGGATTTTCCATCCTTTCAACATTTCCACGTCATTTTTCCTTTTACTTTCATCTGACTTTCGTTAAGAAAAGGAAAGGAGGTCCCACTTTTCATTTGGAAGACCTGTAACTCGGCCCTCGCCTCCTGCTTCTGCTGTTTTAGCTTTCTCATTATTTATAAGCTCAAGTATTATTCTCTCTCATTAGCTAAGCAAAAGCAAAATCCAAGTTTGTAGAGCTTCTTCGGTCCCTCTTAGTCCTACCGTCTTTGTATGTACTCTCTTATCTTTTCTATTTCTTTTTTGTGCTTAAAACGATCAATTTTTGCTGATCTTTTCTTCTTCTTTTTTCTTTATGGGTAACGATACTGAGTGCAGTTCACTAGAAGTTTCCGGGAAGTTTGGCCGTAGGATGGCGTATATGTGTGCTGATAATGGAAATCTAATGGCAATCGCTCAGCAAGTTATAAAACAAAAGCAAGAGCAAGAGCAACAACAGCAGCAACAGGAAAACCATCAGCACCAGCAGCAACTTCTTGGTCTAAATCCTTTATCCTTGAATCCTTGGCCCAATACCCACCATGGCGTTACCTACTCCCCTAATATCGGGTACGGGCTTTCGGGACCGGGTTTTGCCGACCCGTTTCAGGGGGATTCCGGGGAAGGGTTTCACTTCCCTAACATGGAGAATCATCATTCGAGTGGGTTTCGGTTCCCGGATTTTGGTGGCGGTGCGGGTGGGTTTGACTCCGATGAGTGGATGGATAGCTTAATAAACTGTGGGCATTCAACGGATAGTTCGAATCTACCGTCTGGATGTGACGCGTGGCAGAACAATGCTGATTTCGGTCTCCACGGTGCTTATCCGTTTAGTGCTTGCCCGAGTCGACTCAGCTTGGCGTGTTCTCCTCCGTCTAATGTGAACCGAGTGATTTTCTCAACAGAGGCGCAGGAAAACCCTAGTACTTCTCTTCAAGCTCAGCCGCAGACTAAGCTACCTGCGTGGCCGCCATCCCCATCTCCTCCGCCGCTACTAACTGTTAAAGAAACAAAAACAAGCAGTCCCCAGAACCCGAACCCAACCAACAACGATGGTGCAGGCATCTCTTCTAGTTCCCCCGAGACCGAGTTAGCTCCCCCGCTTTTAAAAGCTTTACTCGACTGTGCCAGGCTCGCTGAGTCGGAACCTGAACGAGCTGTTGAAACACTGGTTAGACTCAGGGAATCGGTGTCAGATTGTGGAGATCCAACTGAAAGAGTGGCTTTTCACTTCGCCGAAGCTCTATATAGCAGAGTCTTCCTTCAAGCCGATAAAATATCGACGATGCTCGAAACTTCATCGGAGGACTTCACTCTCTCTTATAAATCATTAAACGACGCGTGCCCTTACTCAAAGTTCGCCCATTTAACGGCAAACCAAGCGATACTCGAAGCAACGGAGCGATCGAGCAAGATTCACATAGTTGACTTCGGGATTGTTCAAGGAGTTCAATGGGCTGCTCTGTTACAAGCTTTAGCGACCCGATCAGCTGGAAAACCTACCCGAATCCGTATCTCAGGTATACCTGCACCAGCTTTAGGATCAACACCTGCTCCTTCTCTTTATGCCACTGGTAGTCGTCTACGTGACTTTGCGAAGCTTCTGGATTTGAATTTTGAGTTCGAACCAATTCTAACTCCGATTATGGAACTTAACGGGTCGAGTTTCCGGGTTGAAGAGGATGAGATATTGGCTGTGAATTTCATGCTTCAACTGTACAATTTGTTAGATGAGACTCCAGTCTCTGTGGAAACTGCTCTAGCTTTGGCTAAATCTTTAAACCCAAAAATCGTGACATTGGGTGAGCACGAAGTAAAATTGAACGGAGTCGGGTTCTTGAACCGATTCAAGAACGCACTGAAGTATTTCTCGGCCATGTTCGAATCGTTGGAACCTAACTTGCCTCGTGATTCACGGGAGAGAAACCAAGTGGAGAGACTCTTATTTGGTCGGAAAATCGCGGGGGTTATCGGACCAGAGGAAGCTGTAAACCGAAGGGAACGGATGGAAGATAAAGAGCAATGGAAGGTTTTAATGGAAAGTGCTGGTTTCGAGACTGTAGCCCTTAGCCATTACGCGATAAGTCAGGCCAAAATTCTACTGTGGAATTATAATTACAGCTCCTCGTATTCATTGATCGAATCCCAACCTGGATTTCTCTCTTTAGCTTGGAAGGATGTGCCTCTGCTCACTGTTTCTTCGTGGAGTTGATGATATTTCGTGAGAGGATTTAACGTCACTGTTGTCAATATTTTCCACCTGGTAGTTTTTCTCTGGTGTGGAATGAGAAACAGATTTTAATGCGGGAAAGACTCGGTGAAACACAGTGGTGAAAATTAAAGTGCAATTGTTATTCCCATGGTTATATAAATATCTTCAATTTGAATTTGATCTTAGGTTTTTCTTTGGTATTTTAGTTGTGGGTCTCTTTTTGTTGGGGTTTTTGAGTTTTCAACATGACAAAATTTGTAGCATAGGGAAGATGAAAATTCGAGGTGAAGCACATTTCCTTTAGGTCTTAACTGTTAAGTAGCCTTGTTTTGTATATGAGTTTAAGACATTTTGATTTACTTTTCTAATCTCAATTTCATGTTAATGTCGACTTTGAATTCAGTTCCATTGCAAGTTAGCAACAAAAGGTGAAAAAAAGGGACTTTGGAAGTTAATATTTTTCTTGTTCTGCTCACTGGCAGCACCTGAATCCGAGACCTGCAAAAATCTGTCGAACTTTACTAATTTCAAAAGATTTCTTCACCAGGCCTGCTGCACGGTGTTGTAAAAACCATGAGCTTTCTCCAGTTAAAAATGTCAGCCTTCTAGGCACTGTAATTTGAGTGCCTTGATTGAGACTGTGTTCTGTTTTCGACTGTGACCTTCTGTATTTGGTGCCTGTGGAAGGCCAACACACTACTTTTAGATTTCACGGAATAGGGTTTTCTGATCAAGACTTACTCTCTGTGTTGGCGTAATTGATCTGTCAGGTTATCTTTTTGGCGTCTTCTCCCTATCATGCTTTCAAGGCTTCTGATATGTTATTTGGCTAAGCTAGAAAAGGACTTTGAAGTTGAATTTGCATGTGGGAGGCTGTTGCCATTCCTGCTAATCTCAATTTTCTCAATCTATGGGCGTTTTCTACCTGTTTGTTGTAAGATTTAGTGGCTGTCATTTTCGGCTGAATGAATCAAACTCTAAAATCTCTCTTTTTCTCTTAATGGATTAAACATGACATCTTATCCTCTTGAGGGTGGGTTCCTCTTTTGATTATACATCTTTTATAAATCATTATTATCGTCTAATTTTCCCACTCAATAACTTAAATAAGGAACGCAGTTTGTTTTCAACACTCTGAGAACCAATGGGCCACGATTACAGAGCAGGTGATGGGGTTTGCATGATCATGTTTCTAATCTAGACACTGAGACCAGAGTATGGGATCACTTCTTCGAGCCAAGACTAAGGTTAGGAAAAAATGAAAAAATATTTAAAATAAATGATATTTTATAAATATTTAAATTTTAAAAGAAGATAAACTTAGAAAATTTTAAAATATCAAGAGCATATTGATAATAAAAAATAAAAAAAAATTAAAATATATGATATTTTAAAATTTTAAGAGACAATTGCCCTATCATTCTCTCTATCCATCTCTGGTCAAGGAGGGATCCCCATCCAAACTATAGACTATCATTCTTCCTTCTTCCCTTGATGAAGGAAGAACGGTAGTCTATAGTGTGATGGTCCAAAACATGCTCGGTTCTCTTGTAATCCGGTTGTGGTTTGGTAGGTTTTGCCCCAAGGAAAACTACACAATTGGACGGTGGAGCACGAGGTTGTTTGTACCTGTTAGTTTAGTCTTTTACACTTATTATCTTTAAAATGTTTATCTCAAAATCTTTTAATCAGGTGATTTTCACAATATTTAATTTCTTTAAATAGAAATACATCCTAAAATGTTTTGAAAGGTGAGTGATTAAGAATGGATTGAAAAGTAGACGAAGATAATTTCTCTTGAAAATTTTAACATCCTATATATTTTAAACAATTTTTATATTTTTTATTAAAATTTTGTTTTCGAATTTTTTTTATTCCGTATTCTTTTTAAATTTTATTAGATCAGCATGAATAGAAGCAACGGTCCGCTGATCCGGTGATCCCATGATCTAACACATGAGACTGTACTGTTTTCATTAATGAGAAGTGTCGTCTGTACTGCTTTTGACACGGCCTCGTTTTTTCCTTGGCAGCGTGTCTATTGCTTGAATTTTTGGTTTTTAATGCATGAAAATGCTTTGATTTTGCAGGTTTCCCGTAAGCCCAACTACCCAAGCATATATTTTATCCTCCGCGAGTTGCTCAACCTGACCCCCCCCCCCTCCTCTTTTTTTCCAAAACAAAAGTCTGAACATAAAATATTTTGTTAATTATCTTTTTGGTAAAAATATTTTTGAAGTCATTGTACTTTTTTTAAAAATTAATGTGATCTTTGAATAAATTAATTTATTCTATTCACAATTGTTAAGATTTGAACCCTGTTGAATAATCGGGTAAAGAAAACAGAAAGAACACAAGAATTTTAACGAGGTTCAGTAATGTGCTTACATCCTCGGTACCTTAGGCAGCGCTAGAATTTTATTCAATACAATTGTCTCATATGTTTAGGTTACATCTCCTTTTATAATAATAAACTCTGGTACATATTTACAAAAATAACATTGTACCGTATCGCGGGGCTGTGCCCCCACAACCCCAACCCACATAATCGTAACCCCCACTACGAGACTTTCTTTGTTTACCGGTATATTTATGAGTCATACCTAACAAATCTCCACCTTGACGAATATTCTACCCCTTAGGAAACATTTAAAGTGGGTTGGGTTACCTTACTTCTTTAACAACTTGAAACATTCAACAATTCCAAGCAATGCATAAACTTGTCTGTCGTAACTGGCTTGGTGAACATATCAGGGGCATTCTCATCAGTATGTACCTTCTGAAACAAAATTTCTCCAGATGTAACCAACTCTCTGATCTTGTGAAACCTTACATCAATATGCTTAGTTCTAGCACGATATACTTGATTTTTAGCAAAATAAATAGTACTTTGATTGTCACAAAGCAACTGAACTTCACCTTGCTGAACACCTAACTCCTTCACTAAACCAGTAAGTCATAAAGTTTCTTTTGCAGCTTCAGCCGCTGCCATCCAGCTTTGGATGTAGATAATGCCACAACAGATTGAACAGTAGACTTCCAACAAATAGGCCCTCCACCAAGAGCAAAGAAATACCCTGTCGTAGATCTTCTATTATCAAAGTCACCCGCATAGTCTGAATCCATATATCCTACAACCAAAGGATTATCCCGCTGACTACCAAAAATAATTCCATGTCCCACAGTACCCTTTAAGTGCCTAAAGATCCACTTGACTGCTTTCCAATGTTACTTACCAGGTTTAGACATGCACTTCAAACTTGACTAACAACATGAGCTAAATCAGGACGAGTACATACCATTGCATACATCAAACAGCCAACAACATTAGAATACGGAGCCTTTGCTATATCTTCAGCTTTCTTATATGTCTTAGGGCACTGTTCTGATGAGAGCTTAAAGTGATTCGTCAATGGAGTGATCACTAGTTTTGCGTTGCTCATCGCAAACCTTTCTAGCATTTTCTCAACATAACCCCGTTGAGATAGCTACAGTTTCCTTAAGTCTTTGTCCCTGTAAATTTTCATTCCAAGAATTTTATTTGCAGCACCTAAATTTTTCATATCAAATTCCTGACTCAATAAAGTTTTCAAATCGATAACATCATCCATGTTCTTCGCAGCAATTAACATATCATCAACATACAATAACAGAAAAATAAAAAACTCATCATCAAGGCTCTTAACATAGACATAACAATCATACTCACATCTATTGTAGCCAATCTTGATCATATAGGAGTCAAACCATTTGTACCATTGTCTCGGAGAATGTTTCAACCCGTACAAAGATTTCTTCAATCTGCAAACTAAATGCTCATTTCCAGGTTGAGTGAAACCTTCAGGCTGATGCATGTAGATATGCTCATTTCTGCTGTGAAAAACCCTTTGCTACCAAACGAGCCTTGAACTTCTCCCCCTCTTTTTTCTGTTACTGTTGGTTTCTTCTTATACACCCATTTGCAACCAATAGGCTTCTTACCCTCAGGAAGGTGAACTAACTCCCATGTACGATTGTGATTCAAAGACTCCATCTCCTCAACTATGGCAGTCATCCACTTGTCGTTTTCCTGACTAGTAACAGCATCATGAAAAGTAACTGGATCATTACTGCTAACAGTAAGTGAAAAAGAGACAAAGTCTTCAAAATCCAATCTGTTCGGAGGCTTTATATTCGTCCGTCTCATACTGTCTCTGGCGAGACTATAATCCTGCAAATCATCCGTAGCGGAAACACCAGAAGTCGGTTAAGAAGTTTTTGTTTTCTCAAATGGAAACTGCTCGAAATCCACCACCGTCGTGTCTTCTTCTGTTGCAACATGGAATGTTAATAAAAAACAACATCTCTACTGATCACAACTTTCTTCGCAGCTGGATCCCAGAACTTGAATCCTTTGACACCTTTCTTGTAACCCAGAAAAATGCACTCCTTCGATTTTGTATCAAGTTTTGGATCTCTCATCAGCAGATATATGCACATAAGCAGGACAACCAAAATTCCGTAAGTGATCAAAAGTAACATCATGACCATTCCATACCTCTTCTGCAACTTTCCCAGCCAATGATACCATTGGCGATCTATTGATAAGGTAACATTCCATTTTAACAGCCTCAACCCAGAAGTGTTTGGGAAGCCCCACATTCAACCGCAAATATCTGGCTCTTTCATTCAACGATCTATTCATCCATTCTGTAACACCATTATGTTGTGGTGTCTTGCGCACAGTAAAATGTCTCTTAATCCCATGCTCCTTACAGAAGTTTAGAAACTGTGAATATGTGTACTCTGTATCATTGTCAGACCGAAAACACTTGATTTTTTTATCCTGTTTGGTTTTCTACCTCAGCTTTCCACAACTTGAACTTCTCAAAAACATCAGACTTCTATTTCAAAAAATACACCCAAACTTTCCGTGAAAAATCATCAATAAAAGTAACATGATACCTAGATCCACCCAAAGACGATGTCGTGGAAGACCGCCAAACATCAGAATGCACATAATCAAGAATCCCTTCAGTTGTGTGCTTCCCAGTCTTGAAACAAACTTTAGTCTGTTTACCAAGAACACAATACTTGCAAAGATCGAGCTTACAACTTTTAACACCATGCAACAGATTTCTTTTATGTAATTCAACCATACCACGTTCACTAAGATGAGCAAGACGCATATGCTACAGTTTGGTAGTATCATCACATGACTCAACAGAATGAACTCCACCTACAACAGTACTCCCTAACAATTTGTAAATATTTCCTACAGTCATCTTTCCTTTCATCACAGTCAAATCTCCTTTAACAATCCGAATGGTTTCCCTATCCTCATCAGCCTTAGGGATAAAACCATTATTGTGCAGAGTGCCCAAAGAAATTCTATGTTATGCCGAACACCACACAACATCCGAACATAACCATCATACATCTTAATTCTGACATCACCAATACCAACAAATATTGCAACATCGATCATCAACCAAATAGACAGAACCAGAATTAACTGACATGTATGTCGAAAATCATTCCATATTTGGCGTGATGTGATAAGAACATCCAGAATCAAGAATCCAAGCATATGTTAATTGATTCGTTAAAATAGAGAGCATATCACCCTCAGTGCAATCAGAATTGTCATCCTCGACCACATTCACAAACTTGGATGAGTCATCACGCTTCTCATCAGTCTACTTTTTCAACTTCGGACAGTCTCGCTTCATATGTCTTGCCTCTTTGCACTTGTAACAGTGAATTGTCTTATTATCCCTATATTTGGATCTGAAATTCCGTTTCCTAGACCCTGCCTTCTCTGCCTTCCGTCCACGGTTTCGATTACCCTTGACATATAAGCTATCAACTTGAGAGTTTTCCCCTGTATTCTGCTTCCGTTGGTTGTGAGCCAACAAGGCTGCAGTAATCTCCTCAACTTTTATAGTCTCTTTCCCATATGTAAGAGTAGTCACCATGTGTTCGTAAGAGGGAGCCAACGAACACAACATAATCATCGTTATGTCTTCATCCTCAATTTTCACATCAAGCCGAGCCAAATCAGAAATGATTTGATTGAAGAAATTCACATGTTGTGTCAAATCATGACCGTCCTGCATCTTCAGCCTATACAGCCGCTTCTTTAGATACAGTTTAGTTATTAAGGATTTGGACATAAACTGACTTTTCAACTTCTTCCAAATTTCATCTGGAGACGACAGATGCATGACGTGATACATGACCTCGTCCGCCAAACATAATTGTATGGTTCTTGCCGCTCGCTACTGCAATTCTTCCCAATTTTTCTCCTCCATCGAAGTCGGCTTTGTAGGTCGCAAAGCCTTCAGGATCTCTTGCTGCTCCAACAGATCCTTCACCCTTGTTTACCATGACCATCGAATTTCGCAACTTCGAATTTGGCTCCTGACATCTGATACCAATTATTGAATAATCGGGTAAAGAAAATAGAAAGAACATAATAATTTTAATGAGGTTCAACAATGTGCTTACGTCATCGGTGCCTTAGGCGGCGCTAGAATTTTATTCAATACAATTGTCTCATAGATTTAGGTTACATCTCCTTTTATAATAAATAAACCCTAGTACATATTTACAAAAATAACCATGTACCGTACCGCGGGGTCGCGCCCCCAACCCACATAATCGTAACCACCACTACAATACTTTCTTTGTTTACCAGTATATTTATGAGCCATACATAACAAACCCTTAAGCTTATTGGAAGAATCTAGTGTTTCATCTCATTAGACTAATTAATTGTTGATAAATATTTTATTAATTTGTTAGTTATTTCAAATATATTTATATTGCTTATGGTTGTATTTATAATTATAATTGTATTTAAAAAATAAAATTTATTATAAAATTATATTTGTGAAGCATCCTAGAATAGGGTATAGATTTTACTTAGTTTTTATTAGTTAAATTGAAATAAATATATATTTTAAATTATTATTTAAATTTAAATGTAATTATTTATAATGTTATGTCATTAATTAGTTCCAATTTAAGTAATTCTCTTTAATCATATATAATATACATATATATTTTTATGTTCTTTTTTACATACGTAAGTACGATTTATAATATTATTTAATAAATTAATTATTATCTAAAATTGTAAATTAGGCTTATAATATTATCTTTTAGGGAATGTATTTTAAAGTTAAAAATATTGATGAAAATATTAAAGGGGTAAAAGAATTTATGAGAAGAAAGTGTCAAATTGAAGGAGTAAATTGATGAATATATTAAAAGGAATAAAGAGTAGCAGTTAGACGATCAAATTGAATAAAACACAAAGTTGATGGAATAAATTGATTTTTTTTTAATTTTATTTTCAAAAAGAGAAATTAAAAATTACTAAAATATTCTAAAATAGTTGAGATGCATGCGAGGCGCAAAGTTCAAAATGAACTTAAAAGGACGAAGGAAAAGGAAAATTTAGGACCAAATCACAAAATAATCAAATTACTTAGTTAAAGATTTTAACAATATTATTTTAAGTTTTAAATTTTTTATTATTCAATCTCTGTAAACTTGGACTCAAAATTCGAATAAACAATTTGAATTTACTTGAATAATTTGAAGTTAAAAAATATTTTTTTGATCGAATCAAATTTTATTCAGTCCTATACTAAAATACGAAAACCAAAACTAAATCCATTTGATTAATTCTACTACTCTATACATCTAAGAGACTAAGAGAATATAAACAAAGATATAAAAAATAAAATCAACATAACTTAATTCGACTGGATCAAAATTTTAAAGTAAATTTAGGGGGAGCATGATAAGTAGTGAGCATGACAAGCGGAGATTTCAACAGCAAATCCATGAGTCAATCTTGATAACTATTTCATGTATACTTTTCTCACGTCCAATGTCATTAATTTTCAATCTATGTGAGCTACTCTAGGTGATGTTTGGCACTTAATTTTACATGAGCCAGAGGACATTTCGTTTGGATAGGATATCTCGCTCCGGACACCAAACAGGTGAATAAACACTCCAACAAGCAGTTGGCGTCCCATTGATTTAGAGAATAATTCCCCAACAGATAAAGGTAAGCACCAATCTAAAATAAGGGAAGTCAACAGTTGATGCCTCGGCTTCTTTACTGAATATGGACCAATCTATGTTGGGCCTTCACGGATCCAATTCGAAGTTAACTATAGGTTAATAGGCTTAACTGGTTGAGGACGATTGGTTTCATGGAAGAATTACGAACGGCAACCGTGAACGGATGAAAATATGTTATCATTGAGGGAGGTGCCATCTCTATTGTCAATCGCTTTGTCAACCCAAAAGACGACATCTCGATAATTAGATTGATACTCAACGAAACATGTATGATCATGGACGTCAACTTGAACCTTACGGTGTATTATGTCAATCGTGAGATTAATTGTGTTGTCTATACTTTAGCTCGACAGGCTATGTCGAGGATCAGTACTAACCCTAAACATTGCTTCTGATACATCAAAAGGGTCATGCAGCAAAGGATTTGTGGTTTTGTTGGCTCTTTCACTTTGATTTCACCTGTAGTGGAAGTAGTTGATCGAAGGGTCTTCTACTTGCTCTGATTCCTGTTCAGATGGTTCTTTGTTTCTTCATTTTCCTGATGATGATTTTTCTGTTTTTCTTTTCTTTTATCTCTATATTGAAGTGTGAGCAAATTTATTCTTTTAGTACTGGACTTTCAAAAATAATAAAATAGTCATTAATATTATCATTTTATAATAAATCGATTATTCAATTATCAATAGTTGTTACTGCAATCACAACAGTCTCATGTGGCATATTTAAGCAATTGAGTTAGCACCTTTTGACTACATTGGCACCATTTGGCTCTCATTTAAAAAAATGTGTAATATTCAAATAAGAATCTAAACTATACTTTTTTCTCAAATAGGTGTGTATAATATTTTTTGGACCATCCAGATGCCTAACGTTACAAAGATGACCACTTTAGGTGCCTGAGACATAACGACTGTTAGTTTTCTCCATTAAGTGACATGTGTCACAATCTGATAATTTTAAAATTTATTTTCCAAAAAATATTAAAAATATTATTATATTTATAAAAAAACTCTAATTTATTTTAAATAAAAAGCCTCACAAACCCTAAAATCCCTAAAATCCTAACAATAACCAGCCACCGCCGCCCATTCCAGCCACGACCACGTCCGTCGATGTAGTTTATGCCATCATCCTAGTTATATGCCTTCGTAGTTGTCGTCGATTGGCCGTCGAAATCGTGTAGCATTGCGATTTTCATCCTAGGGTTCGCGGGGGTATAAAACGTCGATTCATCGTTGATCGGTCACGATTTCATAAGGGTTTTGGTCGTCAGGGGGAGATTAGGTCAGGTGGAGCTTTGTCGATGGCAAATAGCAGCGAGCGGCGTGGGTTTAGGGGTTGAAATGAAGGTTTTCAAAGTTTTGGGATTATTTTGAAATTTATGTGTTTTCTTTTAAAAAAATATATAAAATTTTAAAAATCATCAAATTGTGACACATGTCGCTTAGCGCGCACCTAAAGTAGTAATGTTTGTAACGTTAGACACTTGAATGGACCAAAAAATATTGTAGACACCTATTCGGAAAAAATAGTATAATTTGGATATTTATTTGAGTATTGAGCCTTAAAAGAAAACATAAATCTCATTCTAAATAAGAGATAAGATCGAAGAAAAGCATCACTAACAATGAAGCGAAAGATCCTTCGTTAAGAATGCAAATTTCGAATTTGGAGTGGGAAGAGATGTAACATTCCTTAATATCGGGTTAGTGACTAATTCGTAAAGTTTCAGAATTTGGTGATTAAAGTAAAATAATTGAATAATTTGATGATTTATTTGAAAATATTCTTGAAGGATGTTAGTAATTATTAAATGAAATAAAGGGCAAAATGGTCATTTGACCATTAAATGAATTAAAAAGTGATAAGGATGAGATATATACACGTGAGAAATGAGGGGGAGAGGAAACAAAGTTTCCAGAGTTATCTTCATCTTTCTCCTTTCTCTCCATGTGTGGAAGCCAAGAACCAAAGGCGAGTTTCTGGTTAATTGATTTCTTGTTAAATTTAAGGTTGGGTTTTGATTATTAGGTGATAATTAAGCTTAAGGAAAGCTTAATTTGTTTTAGAACAACAAGATGAAGGGTATAGGAAGGATTAAAGAAAGGAAGTAGAAAAGTGAAATCTTGATAGGAAAGTATTAAGTATATTTCAAGCCTAAATTTGACTTGTCATTAGTGGAATTAAAAGATATGAAGCGTTAGAATTGAATTCAGAATCAATAGAAAATATGGTATAATTCTTGAATTTCATATGGAGGATGAGAGTTGGAAGTTAAAGAAGTGTTGAATGAGTATGAAGTGGTTTAAGTAGGTGTATGTAAGTTAAGGATATGAAAGGGGTTAAAATATGGCACAATTAAGTTATAATGAAGTAATTTTCGTGCATAAATTGGAATTCTGGGCTACTTTGCATCGGTACACATTCAACCTGTATCGATGCATCAAGCGTAAATTTCCAGAAATTATTCAGTGTGTATCGATGCACAGGAAGTGTATCGATGCACCCCCTTAAAATAAAACATCGAATGTAATTTGTGTATCGATGCATAGTTAGTGCATCGATACACATGTTAAGGAATGTACCGATACACTACAGAGTGTACCAATGCATACCTTAAATAAAAGATGAAATTAGCCTTTCTTTTAGTCTAAGGAGGAACAATTAGAGTATATAAATTAGAATGCTGATTTGGATCCATGTATTATTATGTAGATAGAATGTAATCACGTTCCAGAACAATCGAAGAATTAGGATTGAATCAACGCAAGCAAGGCTAAGGTAAGTGCATAATATAGGTATAATTTAATGGAAATGAAACTTGCGATAAGTCTATTTATTAGATTAATTTCATGGTATAATAATTATGAACATGCATACATTATAGTCTTTATTTATATATGCATAAGTCATATATGTTTACATATGATTCACTACATGTTATATGAACCATATGAATGTATTCAAATATTTGTATTATAGAATATAAGATGGATTATTATATGCACAGATGAAATGTGATAGAAGAAAAGATATAGGTGGTTACAATGCAAATGATATAAGTACATGTTTATATGAAGTATAATTTTAATGTCCATATTGTGTAATATGAGAGCTCTAGGTATAGTTGGCATGCCAAGAGTCGAGGGTTTCATAGGTCATTCGGGACATACTCACAGGTCCTTTGGGACATATCTCATATGCCACTCAGTGAGACTTATACGAGCTGTGGTGACAACAAATGTGCACAACCTCTATGTACTCGAATACCTTAAGTTCTCAGTATATACATGGCCTATAAATCATATGAAAGTGTGTATTGCCTTACATGTTATAGTATTAGTATTGTTTATAATGAATCATATGAAATGATATGGAATTCTGATTACTATGTTGCATGTTCATATTTATAAGAAATGCATTATCATTATAAGTTTATGCCTCACTAAGTCTATGACTTAGCGTGTAAGTGATTTACACGTAGGTACAAAAAAATAAGAAGATCAGTCTTAAGAGTAGCAAAGCAGCATATCATCATTTGAAGATCAGATCAGAAGAACCTTACACAGTATGTCCGTTTATGTAATATATGTTGGCATGTAAATAGAGTCGTATAGTATGTATGCTCTGATCGAGTTTTGTAATGTTTTAAACGTATTTATGTAAATGGTAACTTTATAGTGATGAAAGTTTAAGTTTTTATGAGTTTTATATATGTTTGGCCAATATCACTGTAGCAGTGCATCGATACACTGTAGCAATGTATCGGTACACTGTTCATTATTGTTCACGGTACTGTTTACACAGTATCTATACTATTTACACAGTATAGTATTATTCATAAAAACATTATTTTTTTTCTTAAATTTGTTATAAAATATAACTCAACAGTATATTATCGTATTTTCTGAATTTAAGTTCAAATTTTCTGTTATTTTGTAAGAATATTGTTTTGAAAAGTCAATGTGACACATCGGATTCGTATCAAGGTGGGATACGGGTTTGGGGTGTTACAAGAGGCCAAATTCGCTTAGCAAGGAACACATTTGTTGGGACAAAATTTATAGAACAACTTAGGCCGTTAAGAAGCTATTAACGATTCAAAAGGGAGAAATTTCGATTTATCCATTTTAAAGCAGTGGAATTTGCAGTGGAAGCTCTTATAAAGATATATATATATATATATATATATATATATATATATATATATATATATATATATATATATATATATATATTTATTATATATTATAAATTAAAGAGATAAATCAATCGAATTAGATGACCAAATGAAATGAAAACTTATGTTTAGTAATGACTAAAAATAGTTTTTTTAATGTGATTTTAAAAAAAATAGTTAAGTATATAAAATAGAATCGCATGAATAATTGAGTGACTAAATTTATAATTTATCCTAATTTTTAGGGTAAAGTACACAAATGGTCACCTCGACTATAGGATAATATTTTATTGAGTCATTCAACTATTAAAAGTTACAAAATGATCTCTCGACTATATAAAGTTGTTTTGTTAAGTCCCTTGACTATTAAAAGTACAAATGATCACCTGACTATTCATTATGTTCTAAGCTCGTTATTTTCCGTTAAAATTTGACGGTAATTTGAGCTAAACGTTAACCTATCGACTTAGATATGATAAAATGAACTCATAATCTCAAACGATTATCATATATCAGTTCACATGTAAACGTTCAACTTAGATGACTATTAATTTTTTAATGGAAAATGACGAGTTTGGAATATAATGAATAATTAGGTGATCATTTTGTAACTTTTAATAGTCAAGGGAATCAAAAAATAATTTTCTATAATCGGGGAACATTTTAAAACTTTTAATAGTTGATGACTCAATAAAGAAATATCCTATAATCGGAAGACCATTTATGTACTTTATCCTATTTTAACAAAATTAATGATTTGGTACAAATAAGATAATAGCTAAGATAATATAAAATGAGATTATATTAATAATGATATATTGATTTATAAAAATTGAGTAAAATTAAAATTATATATATATAATTATATAAAAATACTTAAATATTATATTATATATTTGATCAATATTTATATTAATTTTGGTCTTTATCTAAAATTTTATGATAATAAGAGTTTGGTTGGAGGAATTACGTTTACTATCCTAGGTTCTACTGTGCCGCTTGAAAACTTTTGTTAAATCTTTGCTTGGTTGGGGTAACATTAGTTTTAATGTTGATGGTGGATTATCGATATTTATTATTTATTATTTTTATATTATATTATATTTATTTTTTATATTTATTTTTAGTTTTCAATAATTTTATCTTTAGGTACGATATGTTCTTTTTTCGGTTTGTTTGATTTTTTTTTTGTTTTATTTTTTTCTCGTGGTAGAATTTGATGACACATTGATTAATCAAAATGTCACTTATTTATTATCTTATTGATATTTTATGCTTTTAACTATCGGATTGGATTTGGATACGTAATTTGTGCTCGTAGATATCATTCTCATGTCGCTCGACTCTGATATACGATTTATCGGTGATCTTTCAGTAGTTTTGATTTCTTTTTGTGATTCATTTACTGATACGATTATATTAATATGTATATATCTTTATTTGAGTTTTTGATTGAAATTTTAACATTTTTTTATTTGATCAGACTTCAAATGACTAATTTATTGTGTTAATAAGTATAAAAAATATTCAAATTATATGTACAATCATGATTATAAACAATTATTATAATTTTAAATATTTATTCTTTTAATAAAACCAATGACTTCTATTAAAACAAAATTCATGATAATATCAAATTCGAAAAAACTCATACGTGCTAACTAGGAAGAAAATTTTGGGCATGGTAGAATCGTCTCTCTACTGTAAAATATAATTATAAAAGGTTTTTTTTTCCTTTCATTTTCCCCTTTTTGTGGTGTATATATGACGACGCTGAAGGCGCATAGAAAATCCTGATACATCAAATTTCTAGAACTGATTTTTTAAATACATTTTTTTATATATAGAAATCATTAATTTTATTAAAAATAAAAAATATTTAAAATTCCAATAAAAATTATAATTATAACATAATATGATATTTTCTTATAATTATTAACACAAGAAACTAGTTACATAAAATTATATAAAGATCATAGAAGGAAAAGTTAAAAAGCCTAATCAATACTTTGTACTTATCCTAGATTAATAAAAACTAAAAATAAAAAATTAACCACTTAAATTCATAAAAGGACCATGCAATGAAAAATTAAAAAACTAATCAAATAAATCGAACGAAGATAGATATGAATAAATCTGATCGCATCAGCAAACAAATAATAAATGAGATAAAGTTATAAAAAAATTATCAATAAACCATGAATCAGAGTCTAACAACGTGAGAAAACTATAAGCTAACACAAATTATGTATCTAAATATATTTTGAGGATCTAAAGCATGAAAGATCATCATGATAACAAATATGAGTCATCTTGATTAATCATGTCGATATATCAAATTTAACCCTGATAAAAAGAATAAACGAAAAAATGATCAAACGATCGAAAACATACTAATAGGTATGAAAAATATACTATAAATATACAAATTAAAAATTAAAAAAATTTAAAGATGTGATATAGAAAAATACTAACAACAACAATCAATCATTGTCTATTAACCAAATTTTTTTCTAGAACTGTTAGGTCCAAGAGAAAGAGCCAAATTACCAACCCTGTGCAGCTATTGCGTTGAAAATGATAAACAACGTGGAGTTTGGGTTGGGAACAGAGATTTACGAAACAAATTTCTGCGTGTCGCGGCTTCAGATTTGGACGAAATCTTGATTTATTATTAATGGGATTCAAACATCCAGCCTCTATCTACCCTGAAATTCAACATTGGAGACTATAATTTTAACATTTTATTACTCTTAATCAAATTAAGATTAAACTTTGACTCCTCAAATTAACATGAGACGTACCTTAGAAAACTACTCATGTAAAATTTCAGTTTTTTTTTATCAAGGTTCATACAATTTTAATATTCAGAAATCGTAATTAAATTTTAATTCAATTAATATATTATTAATATAATAATTTAAAGAATGTGAATTTGAATATATAATTTTCTAAAACTTTTATAATTGAGTTAGGATCTTATTACACAATTAAAACTCTATTAATTTTACACAAATTTAGGATCATTAGATGAGCGAAAATAAATGTAAATGATAGAGAATAAAAGTTAAAAAAATATTCACTAGAAAAAAAAATAAAAAGTTAATTTCAATCATCTATATTCACTCATTCAACGGTCTTAAATCTGTATGTTATCGTGCATATTTCAGGGTCTCAAATTCGTTACATGGTAAAAAATGAGAATATATTCATTAGAAAAAAAATTAAAAGTTAATTTCAATCATCTATATTCTTTCATTCAACTATCCTAAATCTGTGTGTCATTGTACATACTTGAAGGTCTCAAGCTTACATTGTATAACGGATTTGAGCATGCCCTTCAAGTATGCACGAGGGCACACAGATTTGGGACCGTCTAATACGAGTCCTTTCGCTCTGGTGAGAGCCATTGGGCACCTCTATAACAAGGCTTTGTACTTCGAGTTCCAAAAGGTGTATCGCAAAGCAAATAAAGTGGCCGATTTCGTCGCAAAACTGGAAGCTCCCAGGGATGGTTCGGTTCTGGTCTTCGACTCTTTCTAATTCAAGTGAAATGAAATCCAAAACTCAAGTACAATTCTTGTATTAATAATTCGTTTATTATTACCAAAAACTAATTGGTCTGATAGGATGAGATCAGGGGTTCAAATTTTAGTGTTTGCGCGAATGAAGCAAACTGGGTTAAGAGAGTCGCCATCGCCTATGCAATACCGATCTGTGAATTAATCGGTCAATAAATCAGATATCATAAATTAATTTAAAAAAAGTCATACATAAGAAAGAAAAAAACCATGCGACCATTTTTTTTATTTGTGGCAATGTTTCTAGAAACGTTAAGGGAAGGAATTTTTCAAACAAAAAAAGTTGGTACAATACCATAAAGCTTCGAGAATTAGGAAGGGCCACCGAAATTATGAAATAGTTTGATAGCTCACGATAAAGGCCTATTTATGGAACCATAATCTACAGGCTTTAATATATAGCTTTAATGCCGACTTTATAAGTTGGGTTAGTTTGAATTTTCCTTAGCTAAAAATATTTGCATACATAATTATTCATATATATATATATATATATATATTTTAAAAACGATATATTTTATCATCGAAATCATTAAATTAATTAATAAAATTTAACTAGTAATAAATCAATAGTATATGCTAACGGAGTTCAAAATCAAAGTATATATGGTGAGCCAAGTTTTAGAGTTTTTAGGCTAAATAATGCTGGCGATAAAGTAATTTTGAAAAATGAAATTGTTTGAGAATTATTTTAGAATTTAAATTATTTATTATAGTGTATATAAAACTTGTCACGAAAATAATAAGTTTCATAAAATATAATAAATAATTATAATTTGTCACTCCATCATCATAGTTTTATATAATTTTATTTCGTTTCATATAAAGAGTTTTATTTATATATATATATATAAATAAAACTCATCGCCTCCCATGACAATTTTCACGTATACTATAATAAATAATATAAATTCTAAAATAATTTTCAATAACTCCGGTTTTTCAACTTTTTTCCTACTACAATATTCTGAAAATTTAAAACCAAAGTTTTAACCTTTTATAAAAAAAAAAAAAAGCCGTCTCCCTTAAAAAAGAACCCGAAGAAACTGGCATAGCCTTCCTGGGTCAGGTCCCACATTTACCGTTTTATGCTAAAGCCAAACCGCGTCGTCCTGACTACTAAACACCTCTCATAAATAGGAAGATCCCCCGCCCTCATTCTCTCATCCTCGCATGAATTGAAGGCCGCTTTCTTAGATTCGCAGTTTGCATCACTTTCTAGCTTCCCTGCACAAATTCTTTACTTCCTTTCTTTCATTAAATCCTCGATATTATTAGGTAATCATTTAAAATTGTAGTGAAATAGATCTAACTGCATTGGCTGGTTATTTTCTTCTCCTTCCAAATTTGTCGATTCATCTTAAAGAAAAATATTGTTTTATTGAAAAACGTTGTAGAGAGATCTGTTTTCAGAATTTCTGTTTATGGATGAATATTTAAAGGCTCTTTTATTCGTTCATTGAATGCCAATGGTCAATGGTTGAAGCGAACCGGATATGTATTGTTTTTTCTTTTATCTTTTATCTTTTTTTGGTTCCCTGGTTTTCTTTTATTATTTTCATTAAAGAGATGTGACATGTAATAATTTCTTGTTGGGTAGAACTTAGCTGATAAGCGGCTGCTAACTGCTAAGTAGGCGTTATTAACTATCAACCTTTTTTTGGGGGTGAAAAGCATACCATTTTTTTTAAAAAAAATTATTTATTTTAGATTGTAAAACGGGGATTATTAAGATTGTGATTTATGATTGGCTTTTTTCTTTCTTTTTTGCAGTTGAAATGTTTCTTCGGAGAAAGCATACTCAGAAGGATGATCCTGAGCAACGAGATTCAAAGGTAATATTTATTTACTTATTTATTCATATCTGAATCTGAAGGAGAGCAAATATTGTTAATTTGGTTTATAGCTTTATCATTGTTTGTTGATCAAAAGATTGGAAAAACTGGGAAGTGCAACAAAGTTTCGATTTAGGTCATGCAAAGAGGCAGATGTCAAAATTCAAAGACTCAAAAGATTCGAATTTTCTTTTAACCAATTGTTGAGTTGAGATTAAAAGGTGCCTGAAAACTATAAATACTTTATTGATATTGCAGATCAGTGAACTCAGGGCTGCTATAGGACCCTTGTCCGGTCGCAGTTCAAAGTACTGCACTGATGCATGCCTGAGGAGATATTTGGAAGCTCGGAATTGGAATGTCGACAAAGCAAAGAAAATGTTGGAAGAGACATTAAAGTGGAGATCGACTTATAAACCTGAAGAAATCCGCTGGGTATTTTAGATGAATTTCTGCCTCCCTGAGTTTGCCATTTTGGTATTGTGTATGGGTTTTGATATTTCAAAGCCTGTTACAGTTCTAGAAACCTCATAGATTAGGTGGAGTTTGAAACATATTTAGACAGTTTTGGCATTTTAAATCTCGATATGCAATCAAATTTTGGGGATTCTGAGACTCGATAATTGTCTCTGCCTTCTACTTTGTTCACTGGTCATGTGCTTCATTCTGCGTTTGTGTGTGGGTGTAGGATACAGGCATATGTGCCATATGGGTATGTTAATTTTTAAAAGTTTGCATTTGGAATATCCTTAAGGGCCATATCCTTGTACTGATGTTCATATAGTTAAATATGGATACTTCAAGGAAAATGAAAAGCTAGAGCAACATTACATATGGTTGCAAATTAGTAACTGGGAGTCTAGGACAGTTTTTGGTGATAGCTACTTTATATTTTTTTATTGCTTGAACTCACCTCATGTCATATTCTTCTCCAGCGTGAAGTGGCGCATGAAGGCGAGACTGGAAAAGTTTCCAGGGCAAATTTTCACGACCTTCAAGGAAGGACTGTGCTTATAATGAGGCCTGGAATGCAGGTCTGTACCATGTTTCCTCTCCATTCAGTTTTGTTTGTAACCAAGCTTTTCTAAATTCGCCCTTCTAATTTTTCCATCTGTTTTTTTTTTGGCAGAATACAAATTCAGGAGAAGACAATATCCGCCATTTGGTCTATCTTCTAGAAAATGCTATCATGAATTTAGCTGAGGGCCAGGAACAAATGTCCTGGTTGATAGACTTCACTGGGTTTTCATTGAACACCACTATTTCTATCAAAACAGCCCGTGATATCATTTACATTCTACAAGACCATTATCCAGAGAGGCTGGCCGTTGCTTTCTTGTACAATCCACCAAAGATTTTTGAAGCATTCTATAAGGTTTGATCTCCTGCAATTCTATTTGTCTAGTTTAGGCTACGAGTCCAATTAATTCCTTATTCCTGATCTTTGTACCAAGCAAATCTTTGCATCTTCTTTGTCATAGAAGTTTAATGCTATATCTGGTTCTATTCATCGCAAGACGGATTATGAGTCGGTGCTGATTTATACCATTAATTGAGAGATTGGTGAACTTAGTTAATCTGGTCCGTGGAGTGTAATAGGTTTACTCATAGTGCAATTAGTTCCGTTTAGTTGCAATATTTGCAATATGTCAATCTTAGATTGGGACATTATATAACATGAAATTTTGCATTCTATTTGATTGATCTTTCTTATGTAAATTTCCGTAGGCGACTAGGTATTTTCTGGATGCGAAAACAGTTCAGAAGGTGAAGTTTGTGTATCCTAAAAATAAAGATAGCGTGGAGCTCATGAAATCATACTTTGATGTTGAAAACCTCCCGAGTGAATTTGGGGGAACCGGAACGCTGAAGTATGACCATGAAGAATTCTCACGATTGATGGCTCAGGATGATGTTAAAACTGCTAAGTTCTGGGGAATTGACGAGAAGCATCATCACATTGCGAATGGCAATGGGCATTCAGTTGCTGAAGTGGCACCACAGCCAGCACCAATTGCGCAGAAATCAAGCTAACCGAATTGAGCCTGCGCACTAGCTATTGTCTGGAGTGTTATGTCAGAAATCAAGAGATGTAAAATATACATAGGGTCGGGCTTCAATAGGCAGACTTGTATCAACTTGAATCAACTATTTGGCACTGTATATCAATATCCACTTGCTTGCTTAGGTGAAAAAAAGCTCATAACTTGCTCTCAGTGCTAATCATTAAGATAAAAAAGAATCTCACTTTTTTTTAAATCGTCTTTTATAGGGTATGGTTTATATAAAACAAATGAAGTTCATAATACCTTTGTTTTAGGGCAGACAGGTGATTTTTTTTAAAAAAATAATTCTTACCGAAGAGAATGGAAGGAGAATTTTACTCTTAATAAGTATTAAATTCACAACCTAAAGAAGAGTTTTTAACTATATGTTCTAGTGATTGTTGAGCATACAGGCGATATTTATGTTCATGGAATTTGTTTACTCCCAAGTATACGGGGTTTAAGGCACTCAGGCAGCGTATTTACAGTTAATACTTTTAATTTTTATAACGATGAAAGTAGTCAGAAATTGGTTTTCGAAATTGATTTTTTTTTTAAAAAAACTTGATTGAACAAATCAAATCATGAAGCTAACTATGTTGATGATCGAACCGACCAAATAGTAATTATAACATACTCGCTCTTAGAGTTACATTCACATGTGTAAAAATATTTGCAATGATGATTAATGTGTAAAAATATTTGTAAGGTATAAATATTTAGATAATCTAAAATATTTGATAAAATACAAGGCCAAGATATTGATACCATATGTCAAATATAGATACCTTCAACTTCAAATATGTAAAAATATTTGCAATGATGATTAATGTCTATTTTTATGTTTGATTGATCCCTATGAATTGTATAAAGAATAAATTGGTCTCCAAGTACTTAGTGAAGTGCTTGAGATGTATGAAAATGCCCAATTGATTTTTAATTTATTTGATTCATGATGTCTTACGTAGAATTATTAAAGAACAGAGGACACCTTAGATTAAGCTTCTCAATTACCAGAGGTGTAAGGGCTTTTTGGCAACAAGTTGAGACGAGAGATAAGTTGATGTCATTTCTGCCATTGGTGCCGAGTATTGCAGGGCTTGGATTTGAACATACTAGGCCAGTGTTTATTTGATGAAGATATGATGATGCCGGTGGTAATGGCCAATACTCAACTCTGCTGGCGCCCCTGTCCGTTGATTCAGTTCTCTCTATCGTGGATCCAACAAAGCTAGATATGATTGCTCTAAGAGATATCAAGATCGTGAAAAAGCTAGGGGCCACAGTGGACGACACATAATTAGTTAAACGGTTGTTTTTATTTATAAGAAAGCGAATCATGCAGTTGGACTTGGAGGTAGCAACGAATAATGATTGGAATACAAAATCAGAAATGAAAGATGGGTTGTTGGATTGTAATTTGAACGCATATCTTGAACGAAGACAACAACAACAACAACAGAGGTAGCGACGATAGTGGCCTAAGAAACACGATAGCGTGTTCCTTGTCGTCCTCCATGAGCATTGCTTCCAATTGTTTGAAACAACTTATGTGAAGATGGAAGAGCACGATTTCATCAGTAGTACTGCAGATGAAGTTTGCAATTTCTTTGCCGATAAGCAAGCTCCGGATCTTCAATGGTTGGTATAAATCAAAAGGTATGAAATTATGAGATTTAATGTTAACCAGATGCAAGAAAAATAATTCATCATTTGATTTGTCTTGAATTTAGATTGAAAAGAAGGGATTTGTATTTAAAATTATGATTTATTTAAGGACTGATGCCCCTTTTAAAGATGATTTTTTATTAGAGTCAAATGTCTATAATTCTTGTTTAATGTTGTCAAATAGTGTCAAGTAATTAATTTAATGTGTCACATCAGTCTTATGTTATCAGAAATAATTAAGAGCTGAATGATTGATTTGTTATAAAATGATATTGTTAGCGGTCGATTTGTTACTTTTAAAACTTTAGTACTGAAAGAAGAGACTTACTAATACTTCAGTGACCATTTAATGTAGTTTACCCGGAAAACTAACCAGTCAGATATCGACGCTTCTGTGGCAAACAAAATCAAAAAATTCGATTCAACGCGTTCGATGAGTAGTCAACTTTAAAGCACTTTCCCCCGTTCTCCTCCGAAAGCATAGTGCAAGAGCATTAGTGAACCAAAGCCGTACCCCAAAAAAGAAGAAGAAGAAGAAGAGCCGGCAAAAATGACTCTGGGCTTGATCAATGCGAACCCAGTGGTTCACGCCAAGAAAGAACGAGTCGCTCGTAATGAAGGTCCTCACGGTGACGACGTCGTTGATCCACTCGAAATCTATGATATCCTTCTTCTACTATTCTTGGTTTGATATTTTTTATATGATCTTGAACGAGTTAATTGGCTAAGATCTAATTTAGATTTCAATTGCATTTTTTAGCGGACAAATAGTAACTTCCGTATTTGCTTTTCTTCTTTTCTTTATCATTATAATTAGAAAACGAAGCTAAAGAAATGTAAAAAAAATGTTGTGATCTTTGACTGGAAGAGCAAATTTCGTGAGGGATATTAGAGATCCTGAACATCCGTATTCTTTAGAGCAGCTTAGTGTTCTGTCTGAGGAATCAATAACTGTTGATGAGAAACTGGGCCGAATTCTGTGAGTATTTTCTCACTTTAATTTCGATTTAAAATTCGTAAAATTGTGTAAAACGGAGCTTGAAAATAGTAAATTTTAGTTTTCAGGTTCATTTTATGAACTTTGGTGTTTGATTTATAGTTTAATTTAAGGGGATTTTCTTTTTCGTTGCTGCTTCTTCCGCATTTATTTATTTATGAGGTAATATAGTTGATTCATTGTTTAGGATAACTTTCACTCCCACTATCCAGCATTGCAGCATGGCTACAGTAATCGGTCTGTGCCTAAGGGTTAAATTAAAAGAATGTTTTCCTCCACATTTTAAGGTGAGTTTTTGTTCTATAACCAAAGTTTATGATGTTTTGTTTAAATTTTCCCGTCAATTAATCTTCAGAAAAGTGAAATTCTATTGCGTTGTTTCCGTAGAAATAAATACTACTGAAAATGGATTCAGTTCCATCTTAAGTTCAAAGTGATGAAAACTAAGCTGTTGTTATTTGTTAATGATTTATCCTTGTAGGTTGATATTAAAGTCGCCCCCGGATCTCATGCTGATGAAGAATCAGGTGAAATTAGATAGCTTGTAAAAGTTTTCTCAGCAACAATTTTGAATACTTTCCCAGAAAAGCATTACTTTTGTAATGTTGGGGACTGATTTGTTCAAGTTTTAATGTTGATATATATATATATATAGCCATATAGGATAACTTGAAGAGCATAGCTGACAAATTTTGTTTTCCCTTGCTAAAGTGAGAACTCCCTGTGTTGAAATATATCATCTAGGACTCTTACCACTTCTTTATTCGTTTTTTTCCCTAAATGAATTTTAATTTACATGGCAATGCAGCAATTAACCCAAAAAAATTAAAAATTCCACCATTGGAGATGGAAAAGATGTTTATAGATTCATATAGGCGGTCTTCTTTTAATGGAATTTCTTTGATGTGATTTAAGACATAATGGGATTTCAATGTTTTAACTTGTTCTTTCTTAACAAAAGTGAAGGGATTTTATTTCCTAGAAAGATGAGAGATAGAATAAATGAAGAGAATGTATGATACTGGAATTCAGGTGTTAAAGTCTAAGGATATATATTCGACAAAGATGTTCAAAGGTTTTACGTGTATTTGAAGTGTCCTTATATTAGGTAGTTAAAAGAAAAAAAAAATAGAGTTTGAGCAACATAGAACAGATTAAGAGAATTATACATTCGTTTGAATTACTCAACTGCTATACTAGTTTTCCGTTCATCAACCTTTCTTGCTCTTGTGAGTTATAAAGTCTTTTAAAATTCGCATGTCATGTAAGCGATTTCTAGATGTAATGTTTTATCCCTATAGAAGCAGCTTATCTCTTTCACCATCCTTACCTCTCAGTCTCCTGACTCCTTGATCTAATTTTTAATATGTTCACCATGTTCATTCTTCAGTTAACAAGTTGTTGAACGATAAAGAAAGAGTTGTTGCTGCCTTGGAGAATCCTAACCTTCACCAACTTGTGGACGAGTGCCTTTACTCCAAAGAACTTTGAAAACAAGTAAGGTCGGCTGTTTTAAAGCGTATTGTACAGGGTAAACATCAGCCAGCTCTAAATGCAATAAGAAATAACTTAGTTGCAACGTAATTCTCATTTGCGGAATGTATATGCCTTATGTGTGTTGTCGTTGTACTTTGCAGAAGAGTGTACCTAGGTTATTTCGATGTTTTGTTTTTGTTTATTGTGATTATTGTATTATTTTTTTTGCGTTCTTTCATATGGCAATTTGTGACAATGAAAAGCATGAGAAACTTTGCAGAAGCAGTGGCATGTTAGTTGCAGTAGTGGTTGTGCAGCATTTTCCTTTTTATTTGAAAACTTCGTTCTCGTTTTTGAAGCATTCTGTTTTTTTTTATAAAAAAAAAAAAACTGTTGAGAGTGGAGAGCATGAAATAAGATGCGATATGCAACCATAAATTATAAATCATAATTTTTCTCCGCCGAGTCCTCATGAATATTTGCAATTTCTGGAAAATTTTAAAGGCAAAGTTAAAAAATGGTTATTAAATTATTTTAAAATGATTTTTAGATATTAATTTTTTAAAATTTATAAAATAAATATTAAATTTTAGATTTTATTAAAAAATTAGCATCGCAATGTTAGCTGTCGTTAATTGTATTTAAGGTGATGACATAACACAATAAATATCTCATTCGATCTGTCAACTGTAATTAAACTTTTATTTTTAGTGTTTTTTAGCCTACAACATGGGTTTTTTTTTTTTTGTTGTCGAAGGGCATTATCTCTGACATTGAAACTTTGCTTCGTGACTATTGGTGGTTGGGTCGAGCTTCTGCTAGGGGGTGGCTTTTAGTTGCTTAGCACTCAATCTGCCAACCTAAGTGCCTTGGAGGGATGGGGTTTCATGATCTTTGACATTTTAACATTGCTCTCCTGAGTAAACAACTATGGTGTTGTCTTCGCTCGCCTATTATTTTGGTGGCTCGGGTTCTCTCTGCCAAATACTTTCTCTCAAGAGATATCTTTGTGGCTCGTTTAGGTGATTACTCATTGTTAGGAAGCTAGGTTTAGCTACGAATGTTGAAGAACAATGAACCTTTCTTATTCATTCAAGTACATCGATTACATTGGTTTTATAGTAGTTAAACAGCAGCTTTACAATGTACCTAGCTCAACTACAACTAACCCAACTGCCTGCTAACAACTTCAACTCCCTTAACCAACCTTAACTGCCTAGTTACTCTAATACTCATCTTATGCTTGGCTTTGTCTTTATACCGCTCTTGTGGTGATGAGGTTTTCACCGACAAATCAACATCAACAATGATGAACGCATGCATTGTGACCGATGGGAAGGTAATTTGCCTCTTCAATCTACTTATGCTCATAAATCTGCTACGTCGATCTGTTGCCAATAGTTCATGCTTCCAGATTCTACGGCCTGAGATTCTCATTATGTTTTTACTTTTTTCATGCCTGTTGATGCTACACTAATCCTCGGCTGTCTGATTACACCGGTTTCAGTTAATGTCCGAGTCTGGAGTGGTCACTCTTCTGAAGTGTACAATATTTGTTCCGGTTATTATTATCTTATGTGCCAAAGTCAACCGCCACCGTTTTCTTCTCCCCTTTGGCTATCTATGGCAAACTTATCTCTTCCACATAAAATCAAGTTGCTTGGTTGGCGTCTGGCACACGAGGCACTGGCCATTAGACGTCGACTAACATTGGTGGGACTAGTTACTGGACGTTGCTGCATGTGTGGTGTCCGATGAAAACGTCTTACACACCCTTCAAGGTTGTCCTGGTGTCACTGCAATTCTTCATGCAACTAGATATTTTTCACCGGTATTTTATCCACCTCGGTCATTGGTTGGTGCTTGGTTACAATTGTTATTCACAATCCTACCTCTACACTCACTATTGTTTCTCCATGTCTTGTATAACATTTGGCACCATCGTAATGTTTTCGAACATCAAGGCTGATTTCTACCAAGCTGGCAAATGCTCCCATCTAATTAGGTTCTTCTTTCGGCATTTACTGCAGTTTAAGATAGATCAGTATCCTATCCTCCTCTTCTGGACAATCCGATCATTGGTGTAAACCGACTCTACACACGGTCACCATTAATGTCGACAATGCTTGTCCATCATCTTCTAGAACTCCGACCATTGGCGTACTTGCTCGAGATCATCAGGGGACGGTTATTACCGCACGTGCCATTCTGCTTGTCAGTCCTTGTGTGCCTAGTTTTGACGAGGCGACTACTATACCCTATGGTGTTTATCTAGCACTCGAATTGGATTTTCGTAGGTTTAAATTTAAAGCGGTGTTATAAATGTTATTCGACAATTGGTTTCTTCCTCTGCTAAATTATCGGTGATGAGTTTCCTCCTCGTGGAGGCTCGCCAATTATTTCATGCTCATGCTCATATTAGTGTCCATCGCATTCGTCGTTCCACCAATATGATTGCTTATGGCCTCGTACACTACGCCTTATCTGTTTATAGGTTGGTTTATTATGCATATAAATAAGGGATGAAAACGGTAAGATTGGGTTGGATTTTCGTTCAATCTAATCCAATCAGAAAAATATACATTCAATTTGAATCTGATTCGATCGAAAAATATTTATATCCATCGACTCGACCTGATCTGTTATTCAAGAAACATATGTTATTCAAGTGAAAGATAATTGGATTGAAATTTATAATTGTGAGTATATACGTATAATGTATAATGTTTATTATAAAATATGATATAAAATTAAGTGATTAATTTTATTATATATATCATAGATATTAAAGTGTCATAAAAATAATGTGTAGATATCATAATTTATAATTTGATGATAAAAAATTATAAATAATCAAAAAATTATTCAATAATAAATTATATAAAGAAGTAGTGGTCCAGTCCAAATTCTAATAACTTTTTTATTTCCGTCTTCTGTTGAAATGACGTGGGAGATATAATTTGGATTTTATCAGTGTAAAAAAGCGCGGGACGTCACGCCAACACATCGCGGAGATGCATAAATGTACGGTTGAAAAGAAACGACGTCACTTAGGTACTTATTCAATTTCTCAAGAGCAAAAACTCACTGATTGAGAAGAGTCGAGAAGTAAACCGAGAAAGAAAATGGTGCACAGCGCTTATGATTCCTTCGAGATCCTCAACGATTGTCCCGCAAGAATCGATGCCGTCCAATCCTACGGATCGAAACTCCTCGTTGGCTGCTCCGATGGGTCTCTTCGAATATGCGCTCCTGATTCCTCAGGCGCCGACCGATCTCCACCGTCCGACCCGCACTCGTTGCGGAAGGAACCTTACGCACTGGAGAGAACTGTTACAGGGTTTTCAAAGAAGCCTCTTCTTTCTATGGAGGTATTGGAATCAAGAGAACTACTTTTGTCACTCTCTGAATCGATCGCTTTTCATCGGCTCCCCAATTTGGAGACTATCGCTGTGATCACCAAAGCTAAAGGAGCTAATGTCTACTCTTGGGACGATCGTAGAGGCTTTCTATGTTTTGCTAGGCAAAAAAGGGTTTGCATTTTCAGGCACGACGGTAATTTCTTTGATTTTTCCTTTTTCTCATTTTCATTCACCGGTAAATCTATGTTTCTAAACTTTTCCCCTATTTAAAGGAGTTAAAGAAGCAAAACCAAAGTCTGTTTGAATACAGAGCAAGCATATTTGACCGGTTGGCCAAGTTGCTCATCTTTGTTCCCTCATATTCCCTTAGGTTAGGTAATGAGTTCTAGAACCTATAGGAGCACTTTGCTTCTTTCCCTTTTCCCTCCCCTCTAAGATTAGGATTAGATTTAGAATGTATTAAAAAAATCTGTTTGAATATATAAGAAAATGTCATTTTTTTAAAATGTACTCTTTCTGTAGACCAAATGCATAATTTACTGCTATATTTAATAATTAATTAGAATTAGTGTGTCATCTGAATAATTTGTTTATAGTTAATCAGGGTTTTTTTTCTTTTTAGAAGCTTTCCTTTTTGGTTAATGAAAAAGCAAAAGGCAAAAGTAACAATCAACAATCCTTGTTGATTTGATTTATTTTGTGATTTGGATTTGATAGTTGGATTTAGATTTGTGGAATTTTGTTGCCTGCTAACTCTTGAATGAAATTGGTTTGAAAATTAATGTGTAGGAGGTCGTGGGCTTGTGGAGGTGAAGGATTTTGGTGTTCCAGATACAGTGAAGTCAATATCATGGTGTGGTGAGAACATATGTCTAGGTATTAGAAAGGAATACATGATATTTAATGCCACAAATGGTGCATTGTCTGAGGTGTTTTCTTCGGGGAAGATAGCACCTCCTTTGGTTGTCACTCTTCCATCCGGGGAACTTATTCTTGGGAGGGTACGACTTTAATAATTTATTGGTGGCATTTGAGTTTGGTTGTTAAGAGTAATGTGATGTGCCGTTCTTAGGAAAATATTGGTGTCTTCGTGGATCAAAATGGGAAGCTTCTTAAAGCTGGTAGGATATGCTGGTCAGAAGCTCCTACTGCTGTTGTCATCCAGAAGCCATATGCAATAGCTATGTTTCCGAGGCGTGTTGAGGTAGTGTGACTAAATCCAAAGAAGATTGGATTTTACCTATCTTAAAGTTTGTGCACTTTCATTCATTTATTCTTTGCAGATTCGCTCCCTTCGAGATCCATATCCTTTGATACAGACTATTATCCTCCATAATACTCGTCATCTTATAAAAAGTAACAATGCCATAGTTGTAGCATCAAATAACTCAGTTTATGGGCTCTTCCCTGTTCTTATTGGTGCACAGGTACTTCTATATTCTTAGGAAGTTCAACACTATCATATGAAACTTGATCCATCCCATTGTTATGCTTTAACATCATATTTTGCCTCAGAAACCTTTTTAAAATTTTTGTTGACTATGACATGCAAATGCTAACACTAAAGAAGTGCTTTGAACATTGCATCAAAAGATTCGTACTTGCATTGCAGATTGTTCAATTACAGCATCTGGAGATTTTGAGGAAGCATTGGCCTTGTGTAAAATGCTTCCGCCTGAAGATGCAAGCCTTAGAGCTGCAAAGGAGGGGTCTATTCATATAAGGTGGATTTTCCCTCTTAACAGTTATTACTTTGTGCAACTATATCAAGTCAAGTGGCCTGTATTATGTTTCATAATAATTATTGACGTGCTTATCGCATGTTTAAGATGCTACTGCATCTGTATACCCCTTCTAGAACACTTTTTGACATAGCCTACTCTATTTTCTCAAGGTCCTTTCCATAATGGAATATGGAACATCTATTTCTTACTTGAAGCCTGTCTTTTTTTCTTAGTATATTAATCATAAATTTCTTCAGGTTATTCAGGCCTATTGTTTGTTCCTGGCATTATACAGTATGGTTAAACTGTATTATCATGTTGTTGCAGATACGCTCATTATCTTTTTGACAATGGATGCTATGAGGAGGCAATGGAGCACTTTTTGGCATCTCAAGTAGATACTACTTATGTGCTTTCTTTGTATCCATCCATTGTTCTTCCAAAAACAACTACAATTCCCGAGCCAGAGAAGTTGTTGGATGTCTATCTGGATGCTTCACAACTTTCAAGAGATTCATCTTGCCTGTCAGATGATCTGGAAACCTCGCTTACACAACCCTCAGAATCTGATGAGAATGCAGCACTTGAGTTCAAGAAAATGAGCCACAATACTCTCATGGCTCTTATTAAGTACCTACAAAAGAAGAGATCCAGTATTGTAGAGAAAGCTGCTGCTGATGGAACAGAAGAGGTAGTTTTAGATGCTGTTGGGGATAATTTTACTTCAACTAGGTTTAAGAAGTCAAATAAGGTGAGGTTAATTTCACTTTTCATCAATGCGTGTTATAGCGGAGCATATTTTATGATCCTATGTGTACATTAGAGTTCAACTTTTTGCTGAAACACAATTTTACAGACACAAACCAACTTAATTGTGCATATATTCAATCCCAATATGCTGTTAATATCCCATTTCTCTTCATATCTTAAAAATTTATAGAAGTATTCTTCTTCCGTGATCTAATACTATGTTTGGTCCCTTAGGGGCGTGGTAACATTTCAATTAACTCAGCTGCTAGGGAGATGGCAGCTATACTGGATACAGCCCTCCTCCAAGCTCTTCTTCTTACTGGACAATCAGCAGCAGCTTTAGATTTGCTGAAAGGTCTTAACTATTGTGATGTAAAAATATGCGAGGACCTTCTTCAAAAAGGGAATCATTATGCTGCTCTGCTAGAACTTTACAAAAGTAACTCAATGCACCGTGAAGCTCTTAAACTACTACAACAATTAGTGGAAGAGTAAAAAACAAACCAATCGCAGGCTGGGCTCATCAAAAAGTTCAGTCCCGAGGCAATTATTGAATATATCAAGGTCAGTTTGCAGTAGCAGGAAACATTTCTGCTCTTATTGCATTAAAGTATTTTAACTTGATTTATCGATACTAAATACGTTTATGTTATGGGAGCATTGGGATTTTGGAGCAATCTATGCCGTGTGGAACATGGAAGATAAATCTTCCTTCTTTATGAAGGAAACTATATGAAGTTTACCCAGAATAATATAAGAAGTCATAATTTGTTATGGCCTGACCCTATGGACCATGTTTTCTTGGCATTCAGCATTTTTACTGCTTTTATTTGATGCAATCTTTTTGTCCTCGGCTCAAGGTCATTCTATGATAGAACTTTTATATGATGAAAACTTTGGCTGGTTTTATTTGCAGCCTCTTTGTGGCACCGATCCAATGCTTGTGCTCGAGTTCTCAATGCCTACTCTTGAAAGCTGTCCAACCCAAACCATTGAGATGTTTTTGTCTGGAAATATTCCCGCAGACATGGTCAATTCTTATTTGAAGCAGCATGTTCCAAGCATGCAGGGTAGGTATTTGGAACTTATTCTTGCAATGAATGAAAATGGGATCTCAGAGAACCTGCAGAATGAAATGGTAAAGACCTTTTGCTTTAATTAAAATAACTTATCATTTGAAGCCACTAAAGCTCTCATAGTTTCCACTTCTGTTGATGTTGGTTATAGTGCAGCTCATATAACTAGCAATGACTTTTGTAGGTACAAATCTATCTCTTAGAAGTACTTGAATGGTATTCAGAACTAAGTGCTCAACAGATATGGGATGAGAAGGCTTATTCTCCAACGAGGAAGAAATTATTGTCTGCATTGAAATGCATCACAGGATACAATCCAGAGGCTCTGTTGAGACGTCTTCCTCCAGATGCTCTATTTGAAGAGCGTGCAATTTTGTTGGGAAAAATGAACCAACACGAGCTTGCTCTATTACTATACGTTCATAAGGTAGTTTCTGCCATGGTTCATAAACCTAAAAAATGCTGAACCTTTTGTTATGCCAAGGGCCAAGGCCACTATAACACAATTTTTTAGAAGAGTTGCATATATATTAGTCCATTCATACCTTTTCACCCCTCCTTTTCTTTTCAAAGTAAAATCTGATGTTTCTCATTTTAAATATGCTTCTAATAATGAATTCCTCTTGACCTTTATAGCTTCATGTACCTGAAATGGCACTGGCCTATTGTGATCGGGTTTACGAGTCTGTGGTTCATCAACCACCGGGAAAATCTTCTGGCAATATATACCTCACTCTTTTACAGATTTATCTGAATCCTCAAAAAGCAACCAAGAACTTTGAAAGGAGAATTGCAAATTTGGCATTATCCCCAAATACAAGTGTTCAAAAAGTTGGTTCAGCAGCTTTAGTGAGATCTAAAGGAGGACGTAGGAAAATTGCCTCAATAGAAGCTGCAGAGGATATGCGTATTAGTTCGAGCCACACTGATAGTGGTAGGAGTGATGGTGATAATGAAGAATCTAGTGAGGAAGGAAATTCCACTATCATGTTTGATCAGGTACTTGATCTTTTGAGTCGAAGGTGGGACAGAATCAATGGAGCTCAGGCACTTAAACTCTTGCCAAGGGAGACTAAACTACAGGTATTTTGTAACAACTGAATGCTTACAAAATCTCATGAAACAGTTGCATCTGAGTCTGTGGTTATAAGTTCTTCATGAATATGGTTGGCCCCTCAAAGATACGTTGCTAGATTCCTTTTAGGCATCTGAGTATCAGTGGTAGGTTATTTCTTTAAGGTATTTTTGTCTTCCACCTGCAGAACTTGCTTCCATTTCTGGAACCTCTTCTGAAAAAATCCAGTGAAGCATACAGGAACTTCTCTGTCATCCAGAGGTTGAGGCAGAGTGAGAACCTACAGGTATGGTGTTACTTAACAAAAAAAAATCTGCGCATAAATGACTTATCATATAAGATCTTCCTGGCAGCTTATGTATCTATATGATGTGTATATAATATCTTCCTGAACATGGTAGCCCCCTTAAGCCTACTTTGTTTCTTGGTTTTCTTTCGTTCAAGCTTCTGTCTCAACTCTCTAATCATATGCGACAGGTGAAAGATGAACTCTACAACCAGAGAAAAGGGGTGGTGAAAATCTCGAGTGATAGTATGTGCTCTCTCTGCAACAAGAAAATTGGAACAAGTGTATTCGCTGTCTACCCAAATGGGAAAACATTGGTTCACTTTGTTTGCTTTAGAGATTCACAAAATATGAAAGCAGTAACCAGAGGCTCACTACCAAGGAAGCGATGATGTGGAAGCACATGCATAAGTAGGGTGGATAACCGTTAGTCATGTCAGGATGCTACTCAAATGCCAGAATCAAAATTCAAAAGCTCAGAATCAGTTTTGCAGGCATTTTTGTTTATAAGAGCCTTACCTCAGGAGTACTGTACTTTTCACATAATTCGACTCCGGCTATGAAGCTCTGAAGTTGAAAGCAGTGCTTCAGTGGCAGCACGGGAACGGGAGTACGGCAATTATTTGATTTCAGAAACATCAATCACTTAAACTAGTTTGAGCATGTGTGATGATGGAGTTCTCGGAACTCTTTCCTGTTTTATTTTGTTACTGTATTGTTCAAAAACTTTTATTGTAAAACTATTGTTGTACTGGTATAAAAACGCTTATCTTTGATAGTGACACATTAGATTTTCCCAACAAAAGCATAAACAACAACTCCAATTCGAGACCCCTCCTTCGGAGGATCTGTGTGTAAAACCTCAACGTCGAACAGTTTCTTCGCTTTCTTGAAAAACGTAGAGTCCTTTTTCCACCTTCTCAAGTGAGCCATAACGAAAACTTTCTTTTCACCCCCTCTTGCCCCTCCATTCAACAGAAAACGCAGCGTTTGGATCAATGGCTCGAACAGATGATCGTGATAAACCACATCAGAAGCCAAGACAAGATCGAATTCCCGCCCAATTACCTCCATGTCATTAGCCTCTCCCCACCTCAGCGGCGTCACGTCGACGGTCCCACCTCTTCGAGCTACCACGTCAGCATTCGCGTCTGCGTTGAATTTGAGGTTGGGGATGACGTGCGGCAAGTCTGTCATCGTCACATTAGCTCCTATAGTGACGGCCGCCGCGATTCCGACAAGGCCAGTACCAGAACCAAGCTCCAGGATTTTTAGTTTCCGACCATTTTCACTACCGTTAGATAAGGCCGTTAGTGTGGTTGCGAGGGGGCTTTCGCTAAGGTGACTGAGATAGTCATCAAGAAGCTTAACGAGAGCTGTAGCAGCTGGCCAGAGCTGGAAAGAAAGCCCTTCGGAAGGAAGCTGTCTAATCACAACCATTGACTTGATGGAGCGGATGTAATGTTTCTGCAATTGTGGCTTCGCTGCACCGTCAAATAGCGTAGTAAGCTTCTTCTCTTCACCTTCTTCATCAGGCAAGATAATTTTAAAGGGATCTATATCAACTTCATCGTCTTCTAGAGTAGCCATTTCTTTTGACGTTGTTTCTTCGCGCCGCCAATGGATCAAAGCAGGTACGGTATCTTTCTCTAGGGTTGGCCAAACATAGACGACGTGGATTATTATTTTAACATATTTATTATATTGTTTGCCAATTATCCCTATTGACTGTATTTCCAATTTTAGCCTTTTGACTTACCTCGTTACTATCGACTAATTGAAGACATTTTTGTCCATTTACAAAGTTCAGGACTATATATACCCTTGGATGTAAAATTTTAAATTTGAGATATCCAAAGGTCTGTTTGGTCAAGAGCGAGAGAGTGGAGTACATAGGAGGAGCGAAGATGATATAAGCTATGATGGTGATGAACACTCTGATACATAGTAGAGGAAAAAACAAAAAAGAGCACTTATACAAAGTGAAGAAAAATTAAAAGACGTGTTGAAAAAAAATTAATTTTTTTTATATAGATAAAAGAAAAAAAGGGACTTATAAATAGGTTTTATATCATAAAACACTAACCACGATTCCTATAAAATAGCACAAATTAAGACATCAACTCTGCTAAATAATAAATCCCTAAAAATTCGGTCAAACCCACCAACAACTAGAACTTCCAATGAATATTAATAAATATGAAATAAAACATTTAAATCTTAACACCCTCAATATACAAATATCAATTTAAAAGAAAGAATTAACACTCTGCAAAGTCTTCCTTTAGAGCAGCACGTGAACAAACTCCAAGAAGACCACTCAACTTCACAAATGTAGCCAAGAGGCTTGGTCTGTATATCTGCAACTTGTTCTTCACTTTGACAATAAACCAATTTGATTGTTCATCATTGCTGAGATCTCTTAAAAAATAATATTTCACATCGATATGCTTGCTTCTTCCATGTAGCACAGGATTTTTGGAGAGTTTGATTGCTGAGTTGTTATCACAAAAAACTGTAGTAGCTTCCACTTACTTGAACTGTAGCTCTTCAAGAATTTTTCTCAACCAGACAGCTTGACAAGCACAAACTGTTGCAGCAATAAATTCAGCTTCTGTAGTTGACAAGGTGACAATTTGTTAATTCTTAGAAGACCATGAAATAGCCCCTATGCCCAACATAAAAAAATAGCCCGAAGTGCTCCTTTTATCATCTTGATCTCCTGCATAATCACTATCAGTAAACTCGAACAGTTTTAACTTTTCACCCTTCTTGTAGAACAACCCAAAATCTCTAGTTCCTTGCAAGTAACGAAGGATTCTCTTGGCAGCTAATAAATGCATTTCTATTGGATTCTCCATATACCTACTTATTAAGCTCACAAAATACATTATGTCTGGTCTTGTTGCAGTTAAATACATCAAATTGCCAACAATTTGCTTGTAAAGTGTGATGTCCACCTTCTTCCCTTCATGCTCTTTGTTTAGCTTCAAGCCAAACTCAGTTGGAGTGCTTACAAAATTGCAATCCTTCATTTGAAATCTATCCAAAATATCTTGTACATACTTCTTTTGAGGAATAAAGATCCCATTAGCTGATTGCACTACTTCTATGTCAATAAAGTAATGCATCATACCAAGGTCATACATTTCAAATTCAATCATCATAGATTTCTTGAATTCTTTAAACATGGCACCATCATTTCCAGTAAATATAAGATCGTCTACATATAAGCAAACAATGAATAATTTCCCCTTATCTCTAATTTTAACAAAAAAGTGTGTGCTCATATGGACATTTGTGAAAGTCTTCTTTCAAAAAATAAGCCTCAATGTGACTATACCAAGCTCGTGGAGCTTGTTTTAAGCCATAAAGAGCTTTCTTTAATCTATACACTTTATGATCATTTCCGATCTTAATATGACCAAGAGGTTGTTCTACAAATACCTGTTCCTCCAAGTTTCCATGCAAGAATGTCGATCTAACATCTAGCTGGAAAATAGGCCATGAGTTCTGCGCCGCCAATGCGATCCCTAATCTGATTATATCATGTCTTGCAACGGGAGAAAAAACTTTTGTATAATTGATCCCATATTCTTGCTTATATCCCTTAGCTACCAAACGCGCCTTACACTTTTCAACTTCATCATTTTCCTTTAGTTTCGTTTTGAAGACCCACTTTACACCAATGGTTTTGTGCCCTTTCGGAAGATCACTCAGCTCCCAATTATTATTTCTTTCAATGGCATCAATTTCATCATCCATCGCCTTCTTCCATTTTTCTTCTTTGACAACATTTTCAAAGGTTGTAGGATCACAATATGAAAATAAAGAAAAATGAGTGATTGGATCTTCAATTTCAGTTACCTCATAGTCTTTCATCCATGTGGGCCTTTTTCGAATACAAGGAAGAGATCGAGTTGTTGCATTGCTGTTGATAAAATTTCAGCAACTATTGGAGTTGCTTCTAATGAATTTTCAGGCATATAGGTTGCTGGAGTTGGTTCACTTTCAGAACCATTGTCCAAAAGAACTTGAGTTGGTTTCTGTCCATTCCAATCCCAAGTGTTTTCCTCATCAAAGACAACGTCTCGGCTAGTCACAATTTTATGGGTTAGTGGATTAAACAATTTATATGCTTTGGATGTTTCACTAACACCAAGAAAAACACATTTCCCCCCTTATCATCAAGTTTCTTCCATTTCTCATCCGGGATATGTGCATAAGCGATGCAGCAAAAAATTTTAAAATAATCTACAGCTGGTCTCCTTCCACTCCAAGCCTCATCGGGTCATATTTTGAACAACAAATGTAGGACTTCTGTTTAAGATGTGAATACTCCAATTTACCTCTTCAGGCCAAAAGTATTTTGGAATTCTCCCTCTTGCCAACAAGCTTCTCACCATATTGAGGATGGTTATGTGTTTCCTCTCTAATACACCATTTTGTTGTGGTGTATAAGCAATTGTCAGCTCTCTTCGAATGCCATGAACTTCACAAAAACTTTAAATTCTGTTGAGAAATATTCTCCACCACGATCTGTTCTAAGGGTCTTAATGGTCTTTTCTGTTTCATTTTCCACACGAGCCTTGAAGCTTTTAAATACACAAAAAGCTTCTGATTTTTTCTGTAAAAAATAAACCCAAGTATTTTGAGTATAATCATCAATGAAGGTAATTAAGTATCTTTTACCTCCATTAGAAAGTGGTGTCATCGAGCCACAAATATCAGAATGAATTAGCTCCAAAACTCCTTTTTCTCGCCATGACTTTCTTTTGGGAAATTGAGAACGATGTTGTTTGCCAACAACACATTCTTCACAAACTTGGGAAGGAATACTAATCTGAGGAAGACCTATCACCATATTTTTTTGTTAGAGGGTCTTCAATCCATCAAAACTCAAGTGGCCATAATGAAAATACCACAACCAAGAAGGATCATTTACTTCAATTACCAAACAAGATTGCACACTTTCAATCTTAAATGGAAACAACCTATTTGAACTCATTTGCACAACAACAATAGCTCCTCTAGTGGGATCATAAATCTCACAAACACCCTTTTGAATAGTGATTACATAACCCTTTTCTTACAATTGACCATCACTTAACAAATTACTTTTTAAGTCAGGAACATAAAAGATATTAGAAATTATTTCTCCAAAACCATTCTTGGTTCTTATCTCAATATCACCCTTTCTCATCACCCTTACAATGGAACAATCACCAAAACTTAATGTAGAATGAAAACCTTCATTTAAATAAGAAAAAGAAGTCTTACTTCCACACATGTGATTATTGCAACCCGTATCCACATACCAAACATCAGACTCAGATTCATGATTAGCTTGAACAGCCATTAACAAAGTTTCTACTTCCTTCTTTTCAGCAAAATTTGATTGCTCTTCCTTTTCTTTGTCATTAGACAACTTAGTTTAACATTCAGAATGATAATGACCAAATTTATGACATCTAAAGCACTTTACCTTGGATTTGTCAAAATGTTGATCTCGTCCTCTGCCTTTATTCGAAAATTGATCATCATTGGATTTAAAATACCTGTTGCCATCTCTATTATCACGAGCTCCCCTTCCCCTTCCTCTACCTTTACCCCTTCCTCTAGAGTTTGAGAAATGAGTATAGGTAAAAACCTTCAAAGCTTGCTCCTCTGAAGTTGAACTTCGGTTCATCTTCTGTTCATATACTAGAAAGGAGCTCTACAATTCATCAAGAGAAAATGCATATATGTCTTTCGATTCTTCAATTGAACACACAACATAATCAAAAGTTGGTGTCAAGGAACACAATATTTTCTCCACAATGGTGACATCTTCCATCTTCTCACCATGAAATCGCATTTTGTTGCTGATCTCCATAGTCCTGACACAATAGCTGGTAACAAATTCCCCATCCTTAATTTGTATAGTCTCAAAATCTTTTCTCAAAGCTTGAAGTTGAGCACGCTTCACTCTAACAGAGCCTTGATATTTTTGCTTCATTGAATCCCAAATATCTTTGGAAGTTTCTTTGCTAAGAATTGTTTCCAAGATGGGACGATTAATTGCCTGAAAAAGGTAATTTTTTGCCTTCAAATTTTTTAGCTTTCTCCCTTCCAACTCTGTTTTCTGAGCATCTGTCAGTATAACACCTTCTTCTGGTTCTGCTACTCCAGAAACAACAACCGTCCAATATTCTTTGTACCTCAAGAAGCTCTCCATAAGCATGCTCCAATTATCATAGTGACCATCAAAGCGTGAAATGACTGGATGTACAAAATTATCGGAAGACATCAAGTTCACCTTTATTTTTCTTCCCTGAAACTTGCTCTAATACCATTGATACAGAGTAGAGGAAAAAACAAAAAAGAGCACTAGTACAAAGTGAAGAAAAACTAAAAGACGTGTTGAAAATAAAAGCTAACTTTCTTCATATTGATAAAAAAAAGATACTTATAAATAGACTTTACATCATAACACACTAACCACGACTCCTATAAAATAACACAAACTAAGACACTAACTCTACTAAATAACAAATCTCTAAAGATTCGGTCAAACCTACCAACAACTAAAACTTCCGATGAATATTAATAAATATGAAATAAAACATTTAAATCTTAACACACTCGAGGCAAGCCTCGCCTTGCAAAATTTTCCGAATATCTGGTAAACTTGCTTTCTCTTTTTGATATTTTTTATCTCATTTTATTTTTTTTAAATAATTGTAGCGAACGTCGTGACCTTCTTAATATTAACTAATTCGATTTCCTTTGCTATCCATGTCGCTTTGAAATTGTTGAAATCACGAGAAACAACAGGAGCTTATACGCAGCGTTTTTGGAGGTTCGATCTCTCACTTACTACTTAGCTGTAATTAATTTGAACTTCCCTCGGTTTGGATCGCATGAACCTTAGATGCATTTTTGTATTCACGTTCATTATTACCCCTAATCGGTTATTATTGACTTTGCACTTGATTTTCCGTAACATTTCATTTTCTTTATTGCTTTCGATTTTGATATTGGTCATTCAACAGTCTTGTGCAGTAGACCTGAGAACGTTAGCAATTTCGTAGAGGCTGAATCAATTTTTGGTCTGGTAATTTCCTTGATTTTCTTTATAGTTTCTTGATTTGCAATTTGATTCTTGTTAATCACTGAAATAGCTTTATTTTACCTCCTTTTTGTCGTACCGTTTAATTGCTTTTTAATTTTCACTTGCAGGATAGTCGCCTTGTTTACAAGCATCTTGCTACTCTTTATTTTGTTTTTGTATTTGAGAGTTCTGAAAATGAGCTAGCCATGCTTGACTTGATTTAAGGTAATTCTATTTTTTCTTGTAGAGTTACTTATGGTATGGTTCTATCTAAGTTAAGATTTCAGTTACTCAATTGTTTGAGGTGTTTGAATATTTATATCTTACATTATAGGAATGAAAAGTTTTCATAAAGCTGATTACAGCAGTTTGACGGCCTTTGTGATGATTATTGTTGAATTCAGTTTAATTACACCGTTCTATGAAATTGATTTTATTGTTTGAGCACTGGAATTAATGATCACTGTAGTTGTGTCATCAAATTTAGTTAACTTTGGTGTCTTTCAAGTGGAAAGTTTAGATTGCATCGGAAAGCTTCCTAGATGTCAACTTGTATATAACCATTTTTTTTGCATGAACGATGGTAGCAATTATTGTTATTAAAATGTAAGCTAAATGGAATTGTTGGCTCTAAAATTACTTGTTGTCTGATAAGATCAATATACTGGGTTCTCATGCATTTTCTTTACAAACTAGAATGCTGGATGTAACAATAATTGCTGATATTTATTTCAAATATTGGATAATTTTACTTACTTTAGATGTGATGCCTTCAGTTCTTGTGGAAACATTAGACAGATGCTTCAAGAATGGTTGTGAACTTGACATTGTGTTCAATTACAGAAAGGTTAGTATTCCTCTCATTACTTATCAGTATATATTTAGTGCCAGGGAATGTTAAACTCTGCATGCAAATGAGATCTTGTGTTTTTATTGGAATAGTAAACACAAAATGTGTTTTTATTTATAATTTTTACTTTTGAGTACAAGAGGATAACGCCTATGCTAGTTTTGGAATATATATTTGAGGGCGTACTTCAGGTTTCAGATATTATTTGCTGGAAGAGAAGGCCTTATCTACTGTCATGGGCGCAAGTGTAAGTGTTAGATGTGAGTATGTGTTAGATGTGAGTATGTGTCCAATACGAATGTGTTTAATTCTTTAGTATTCCCATATATTTGGAGGGTTCTCGGAAGGTCTCCCCGCACCAATTTCCTAATATATGTCGAACATTGATATCAGATGGATACTTCAATAAAAATGAAAACTTGGATTAACATGCTTTATTATGATGCTTGGTTTTCTCTGTTATGACATCATTATAATGTCCTAGGAGTACACTCAAAACTGATTTAATGGCAATTGAACACTTCATTACTGCACTATTCTGATTTAAGTCTATCATATAATTGCTTTTGTTTGGTGCTGTTCCATCCTCACCGCTTTTGGCTTTGTCTATATCTTCATTTTATTCAAACCTTCGATAACTTTTATGCCGATACAAGATCAACAGAAATTATAAGAGCAGTCGAAGAGATATCAAAGTGCTCTCTCTCTCTCTCTCTCTTTGTGTGTGAACTGTGAAGCATGCTACGACACCAGCATCTGCATATTTTGGGCATGAGTACTTGTATATAATCTTATAAATATAAAGTAATTTTAAAAAAAAACTTGAAATTACTTGTGTTAGACACATAATCATATCTAACGTTTAAAGGATAGTAATCATGTTCATGCATGCATGTGATTTTTATTCTGCCCCCATTTGCATTGCATTTGTACTTATTAACAGATGACCTTTAACCATGATGTAGGTTAGAAGCTGCGTCAAATGCAATCACACTCATCCCGAAATCTGCTTCTGGTTGGCTAAGTAGGTAGTTCTGCACCCGAATGCTGTTAAAATTGATCCTTGAATTATTTTCTTCAATGTGAGTTGATAACATCTTTATTTTAACCAACATTTTGGGCCCGTGGTGAAGGGTGTGTATATTGATGACAACATTAGGTCCTAGGTTTGGTATCGAATACTTCCTTCTCCTTTCCCTTCTAAAAAAAGGAAGCTACAATAATTCCATTACATAAGAAGTTAAGCCTAAAATAAACATATTATAGAAAATGATATGGCCATTACATAACCTTGTTGAACCATGAATCCATTAGATCAAGTATAAACAAAAAGAATCACCAAGGACTTGAGAGATTGGGCCGTCATGGGTTAAATAAAGTGAGCATCATTGGTTAAATAAATTAAGCCGCCATCTGCTCCAAAAAAAATGCGTAAGGTGCCACCTTCGGGCGAGGTCAAAGCCAGTGGTGCGATGGGAGGCACAGACAGTGCAGACCAAAAACATTGCATGGCAGTAAAACCACATTTTGCAACTATTGCTCGATGGCCCCATTTAGCAAAAGCATGAATCAGTAATTCACATTTGTGGATATGCATATTGTAAATTTTATTTTATCAACAGACTAATTTTAAACACTCAATAGTGTAGCTGATTTCTCTTTTGGCCAGCAATCGTATAGTTGATTAAGTGATGGAGGAAAAAAAATCATAATATGCGTTAAATAAAGGAATCTAAGAGACCATACAGAGCTATAATCGTTAAACTTAATGGCACGGGTAAATTCATCAGGAACAACAATTTGCGGCATCAATTCCTGCAACAGATATTACGCACAGCCAATGGTAAATGAAAGTAAATTTAAAAGCGCAATTTAGTTACCAGAATGCATATGCTCGCTTTCTTTATGTTGATAACACTAATTTTTCAACCATGCAACCGAATAAAAATGCTCGAAGACTGAACCACAGTACCATAAGGCTGGCAATAAAATTTAGTACACTATGTTTATTTTTTTATTATACGTTGATGGTCTCTAGTAGTTGCCATCAGTTATTGTGGGTTTAATTTATACTGGTTTTTATGATCCATTGCATTTACTATCAGTTATTTTAGTGGATTGTTTATACTAGAAAAAGAAAAAAATAGGGGCAGGTTCTTTTTAGGAAAAAGATCCCTCGAAGTCCAACTTGGTGGTTGGCGTGGACACTCGGTTCAATTTTCGCGAATGATAATTGAAAGTTTTATCATTATTGCAGTGTTTAGAAATATTAATTAGTTGTGAACTCCTTTGTCAACTTGGTCCCATGGTCTAGTGGTCAGGACATTGGACTCTGAATCCAGTAACCCGAGTTCAAATCTCGGTGGGACCTTTTTCTTCCCTATTTCCACTTATTGTTTTCTCTTTTCCACACCATGATTTCCACCCCATTGCGGCTAAGGGAACTTGGGGAAACAAAATTCAAAAATTTAAGATTTGATTGGAGTCATTAAATTTGGTTCAGTTTTATTAAACTATATCTGATTTAGTTGTAAAAGCCGGTTTATTAGGGCTGAAGGAATTTAGAAAAAAAATGAAGAAAATTAAGGTTGGTTTAAATAATTCTTTTCATAAAATGCATTTTGATGTTTAAATAATTCTTTTAATAAAATGCATTTTGATTATTATTTATATCAACTTTGTTTTAGTTTGATTTTTTATTTAGATTTAAGATATAATTTTAATTTCATAATCGATTCAAATTAGTAATAATATCTTTCATTTTAATTGTATCAATTTGATCTTTAGATTTTTAGAAGTATATCAATGTTGTCATTTGACCAACGGATAAATTATAAATTATAAAAATATTAAAAATTGATCGCTTTTATAAGAAAAAATCTTTTATTTTCTCACGTCAGCTTAAGTCTATCATTATTTCTGAAACTTATTCTCAGTCGAATCAACCTTCTTTAAAGTAATAAATCTAAATCTTCAAGGTTAGATTTCGACATTAGAAAAATCTCTTGTGATTGGATTTCAAAATTCAGACCTCTAGAAGTGTCATTTTAGCTTTCTTAAACCTCAAGAAACACCTGACATTTAATCTTAAGCTACACATAACTTCAAAACATATTCTAAACATCTAAAATCACCCAACGTGTATTGTTTACCCAACAAGCAATTTACATACAACCTATTGTCTATCATCAAGCATTCATGTCATATTATTTTAATAGTCTGTGGTGACTATAAGGTAGAACATATTTATAACTTTTTTAATCAATTGACAACGTGCATGCACCACGCAGATGTAGCTGCTCGAATCTGGAACCTCTAGGAAGAACAATATTTTCTTTTACCACTAAAGATAATTGATGAATTCAACTTTTCCATGTTATAACCTAGACATTTAACATGCTAGTACTACCATAACATTCCATTATCAAGCTCCTTATAACTAACAACAAGTACATATCACGCGCAACACTTTCGTTAAGTTTTTAATGATTGAGTACTAAAATAAAACAAGAATTAAACGTTAGATATAATTTTGAAATAGACGAAAGTTTAGGGGTATTTTTACATTGATTATGTTACCCAAGTCTTCGTTTTATTTTCTAATGAATGCATCCATGTCTAACACCTAACATAGGTTCTAACATAATTAAAAGTAGGATTATCCAAGTATATTTGAAAAGGAAAACAATTGACTCGCTCTCGGATTTCGAATTATCGCTAACCTGGGAAATATCCAAGGTTGAAAACTAGACTATTTCTCTGCATGTTTTGAGGTTTCAAAATGAAAATGTAATTAGCAAACGACAGATCTCCGCCAGCCAAGTAAGCGGCGATTGTCAAGCCATTGTGCCGATAACTAAAGCGCCCCATTTCCTTTCCTTTAGCGCTTGCGCCGCGGCCGTCGACCGGCTGCTAAAGCCTCTTCGCCACATTTCCCGAACCGCCGGTTCCCTAACTTGTTCAGTGGTGAGCATTGATTTGATTCTTCTTGCGACAAGACAACAAGGAATCTGGTGGTTGTCGTGGGACCCTCAATTCACAGTTCGAGAGATATAACTGGAAGTTTTGTCGTTATTATAATTTTGGTAATAAACATTATTTGTGAATTCAGCTATCATTGGTTCCATGATCTAGTGGTTATGACATTGGACTCTGAATTCATTAACCGGAGTTCAGGTCTCGGTGGGACCTTTCTCTTCCCTATTTCCCTTCCAATTGTTTTCTCTTTTCCACACCATTACGGCTAATGGAATTTGGGGAAACAAAATTAATGAAGGTTGCCCTAAAAAAAGGTTGATTTGTTGAAAATATATTTAAGGAATCGTACATTGTTGATTTTGTTGAAAATATGTTTAAAGAATTTTAGTAAGAAACGATCTACCTTCTTATTTATGTTAAAATTATCATTTTTAATTGTCTATAAAAAATATCAAATAATCATACAGCTTGATTAAGCAAAATATAAATCGGATTGAAAGAAGAAGAAAAAAGTGTTGTGTAATCTAAACATCAAGTCGGATTCCATTTGCTTATGAGCTCCCCTTAACTTTAGGATTCTTACAAAATTAAAAGGGCATAAACAATTACTTTTGTTCCGTTGTAACACTCAAATATTATTTTGTTTCAATATTACATTTAATGTTTAATTTAGATTTCATTTTGATATTCCGCTATTAAAAACTTAACGATGATATTGACGTGTCATCATAAGATAATATCATATCATTATTGAAAAAACAAAAATGTAACGTCAGTAGTTCTATCAGCTTTTAATGATGAGTACCAAAACGAAACATAAACTAAACGTTAGGTATGATTTTGAAATAAAATAAAGTTTGAGTACCAAAACAGAACAAAAGTAATAATAGTAGGTACTAAACGTATAGTTTTCCCAAATTTAAAATTAAGAGGGAAAAAGTAGGGAGAAAATGGAAGAGTTTTGACTTTTGAGGAGTCAAATTCGTTTGTGACAGCCCTATTTTACGGGTTAAGTTATAAGAGACGATGCTTTGTTGATAGACAGCAGATAAGATAGCTTAATAAGCCTCATCTTCCTTGGCATCATCGATGGTTTTAATTTTGAAGACCTCTTTCTTTGTGGATCACACCAATGGTCTCATCCAACTGTCTTTAAATCAAACTTCAATGAATTTTGTCAAATATAAAAATACAACATGGTGATTTGACATATAAAATAAAATATTAATCAAGCAATAAGTGATAGTTAACCCATTTAAACCGATCTAAATGATAATTGATCCGGTTCAAAACTGATTTAAATATTCTTATATATTGGGTCGGTGAGTTCATTACTTTCAACAATGTTATACAAAACTGTATATTTAAGAAAATGCCAACATGCTAATAAATTAACACAGCATTGTACTTACAATTCATAAACTATACCGTGATCTAATAATAGACTTAGAAAAGAAGAAATGGACCGTCGTTGAAATATTATCTCAAATCACGTTAATATATGCTGTAAAAGTTCTATTTGCCAACTTGCATGTTGCATCGGCCTTTCAAGCTTGGTTTCCGGATTATAAGGATTTTTTTTTAGAGTTTGACTGAAACCCGAATTATATAAATAAATATATAAAATTAAAAGATAATTTAAGAAAAATAAGAATTTTAATTTGATTGAAACTTATACAATTAATAGTAGGAAGTACATTATAAATTGATATCTATTAAATAATTTATTTTATAATCAAGTAACTATCTTATAAATAAATACTACGGATTAAAGATGATTTGAGTCTTGTTTGTCATTAAATCTCCTCCTTTACATAAACAACCAAATTTGTTGTTTTCTTTGTTTTTGTTTAGAGAATGGGATCTAACCAATTTTCTTCTTCTTCTTCTTCTTCGTCCTGCAATTTGAATTGGACGGCCGAGCAAAACAAGTTGTTCGAAAATGGTCTGGCAATATATGATAAAGATATTCCTCAACGATGGCAGCAAATAGCCAAGCTTGTGGGAGGAACAACCGAGCATGAAGTGAAGAAACAGTATGAAATACTTGTAGATGACATCTACCGCATTGAATCCGGCAAAGTACCCCTTCCTGAGTATCCAGAAAATGGTGGAAATAGCTGGATTAATGATATCACCAATGAACAAAACAGGTAACATGCTGAAGCATTGATACAGTTATCTATTGATCTTGTGCTATTTTTGTTTTTTTGTTTTTTTAATGTCTACATACTGAAGCATTTGAAGCTGTAGTGGAGTATGGTCAAAGAAACAGTAGAGGCTGCTATTTCTGGGGGGAAAAGTGTTATTTATTTTCCTTTCATTTTCTTTCTTTCTTGATGTAATGGTCTTATCTGCCAGACTTTTCATCCATAATGATAAATCATAAATGTAACGATCAAGTTTGCTTTTATGTCACGCACGTCAACTGTTTTGGTATAATGGCCAAGATTTTCTTGCAATTACAGAAAGGGAGATAGAGAAAACCGTGAAGGCCAAACCTTCTGAAAATTGAAATGACTTTGAAAGCTCTCAATTACCAGTTCCCAATCCAAAACAGAAGCCATTAATCACAACGAAACACCAAGTAAATTACAAAAGAATCTCTTTTGTTTTTTTCACTTCATGCTGTTAAGCAAAGAAAACAAAAATCAAATAATGAAGGTAATAGTTACCTTCTTTCAAGCCACGAGTCTAGCTAAAATCAAAACAAGAGTAAATTAATCAGTTTCAAGCAAAAGACTACCGACATTTGATGCTCAAGTATCGTTTTTTAATTTTAAAAAGTATGCTATTATATATATATATATATGATGTAATTTATATTATATAATTTTTTTAGAATTTATTGCATCACATATTCTCAAAGTATGGCTCTCGTTTCAAATTGGCCCCTAAACTTTTGAATGTTCCAATTCCATCCCTAAAGTATGATTATCATTCTAAATAAGAATGTTCAAAAGTTTAAAATAAGATTCATAGTTTAAGGATGAAATTATAATATTTAAAAGTTTAAAGATCAATTTAAAATGATAGTTACAATTTGTGGACATATGATATAATTAACTTTTTTTATTTGTCAAGTATTTTTTTGACAATGGATGTTTATACACATGTGTAGGTGTCGTGCTTGAACTCGGGTTTATAACAACATTCATTTAATAAATGATGTTGATTGATTCGTGCATATTATAGTAAAAATAGAGGCATAATATGTTTACACTGTATAAAATTTTTTAGTTTTAATATTTTTAAGGTCGTTTGATGAGTGAAAATAAACGAATGAGATTAACAATAGGAAGTGATAAGATATTCTCAACCTGTATTTATACTCATCAAACGATAATAAAAAATGTAAAACTAAAAGTTATACATTAGATATAAGTAGATCTCAACCTATAAAGATATTGAAATACATGTTAATTTATTTTTTTAATAAATTTAATAAAATATATATATAATCTAATATTATGTAATTTTATTTATATAAAAATAATATGTATGAATGGTATGTGTGAAATGTTACATATGATTACTATGTTTTGTTTTATTTCTCATGTTTGGCCTAAATACTTCTAATTCGTTGTTTTTTAGCTTAATTTTGTTCATGAACTTCTTTGGCATACACCATCCCAAAACCGACAATTAAAAGCATAATCTGATGGGTTAGCTTGTGTCGTGGGTACAGCTCGGGATGTGACTCGATCAAAAGTCGGTTACAGCGAATTTCAGGATTTGAAAAGCGGGACTATCTGTAAGATAAAGCAGAATTATCTAGAAGATAAATCATGATTATCTATGTATTTAAGCAGGATTTAATAAGAGTCATTTATCCTTATATTTTATAATCAAAGTCTTTGGTTTTAGGGATTTCATCTTCATCCATGTGTACAAAACCTTCTTTAAGTTTAGCTAATTAAGTAGATTAGATTTCAGCATTTATTTTATTTCATCAATTAAAGTTTCTATTTTTCTTTTATCTGTTATCGCACAAAATGCTAAGCATATTCTAAACTCTTATTTAGTCTAAAGTTTTGTAACGTCTCAATTGTAGATGGTGAGAATTGAGTATCGTACTTAATACCTTCGAGATAGTATTCTTCGTTTCTCTGGAAACTAAGAGTAACAATCAACCATTCTTTTAAACATCTTCAACATAAAAAGTCAACGTTGGTTTGAAGGTTGTTTTGGCTTGTACTTTAAAAGTATATAATTTGACTTCCTACGAATAAATTTAGGAGCCGTTCATTAAGGGGAATCATGACCGAGTTGAACAAACATTTGAAGGCGAGACATTGTTAACTTAAGTTGGGCTATTCTAGAATTCAAAGTTGTCGCAGTCTGAATTATAATTACTGTAGTTAGACCATTTGACAATGATCAAAATTTTGAGTTGGTTCGAAGTCAATTAATAAAGAGAGGGGTTAGCTGCGAGAGTTGGTTCTTATAGATTGTAACTAGCGTACCGTTGAAAGGAAAAATTAATTTCGATGAACGATTAAAACTAAGCCTAAACAAAACCTAAAACTAAGAAATTACACAATTGAATTCTTTCGTTATTTTTTTTTCATCATTTATTTAATTTTTCTTTATCATTGTTACTTTGTTATTCATATTGTTTTTAACCCATTTTATTTACTGTTGTAGTTGAGTCAAAGGATTTAAACAATAAAACAACATTATTTAATTTCTTAAATACATGTGGATCGATCCTATTTTTCTATAATACAGTTTATCTTTATTAGAAGATTAGGTTTTTTTATTTGATGGATTTGACACATTATCAATGGATTAAAATCAATTAATTAAAAAATTTAAGCTGGATTTAAAGTCCACATTTTACATCAATGTAACTTAAACAGTTATAATTACAATTTTTTTTTACCAAATTATATATGATATAAATATCATACGTAAGAAGACTCGAAGCTATTCTAGTCCTACATATGAGAGTATCTTGCGCTGCACGAATGGTATTTGCCTATTTGGTAAAGAAGTGAGGAAAGCATGAACAAACGACTACCTATTCGGAAATAACTTTACCAGTTTACTAGTGGGGTTTCTAATAAGGATAAAATATTTTTTACTTCTTAAATTTGATCATTTAGTCTTTAAATTTTTCTTTAGTCCATATTGATTCCTGAATTTAGATTATTATTTTTTAATTTTTTGATGATGTGATTTAATATTTTAGTGTCGCATCGTCTAAGTAATGGGAAAGTTGTCAAATTTATGGATTAGTATAGGTTAAAATAAAGTTCAATGACTAATATGAGAAAAATTATTAAATTTAAGGACTAAAAATTGTTTTATTCCTTTCTGATAAGGGTTTACTTTATCTTGGATAAATTAATTACAGGTCATTCAATTATTTATTTAATAATAAACGAGTCATTTTTTAACAATTACAAAAATATAAATAAGTTACTTAATGGTTGAACGTCTAATGTAAGATAGTACAATAGCATCTTTATTCTCAAAAACTTATATCTTCTATTGATTTTATCTTATTTTGAAATAATTTAATAAATTTAACCTTTCATTGTTAAAAACTTCGTCAATTTAGTATTTTCTACGATAGTTTTAAACCGAGCGAACCATCATATCACAAATGATATTGTATAATTACATTCTTTCATAAAACAATAATAAATTATTATTATTATTCTAGAAAAGTAATAGAAAAATAATAGATTTTTTATATAAAAAAAGAACAAGCTATTTACGAGAAGAATAAATACTGAAAATGATATAATTTTTTAAATATAAAGAGTTAAATTTATTAAGATCAAATTAATAATTATATAACTTTTGAGAACTAGAAGTATTATTATTCCATGGCAGACACATAATTGATTGACCTGGTCTGTAATTTACTTTTTCCTTTTTCCCCCAAAGTCACTTGACTGAAACGACAGCTTGCAGCTGATATGGCCTCTCACAATTGACAAGAAATAGAAAGAAGACTTTAGGTTGGAAGGCAGCCTTTGTTAACGTGTCTAATCCTTATTGGTTGACTTTCTATACGAAGGAATTAAATGAAGCGTAGCAAGTGAACTGTGTGGATGATACGAAGCGCCTGGAATAAATAGAGGTGGGTGCCGCGGCTTCCCACTTATCCAATCAGCATCCCTAAGAAAGCGGAGCTTGTAAGATAGCTAGAAATGGCTGCTGCAGATTCACCCTTTAAGGTTCGTTTCACTGTTTAAAAACCTTTCGATTGTTAAACCGAAAATGACAAACACCTTTACATATATTAAAGCAAAACTTAAATTAGAAAGTTTGATGCTTTTTCAATGTAACAGAGCTCTAGCTTAATGTTGGTGAAAATTTTTAGCTTCGAGATGGGTTAATTTGCATTGTTTTTGTTTGAATACTTGAATGGAGGTTGACAGGGAGCAATTACCATAGTTTCTTTCATAATCAATTGCTGTGATATTGGATTTTGGTGACAGATAATATTGGGTTCTTCATCAATGGCTCGGCAACGAATTCTAGCTGAAATGGGTTATGAGTTTACAATCATGGTATGCTGGTAACTTTAGTTATTTCTCTATATACATCACTTTCGAAGGGCTTTAGCTCTTATTCTAAGTTTCTAACTAAAGGACAAAAACGTTGGGTTTTTAAACTACGCTTTTAAAAACATGGGTTTTCTGGATTTAAGTATGCCTTTGAAGGGTGTTTTAATGTATTTTCTTATTGACTTTAAGCAAGTCAGCCCTAATTTTATTGGCTGAAATCGAGTGTTTTTAAGCTTACTTTTTAATTTTTGTTGGAATTCTGTTGAGAGGGTTTTGAAATAGTTCTTCCTTTTTTATTGTTTCTCCTAATTTAGTGAAGTAGGAAGAAATTTAACTAAGGGATTTAGACTGCAGATATAGATGAAAAAAGCATTAGAAAGGAAAAACCAGAAGATTTAGTGACGGCACTTGCTGGGGCCAAGGTTTGGTTTCTTTTCTAAGCTTTGTTTTGTGTTCCACTATTGCTCATGCGTTACCAAGTATTTTCTTTTCACGTGAGCAACGTTTTATTGGACCTTTGCATTTTGCAGTGTAAAGGGGTTCTTGATTTTCTGATTTGGTTATCTGATAGGGACCTGATTCAATGGTTTACAATTTACTTCAGTATATTAGCCATTGTTAGGAAATCTCTTCATTTCATTTATCAGTTTTTATCTATCTCTTATGAGTCATGACGGTTGAACTATTACTCTTATGAATCTTAAGTTTGTTTTCTAGGCAAATGCTATCATGTCAAGGCTTCAGCACACTGATATACTACAGGAAGATGCTCACACAACATTGTTAATTACGGCAGATACGGTATTCTTCAAGTCATTTTTATTCGATATAGTTAACAACTGCACCAAGAGTCGTTGACCGAAATGCATGCGCTTAGTATTAGATTATAACTAACAACAGCTTTATTGGTGCCTCAGTAATGCAATTTCATCTTATATCTCATTGTCCTACTACTATAATGGATGGCTGCGCTGTAATGGCTGACAAGTTAATGACAACTTGTATGTATGTAAATTTTTGTGAACATATCATTACCCGTCAGCAAAGATGCTTGTTAGAGGTGATACAACTTCAAGAGAACTTGCTTTTGCTTTGCTCTTAGTTGCCAATGATGTTGCCCAACCAGCCTGATATCCTAGTCTCATTAGAGCTTTACTTAATTCGAACACTTGATCCTGGTAGTGCAATGCTTTTGATTTGTGGCAGCGGGAGTAATGCTAAAAGATTTATCAATGTAGTTGTTGTCACTATTATGGTAGTATTATGTAAGGTTAAGTAACATGTTACCTGTTTATGTAGGTGGTAGTCTATAAAGGGACAATAAGAGAAAAACCGTGCAGCGAAGAAGAAGCACGGGAATTTATAAAAGGTTTTTTTAACATTCTTAATATGATGTCTTACGAGATGAGATGGATTTACATGTCACCTACGATTGCAGGATATTCCGGTGGCCATGCAGCAGTGGTTGGATCTGTTCTTGTGACTAACCTTAAAACAGGTGCAAGCAAAGGAGGAGCGGAAAGTGCAGAGGTACCACTTATTTCTTGATATCTTTAGCTTCTTTTTCCTGAAGAGCAAAGATGAACCGCAATAAAATCATAGCTTTTCTTTTCGGAGTAAACTCTGCTAGACACTGAATCCATGCTACAAGTCATTAAGTCTATTACACTCAATCCCATCTCCGAGGTGAATAAGATTAGATTTTGTTGTGCAGGTTTACTTCCACGACATACCAAATGAAGTGATTGATAGCCTGGTAAAACTTGTTTACACATGTAATGTACATGATTTCCCCCCCCCCACCTGAATCATGTCTCTTTCTCAATTGTGAGCTGAGTCAGATTGATGAAGGAATCCCATTCAAGGTTGCTGGAGGTCTAATGCTCGAACATCCTCTTACTTTACCATTTGTCGACACCGTGGTGAGCGTCTTTTTCTCTCATTGCTGAGGTTTTAAGTTTCGAGAACAATGGGACGTTTCATCTGAGTTGATATATATTTGGGTGTTTCGGCAGATAGGGGCGACTGATACTGTTATGGGACTGTCTAAATCTCTCACTGAAAAACTTATTCAGGAGGCTCTATTTCAACAAGGTTCATCGCCTGGCGATCAGAATATGGGCTGATAGTAGAGGATAAAGCTCGAGAACTAGTGACTTCTGTTTTTTTTTCCTGAAGCAATTTGGAATTAGTATAAGCTTGAATTTCCATGCAAATAGATTTTATATTGTCAAGATATTTTCCCATGGATTTTGTTGATTACCTTAGGTAGATTGAATAATTCTTTTTGTTTGATTTTTCATCTCTTTCAATTTACACATTTTGCTCTTAATTATTGTTTGTTAAACATACAATAATGCAGAGCAAAAGAAGTTGAAAAGAAATGTAAAACTCTTTTTTCACGTATGAAATTTAAGTCAATAAGAGGTTTGATATTGAAAATGTTACAATATCATTAGTTAGTTAATGGATTGTTAATTAGTTTAATTTTGTTTCTTGATTTGTTAAAGTTAGTTGGGTTGTATTCTGCTCTTTTTTTTTATATATATATTTGAGATAAATATTAGACAATATTTGTTTAAAGATTCTCAATCAATTAACTATGAACTCTCATATTTCTGTCGGTATTCGAATATGGGATTTTTAAGGAGAATAACGAGTCTTTTAATCATTGAGGTGATTCATGCCGGATTGTATTCTGTTAGGCTCATAGTATGGGTTATATAAGCCATTCAATTGTAACGACCTTAATCTCTTTGATCCACTTTTAATAAAATAATCAGATCCCTTCTCTACTTTTGTTTCTCGCTCAATCACATCACTTGTTATACGAACATTGTTAGAAAATAGAAAAATAAATGATTGGGTTAAGGCCCATAAACCTGATGTTAGAAAATGCTTACAGCCCATCCTGAGTCAACAAATAGACAGTAGTAGGAAACCCTAATCGATAAGATCCTCTCCAAACAACAATCAGTCGAGGTTTAGGGTCGTAGTTAGGGATAGGCATGAGTCGGGTTTTTGGTCCACCCGACCCGACTCGAGAACAAGGGAGTCTCCACCCGAGACCCGACCCGGTCAAAACAAGGTTTCACCCGACCCGAAATAATAAAAAAATTCTTTTTATTCAATAAAAACAGTGACTTAATTGAAAAAAATTATATAGAGAGAGATATTATTGTAATTATTCTTAAATATACAAGGTAAAATTATATATTTTTTCGGATTAGATCAGGTCGGATCAGGAATTTTTCACCCTAAACCCGACCCGAATATTACATTTAAAAAAATCCGACCCGATCGGGTCGGGTTTGGGTTGAGTGCCCATCCCTACTCGTAGTCGAGACCTCGCGTTCGTGTCTGCCTGAAACAGGTAAAGAGGATCATCTGATAGAAAAACAGGTAAACAGGTAAACAGGTAAAGAGATATTATTGTAATCAGCTCTTTGCTCGCTATGGTGCCTACAATTCTACTTGTTTTCCTTCTGTATTGTTATCCTTCTCCCAAAAGCTTATAATTTATTTGTCAGAGCCCAGATTTTTTATTTTCTTTATCTTAAAAGAGTCGAGTGTTTCTTAAATTTATTGGTTCATTTGCTTTGCCGAAATCATTTAAAATTTGCAACTTTTTTTTTGTTATTTAGATTATTTTGTGTTAAATATTTTTCATTTTTATCAAAATATCTCCTCAATTTCTTTTCTTTAGGTTGTACAGTGACAGTCTCTATTTTTAAAAAAATAAATATTCTCTTTTAATGTTAATATTTTCGTTTTTATTTAAATGTTTTTTTAAATATGACGTGTGGCTGGTAATAAACATTACAAGGTGAAGGGCTTAATGGCCCAAATAATGTGAAATTGAAGCCATAAAAGAAAGTTGTACTGCAAAGAATAAATGGCATTTATACAGAAACTTTTGGAACAAGTAGATGACAACATCCAATAACAAGAACAACAAAATTGGGTTTTCCAGAAAGAAAAAATAAGCATACGATTTTCAGTTGACCGAGTACTATAATTCAGTTGGCAATGAAGATAATGCAAAGTCATGCCGATTGCAGGTTCGAGTAAAATTAAACTATTCACGGTTTTTGCGATCTAAGAACACCCAAATCCAAACATAATAAGTTGGTAGTCGTACTTTACAAATTGCAGCTGGTGTACGAGCACCTTTAATGTCCGATTTAGTATCAGCAAGGATGCCCTTGATAACGTCACGGGCGACACCCAAGAGCCTGAGACCAATACACATAGGCATTCAAGAGATTTCTTGTACTGCTAAAACATTAGAGTTAGCCCATGTTTGTTGTCCCCAAGACGGCCCACTTTCAAAAGATTCGAGTCATTACGTAATTACAGTCCTAGTCTGATTATGAGATGTAATTCATCAAGTAAAAAAATACCTAATCTGATTAAGACCAATCAATAAGAGATAGACTTTGTGTTGAATCAAAAACCTTACCTTTTAGACAGGCTTTATAGATTGTAGATGTAGAGGGAGTTAATTGTGAATGGAGGCCTTCCCCACTACATTTAGGAATCAATTGTTTGTTTCTTTTCTTTGAGGAATACATCAACTCTGTTCCCTCATCATTCCCTTTGTTCCCCCCCCCCCTTTTTCCTTGTCATTCATCCTTGACAAGATTTTATGCCTATTCGAAGGTTGACTTAAGCACTCGACTTTAGTATCAGTGTTTAGGGTTGCACGATTCGTTACGTTCAAGTTTAGTTCCATAACAACTGGTATGAGAGTCAAATTTATGAGTAAGACTAATCGAGAGGTTTGAGTCTAGCTCCATGACAATCAGTACAATAATCAAATTTGTAAGACTAATCGAGATGGCACAATAAGAAAGTGAAGTTGCCGGAGAAGAGGGGGTTGAGACCCGCGATGGGAAGCAAAAACGAGCAAGCTTGAGATATATTTTTTTATCCTTGGACGGAAGAGTCTACCGACTTAAGAGATATGTGAAGGATGCAAAGAATACTCGTGCATGAGGCATGCCTTGATGTGCTAAACTCCAAGGGGAATAAACTTAAGGAAGGGATACAAGACGTACTTAATGAAGTAATAGGCCATATGGACCAGAAGAATGATGTTGTACTAGGAAAGAGAAGTAAAATCTCAAAGGAAAATTGCTTCTATGCAAGACAGCAGTGAGCAATGGGATGATGATTGTTATACTCAAACCTAAGGCGGAGGCTCCAAGGTTAGAGGAGTTCAAAGGGACTAAATCAACCCCGAAAGTATGTAACTTCATATGGGGTATAGAGTAATACCTTTGAATCGTGAGTATTGAGAAAGATGTTGATAAGATAAATATTATTAGTTTTTATCTAACTGATATTGCTTTATTATAGTAGTGACGTACGTGATCTGACGAGAGTGTAGAGGCATTACCATCGAATCCTAGGGAAAGCTTCAAATTGAGTTTAAATAGTAATTTTATGTTGAATATGTTGTCGACGAAGCTCGATCAAAACTTAAAGTGTCTTAAACATGATGGAAATATCTAAGAATATGTGCGTCAATTCAACGATCTCATGTTGTGAGTTTTAAGCACGAACCAATTTACCTTAATAGTTAAAGGAATCATAGTTATTCATTGAAGTCATAGGTTCAAGCTGTTAGATTTGTCTAGAAATTAAGTTGACAAGTTGGAAATTTCATCTTGGTTGGTGGCCAACTTATTGGAAATTTCATCTTGGTTGGTGGCCAAACTTTAAACATGTGAATTTCATATTTGGTGGCTAACTTGTACACACTGGAAAATTCTTTGGTAGGTGGCCAAACTTTGAACATATTGTTCTTGAAACTCAACTATAAATAGGCCTAAGTATTTCCATTAGAAATCATCCCAAAAACAAGTTATCTCTTCCTCTTGTATTCTTCATTCTTCCACTTTGGGAATTCCAAAGAATTCTATTTGTTGTAATATTGGCGATATAGTGAAGTTATCATCCGGTGTGGTGCCCGAGGAGTAGACGATATTCTCGTCGAACCTCGTAAATTTGGTGTGTTCTCTCCTTTATTGTTTTTTATTCGGTTCTTTTCATTGTGTTTCAATATTCAATAGTTTGACAGGTTTATCCGCTGTGTAACCTTTGGTGGTTTTAATCTTGACATTTTATGTCAATTTTAAAACTACGTTCGTGTGGGAAATAACCTGTTTTCCCCAACAATTGGCATCAGAGCTTCGGTTGAGGTTATTCTGGTGGTTCCGTTGCTGAAAAGATACAGTTCGTGATATTGAATATTGTTCGTTAGAATTAAAATGCCAAAATACGGATCAGTTGAGACATCAAGCTCTTCATCTGGACCTGTGAGGAGGGTGATGTCAAATGCAAATTTCTTGGTGGAGTTATTCGATGGATCCGGTCATTTTGGCATGTGGCAAGGCGAGGTGTTAGACGTTTTATTCCAAAAAGGTCTAGACATCGCCATTGAGGAAGAAAAACCCGAATATATGGAGGAGAAAGAATGGGGAATAATCAATCGTTTGGCGTGCATCACGATTCGATCTTGTCTTTCCAGGGAGCAGAAGTATGGCTACAAAAACGAGACTTCTGCAAGTAATATGTGGAAAGCTTTGGAGGAAAAATTTTGGAAGAAAAGCTCTCAGAATCGTCTACATATGAAGAAAAGATTGTTTAGATTTGATTATCAACCAGACACCAGTATGAATGAACACATCACTGCGTTCAATGAGCTAGTGGAAGACTTATTGGGCATGGATGAAACCTTCAAAGATGAAGATTTGGCTTTGATGTTGTTGTCATCTCTTCCAGATGAATTTGAGCACCTTGAGACAACGTTGCTTCATGGTAAGGATAATGTTACCCTTAAAGATGTAACTGCTGCTTTGTATAGTTATGAACTCATGAAGAAAACCAAGAAGGAGAGCAAGTACGAAGCAGCAGAGGCCATGGTGGCAAGAGGTCGCTCGAAAAGTCAAAAGCCAAAGTGGAGAGGGAGATCAAAGTCGAAGTCCATATTGGGAAAAGATGAATGTGCCTTTTGTCATGAGAAAGGCCATTGGAAGAAAGATTGTCTGAAGCTGAAGAAGAAAGGAAAAGCCGCTCTAGATGCATGTGTTGCAGAGTATGATGCACATGACTCTGACATATCATTGGTTGCTTCATCAACAACATTCCATTCCAATGAGTGGATATTAGATTCAGGTTGCACCTATCATATGTCCCCTAATCGGGAGTGATTCTCCAATTTAGTGGAACTAAATGCAGGAGTTGTTTATATGGACAATGACAATGCCTGTAAAACTGTTGGGATAGGTTCAATTCGATTGAAGAATCAAGATGGATCAACCAGAGTTCTGACGGATGTCCGATACGTGCCCAGTTTGAAGAAAAATCTCATCTCGTTGGGAGCCTTAGAATCCAAAGGCTCAGTAGTCACTATGAGAGATGGAGTTTTAAAAGTCACATATGGCGCACTTGTGATGATGAAGGGCATCAGGAAAAATAATTTGTATTACTACCAAGGTAGTACAATTATTGGAGCAGTTGCAGCAGCTTCCGGAGGTGATGATTTGGACGCAACCTAGTTGTGGCATATGCGGTTGGGACATGCTGGAGAGAAATCCTTGCAAATTCTGGCAAAGAAAGGATTGTTGGAAGGTGCAAAGGCTTGCAAATTGAACTTTTGCGAGCATTGTGTTCTGGGAAAGCAGAAGAGAGTGAAGTTTGGCACCACTAAACATAATACAAAAGGTATTGTAGATTATATTCACTCAGATGTATGGGGTCCTTCAAAGACATCGTCTTTGGGAGGAAACCATTATTTTGTAACTTTTGTAGATGACTTTTCCAGAAGAGTTTGGGTGTATCCGATGAAGTCTAAAGATGAAGTGCTTCAAATTTTCCTGAAATGGAAAAATATGATCGAGAACCAGACTGGTAGAAAGATCAAACGTCTTAGGACGGACAATGGACGGGAATATAAAAGTGACCCATTCTTTGACGTTTGCCATGAGTATGGTATTGTTCGACACTTCACTGTTAGACATACACCACAACAGAATGGGGTGGCAGAGCGTATGAATGAAACACTATTAGAGAAAGTTCGATGTATATTGTCTAATGCTGGGTTAGGCTAGGCATTTTGGGCTGAGGCTGTGACATATGCTGGCCATCTCATTAATCGTCTGCCGTCATCAGCGATAGGAGGAAAAACACCATTGGAGGTATGGTCTGGAAAACCTGCTACTGATTATGATTCCTTACATGTATTTGGATCCACTGCTTATTATCATGTGAAGGAATCCAAACTTGATCCGAGAGAAAAGAAGGCTCTCTTTATGGGAATCACCCATGGAGTGAAGGGATTTCGCCTTTGGTGTTTAGACACCAAGAAGATAATTTGTAGCAGAAATGTTACCTTTGATGAATCTGCCCTAGTAAAGAAGGTAACAAGTGAAGCTGTCTAGACAAGTAGTACTCCGTAGCAGGTGGACCATACTCCAAAACAGGTGGAGTTTCAGCAGATGATGATCCCAGAAGTTGATGCAGCTGATTTTTCAACTCCAATAGAAGAATCAGAAGATAAAGAGGTTCAAACCCAAGAACCATTGGAGACACCAGAAACACTTGCAGTTACAAGGCCAAGGAGAGAAATTCGTAGACCTGCTCGATTTGTTGATATGGTGGCCTATGCTCTTCCAGTTGTTGATGATGATATCCCTATCACTTACCAAGAAGCAATACAAAGCTTGGAAAGTGATAAGTGGAAAAGTCTATGGATGAAGAAATGCAATCTCTCCAAAAGAACGACACTTGGAAACTGACACAATTATCGAAAGGTAAAAGAGCCATTGGATGCAAGTGGGTATTTGTAAAGAAAAATGGATCTCATAACAAGAAAGATGTTCGCTACAAGGCACGGTTGGTAGCTAAAGGCTACGCTCAAAAGGAGGGAATCGACTACAATGAAGTATTTTCCCCTGTTGTGAAGCATTCCTCCATTAGAATATTGTTGGCCTTGGTAGCACAGTTGAATTTGGAGCTAGCTCAACTTGATGTAAAGACGGCTTTCTTGCACGGTGATTTAGAAGAGGAGATCTATATGACACACCCAGAAGGATACAAAGATGGTGGTTGTGAGAAATGGGTTTGTAAGCTGAACAAATCGCTATATGGATTGAAGCAATCTCCGAGGTAGTGGTACAAGCGATTTGATAGCTTTATGAGGAGGTAAAAGTATACTAGAAGCAAATATGATCATTGTGTGTATTTGCAAAAGCTCAAAGATGGATCTTTCATTTATCTTCTCTTGTACGTTGACGATATGTTAATCGCTTCGAAGAGTCAAAAGGAGATAGACAAATTAAAGGCTCAGTTGAATCAAGAGTTTGAGATGAAAGATCTAGGTGAGGCCAAGAAGATTCTTGGTATGGAGATAAGCAGAGATAGACAGAGAGGGAAGCTTTGTTTAACACAGAAGCAGTATCTGAGAAAGGTATTACAATGTTTTGACATGAATGAAAATACCAAACATGTAAGTGTCCCATTGGCTTCTCATTTGAAACTTAGTTCTCAATTATCTCCTAAAACTAACGAAGAACGAGTGTATATGGCAAAAGTTCCATATGCTAATGCAGTTGGGAGCTTGATGTATGCAATGGTGTGTACGCGTCTTGACATTTCACAAGCAGTTGGAGTTGTGAGCAGGTACATGCATGATCCTGGAGAAAGACATTGGCAAGTTGTGAAATGGATTCTACGGTATCTCCAACAAACCGTTGATGTTGGTTTAGTTTTTGAACAGGATGAAGCACTTGGTCAGTATATGGTTGGATATGTTGATTCCGATTATGCTGGTGATTTGGATAAGCGTCGATCAACTATTGGGTATTTGTTTACTCTTGCTAAAGCCCCAGTAAGTTGGAAGTCTACATTGCAATCTACGGTGGCCTTGTCTACTACAGAGGCAGAATACATGGCAGTTTCAGAGGCTGTAAAGGAAGCAATTTGGCTTAACGGGTTGATGGAAGACTTGGGAGTTGTTCAAAGTCACATTAGTCTCTATTGTGACAGTCAGAGCGCTATTCATTTAGCAAAAAATCAAGTCTACCATTCAAGGACTAAGCATATCGACGTGAGGTATCACTTTGTGCGGGAGATCTTTGAAGAAGGAAATATTCTACTTCAGAAAATTGCGACATCAGAAAATCCTGCAGATATGATGACCAAGGTGGTAACAGTAATCAAGTTCAATCATTGTTTGAACTTGATTAACATCCTGAAAGTATGGACACCTTCGGGTGTGTGGCGCTTGTGAGCGCAATTATAGGCACTACAAATTTGGGGAGTTGAAGAAGTTGAGTAGGCTTGGTAATTTCAAGCCAAGGTGGAGATTTGTTAGATTTGTCTAGAAATTAAGTTGACAAGTTAGAAATTTCATCTTGGTTGGTGGCCAAACTTTGAACATGTGAATTTCATATTTGGTGGCTAACTTGTACACATTGGAAAATTCTTTGGTAGGTGGCCAAACTTTGAACATATTGTTCTTGAAACTCAACTATAAATAGGCCTAAGTATTTCCATTAGAAATCATCCCAAAAACAAGTTATCTCTTCCTCTTGTATTCTTCATTCTCCCACTTTGGGAATTCCAAAGAATTCCATTTGTTGTAATATTGGCGATATAGTGAAGTTATCATCCGGTGTGGTGCCCGAGGAGTAGACGATATTCTCGTCGAACCTCGTAAATTTGGTGTGTTCTCTCTTTTATTGTTTTTTATTCGGTTCTTTTCATTGTGTTTCAATATTCAATAGTTTGACAGGTTTATCCGCTGTGCAACCTTTGGTGGTTTTAATTTTGACATTTTAAGTCAATTTTAAAACTACGTTCGTGTGGGAAATAACCCGTTTTCTCCAACACAAGCACTAACAACTGCAAAAGTAATTGAATATTTATTGTCAAATTATTTAAAATACTTGCAACATATATTACATTGTAATATTAAAAGTTCGGACAAATTTAAGTATTCCCAACCCCAAGTCGAGACCAGAGACAATGATGAAAGAGACAAGGAAAAGCGACCCAGGTACACCTAATTGATTCTTAAAGTGCTATCTTACGACGGGCCACACTTGGTGAAAGATGGCCCATAAATTTTATTATCTGGATTTCTCATATATTCCAATTAAATCATAAAACAATGACATACTTTATTCCCATATATCGAAGTTAAAATCGGAAGTCGATCTGATAGCATTGTGAAAAAGGGCATGTATACAGGTCTCAAACCCGAAACCTACAAAAGCAGGTGGTGCTATGTTTCCTGTTGTTCACCGGTAAAGTGTGTAGCTCAGGTCAGTTCTAGAGGTGTAAACGAATACATAACTAAGTTAATTGTTCGTAAATCATTGTTTTCAGAATCGGACCGGTTAGCGAACCGGTCATGCTAACGGTTCACTGGTTCAATCGATTGAACTAGTTTAACCGGTCGGAAGAACCGGTAGACGTCATAATTATTTAAAAAATTAAATAAAAATATCAAAAATATTTAATAAAAAATAATTTTTTATATCACAAGTCATATTCAAAGCATGTCATAACATATATAAGTTAAAAACCATAAAATCAAGTGAAACAAAATGATTCAAATTAACTACAACATAATATTTAAGGTAAAACATATTAAATAATAAATATAATTATATAACTATAATTAAAAAATAAATTTGAGATTAAAAAAATGATAACAAAATTATATAACTATAATTATATAACTATTCTTTCACTTCAATCAAGCTCGAATTTTATGCTTCAATCGAGCTTCTAATTTTTTTTTGAGTTCAAGCCTTTTTGAGTTCAAGTTTTAATATTATATTTCGAGTTTGAGTTGAACTTGATAATTTTTAGCTTGTGAGTTTGAGTTGAGTTGAGCTTACTTTTAAAGTTTTCAAGTTCGAGTCGAGCTCAGCAATACTCGAGTTCGACTTGGCTCGTTTAACAAACGACGTTGTTTGGTTTAATTTAAAAAAAAAAAAACAAAAATCCCGGTTTTCTCGGTTTTTTCCGGTTTCCAGCCAGTCCGGTCCGAACGGTTCAGCGGCTCAGGCCGGTTCACTAATAGCGGTTCAATCGGTTTAGATTGAACCGTACTAAGCAACTGTTCCCGGTTGAATCGGTTGAACCGGCCGGTCCGGTCCGGTTTTCAAAACAGAGTCGTAAACCATTCGTATAATATTCATTTATGTTTTTTCTTAAATTAAATAAATGAGTATGAACAAAAATTTTATGTTCATTTAATAAATGAATGAACATGAGTAGATGTGTGTTTTGTTCATTTATGTAATGAACAAACTCGTTTAGAAGCTTATTTACTTTTTATTTTTTTATTTTAAATATCGGTGAATGTATGGAGTGAACTAAACACATGATAAAAGTTGGAGTTTAAGCACTAGTAGCGTAATTTTATTGTTTTTAGCTTGCAAATGAACATGTTCAAGAACATATAAATGAAAACTAAACGAATATGCTCACGAACATGTTCAAGAATGCTATACGAATATGTTCGCAAACGTTAAACTAATATATTCGTGAACGCTAAATGAACGAATATGAACGCCTTAAAAATAAATAAACGAACACAAACTGGAACATAAACACTTTTAAAAATAGACAAACGAATACTGACACATTCTTTTTTTTTTACTATTAATTCAAGGTAAGTACAATACATTATTTATTCAAAAATAACTCTCAACTATTTGACTATAAATACAGTCATATTAGTTCAAACTCGGTTATTTAATCGGGCCTTGTAAATTTGGACTATTTAGGGTGGAGATTGGATAAGCCTTTCTAATAAGTACCTAATATAAGGCCCAACAGATATCTCGAATATCATAAAACTCACTGTTTGTAATGATTGTTAAATGAATATTGCTCTTTGACGTGCCTGCTTGACTGCCACTGTGAATAAATCAGGGAAGTGACTGCCACTCTCTCCTAATTATAAACTTCTTCTTCTTGATTGATTTTTGATATTTCACCGTTGCTTGACAAATTCTGCCCTTAGTTTCTCTACTTTTAAAACTTCTAAAGTGTATCCCTCTTTTTTCAAGGTTTAACATACAGTCTGGTATCTGGTTTGTCAATTTTTATAAATGCAGTGTATGTATTTTCTAATCAATTTGATAATTTTAATATATAATAACAACGTATTTCAAACCACAGATTAAATTCCTGGGTCTAGAAGCAGAGGGATTAAATTTCTGAAGTCCAAAGAATAGAGAGACTATAGGTAGAATTAAACCAAAAATAGGAAAAAGTAAAAGTCTCTCAAAGATCCCGAAATTCTGGGTTTTCTGAGTCGAAGATCATTTCATTTGCGGCTAAGATTTTCAACAACAGTACCCCAACTTAAAACGAATTAAAAACGTGTAATGGAATCCGATTTTAACCAAAAATATAGATTTACATTTACAAATTCTTGTAATTTCCAGCAGAGATCAGAAGACAAAGTTCCAGCATTGCACTGAACTGAAACTGGAATTTGATACGATTATCAATCTGCTTTTTTTAAACAAATTTCTCAAAGAATTCTGACGTTAAATTATCACGCTTTTTACATTGCCCAAAATCAACAGGACAAAGGACGAAGGTGGAAGATGTAATTTAAACGACTTAAAAATGCAGAGGCTTTCTGGCAAGAGCCAGCTGATCATAAACTTTTTTTTTTGGTTTGAAGCAGGGCCAGGGGAATAAAGATGCAGCGGACAAGATATTGGAAAATACCAGTCAATGAAAAATGGGGATCCATAGGGTACCTTACCTATTAATGGAGTTTACTGCAAAGGATCCCAAACCCTACTGTTTATTCAACGTTATGATTCCGTTTTTTTACAATAAAAGGAAGAAAAGGAAAAGGAAACTGGTGGAAGGAAAGTGTCCGTATCGTAAGCTTCAAGTATTAAAATATAATATGATTGGATTTGGGCAAAAAGATCTGCTTGGTTGCCGGGAAAAAAAGGGGATATAAGCAGGATTCAAAGTATTTTAAAGAAAAGAAGAAGAAGAGATGGAAGACGGGAGACCAGTTTACGTAAAGGGTATGCATCCAAAAGAGTCCAAGGGAGACTAGATCTAAACCTCTATTCCTATCCCCCTTACGAGGCATTCATTTCCAAAATTTTATTATTATTTACATAAATTTAGTATCATTATATCAATAAAAATAAATAGTTGAAATTATTTTTTATTTAATGAATATTTTCTCATTTCTTATTATTAATTTTAATTTTTTTTCATTCATCCAATAATATTAAATCTGTGTAATATTAACAAGTTTTACATTATATAATTGAATTTTATCCTTATAAAATATATAAGTTAAAATTTAATTTTCTAAATATTGCAAAAACGCCTTACATATTTAAACTTTTTTATTCTGTAAATTTTCAAATTCATTTCAGCTCTTTATCTAAAAAAATATCAGGTACAATACATGGCAATAACAGACAAAAAAAGAAAAAATTATGCTAAAAATGAAATTAGTGAAAATTGGTGTCACACATAGGAAATCTTTTAAGTTTTTTTTAAACATATTTATAGAATCGCATATATTTTTTCATTACGTTACAGGATGGTTGATTTTTTTGTTCATATTTTAAAATTTAAAATATTTTTAGTAAATAAAAATTGAACATATAATTACATTTTATAAAAAAAATATTAACTTATGTAAAGAACTTTAAGAGACAGAGATGGTTCTAAACTTAAATAATGTCTATATAATTACAATTAAAATTAATTATAAATAATGTCAATATAATTACAATTAGAAATATAATTAAGTAGATGTATAATCATAATATATATAGACTTAGACCAAAATAATTATAAAACAACGATACTTACATCTAAATAAACCTATATTACAAACATACACATAATATTTATCAAGGATGAAATTGTAAGTAGATCATTCCCTTATTAATATCTATGCTATGTATTAAGAGTTTGACTGAATTGATGTAAACGATTAATCGAGTTTAACTTTGGTTTAAAAATACATAAATATATTTTTAAAAGATAATAAATATTATTATTATTATAATTTTATATAATCTTATTGTCATAACCATTTTTTAGGTAAAAACAATTATGAATTATTTTAAAAAACGATTATGATTTTTATTTGGAAAATTTGAGGATTTTGGATTAATTGGAATTAAATCGAATAGGAGTCGCCATCGACCTTTGAGTTAGGTAGGTCGATTACCTAAAAACGTCTTTTAAAAATATTTTAAGAAAAATCGTTTTTAAAATAAAAATCGGTCTGCGTTTACAAAGATTCGATTAAAATGGGTTCGTAAGTCGATTACGCGCGGGGAAGGACTAGCACCACACAGCGCCCAAAAACTGGTACTTGATCGCTTACGCGTTGTCGTAAATGGTGGAAATGATGAATCGAATATAAAGTTAAATTGTGATCTATTTATCGAACATTGATTAATTTGCTTCGAATTAAATAAATAGAGGAAATTCTTTAAATCGAAAAGAAATATCAAAATTATCAATCCTCCATCGAGAAAGCTAACTCGAATATTTCTTATCAGTATTAAATATTCCCTCGTCATTGATTTTAAAAATACGAGTCGAATATAAATTTAATATTGACATTTGCTTAAAATAACATAAAGTGCTATTTAGAAACATGCATTGTATCATTTGAATTAAAACTGATTAATTAGCACGAAAAATAACTTCAATTTATTTCAAGCTCCCATTTCATTCGAACGTCGTATCGGATTGCAACACTTCGATTAAGTGATACTTTCCATGCCCGTTCTACAAATGTAGTTCTCGAAGATATTCATACAATATTTAAATAAAGAAATACAATGGAAACAAATATAAATAAAATATACGAAACAAAATATTTATAACATATAAAGTTAAACATATTTATTCACATATGATATAAATAAATACATAACGTAAAAATATGTACATACAAAAAGGATTGACATAAACCCAAATCAATATTATAATTACCAAATAAATGATCAAAAAGTAAATATTTATAATTACAAGGATTAGCATGGTAATAATAACAACTTAAAGAGCTAAAACAGCAAAAATAGAAAATTAGAGGACTAAAAAGTAATTACAAATAAAACAAAGCTCAAATTACAAATATTAAATAATACAAGTATTAAAAATAAAAATAACCCATAAGTAATACTTAGGACTAAATTGAAATTTCACAGAAAAATGGAGGATTAAAAAGTAATTAAACTAAAAATGCTAAAACAGTGACTGAAATAAAATATTTGCAAATGTGGTGGCCAAATTCGGATAACACAAAGATTATAAAATACATGGAATCAAAGATCAAATTAAAATATTCAAAAATATTAAATCCATAATCAAATATAGACAAAAATGATATAAACATGGATAGTGACTAAAATAATAAATTTACAAATACCATGGCTAAATTCAAATGTTAACAAAATATGATAACACATTAAATTAGTGACTAAAATGAAGTAATCACAAATAATATGAACAATATCACATATAAACAAACATGGTAAAATAAACAATCTAGTGGATTAAATATAAATGCTGAAATGTAAGTGCTCGAAATCAAAGAAAACGAGACTTCATTTAATGGTTTAATAATAATATTACAAGATCAAAGGGACTAAAAGTGTAGTTAGCCCATACGCAGAAAACACAAAACCCGTTCCCCTAAAGGCTGTCGCTTCGCAGGGGATATTAAAGCCCTAAAATCGGGCTTGCTTACCCTAATTCTCTCATTCTCAGTCGTTTAAGAAACCAGAAGGGGGAGAGTTCAAACTCTCCCCAGTCGTAACCCATGTATGCCCCAGCCACCATACATGGCAAAACAAAGCCCCGACCATCGTGAATCGGTGGCCACGGGGATCCAAACGCCACTAACGCCCCTACCTTTTCTCTTTTATATTATAAAACAACCCCTCCATTACCCTAAAATCAAACAAAACCCTTATTTAAACCCTAAATCTAAGAAATAACAAGGGTTTACCTTCGGTGGGACTAGGATAACTCCGGTGAGGCCACCACGACCGGGTTTTGGATCCAAGGTAAGATTTCTCCATCCTTTCTACATTTTAATTTTTCTATTTTTTTTTTTGGGTTCGAATTTCTTTGATTTTTCTCTGGTTCTATTTGTTTTTCACTGAACCCCCCAAATCTCTCTCTTTTCTCTCTATTCTCTATTTTCTTCAAAACCAACCGAATGCCTCCTTTTCTTTACTGCACGTGCTTTAATCCTGCCTTTGGTTGAGATGATGAGGTATAGGAATAGGGGAATGAGATTTCCAGATTTTAGGTGAAAAATCCTGGTTTTTTGGGATTTATTGGGTATTTTAATTTGGGGTTTCCATTTAGGCCACTATTCTTTGATTTGGTTACTGTTTTTAAAGGAACCGATCACTGTTCGATGGATGGACTCCCATCGGCTCCGACGATGATGGCGGCGAGGGAAGCAGTCGGCTTGAGCGACTGGGAAATGGAAGGCCAAACGGCGGCGATGACTGGCTGTTGGATGATAACTTTTAGGGTTTCAAAACCCTAGGGTGAATTAAGTTTAGGGTTTGGCTGATGGGTGTTAGGTTTAGCTAGTTGGGATCCGGGATTGGGCCTCTTGGTGGGCTTCGGGAATTGACTGGGGCTGGGTACTTGTAAACTGGTTGGGCTTCAGGTTTGGCCTGCAAAAATGTAAATTGTAATTAGTAATAATAATAATAAATATAAATAATATAAATAATAATATAAATAATATAAATAAATGAAAAAAAGACCAGGACAAAAACGGGTGTCTACAGCTGCCCCTCTTTGCACATTCTTATATTAACAAGAATATGGCAAAGACAACAAGACATCACGTTTTTGTATGGTTCTCTCTCTTTTATGCTTATAAATTGGATCATGTTTGTTGGTGGGGGACTGCTCATACTTGATGAAGAGTTCGGGTCGTCTAAGGGTGGCACGATTCCTACGTGATGAGGAAATCTGGTCGAGGGATGACACTGCTCATACGTGATGAAGAGTTCTGGCCATCTTTAGGAAGGGTGATAACTCGGTTCCTACGCGATGAGGACGGCTGGTAATCTAGGGGTGACACGGCTTATAAGTGATGAAGAGATCTGGTCAGGGGATGACACGGATCATACGTGATGAAGAGTTCGGTTCCTACGCAATGAGGACGACTAGTTATCTAGGGGTGACATGGCTCCTACGTGATGAGGAGGACTGGTCGCTTAAAGGAAATGTGATAACTCGATTCTTATATGATGAGGACGTATGGTTATCAAGGTTGACACGACTCCTACATGATGAGGAGGTCTGGTCAGGGGATGACACGGTTCCTACGTGATGAGGACTGTTGGTCATATTTAGGGATTATGGTTTCAAGAAAAACCAACTCAAAGATTTCTTTCAAAAGGAACAGACTCAAAGATAATGTGTTTCAAAAGCAACTGTCTCGAAAAAGAAAAAAATCATTTCAAGGGAAACGACTCAAAGATGACGTTTAAAGGAAACTTTCCCAAGCGAGACAAAATTTGTGTTTAAGGGAAACGTTCTCAAAGATCGATGTTTCGAGAGAAACAAACTCAAAGATGTCTTTGTTTCAAGAAAAACATACTCAAAGATTTTGTTTGTTTTGTTTCAATGGAAACAAACTCAAAGATTTTCCTTAAAAGAAACTGTCTCAAAAGAGATAAAATTTTGTTTCCAAAGAAGCATATTCAATGTTTTTTCAAAAGAAATTGTCTCAAGAGAGACAAAACTTTGTTTTTTAGAAAATTGTATCTAAGTGAGAAAAAAATTTTGTTTTCAAAGAAATAAATTCAAATATTTTTCTTCAAAAGAAACTATCTCAAGGGATAAAACCTTGTTTCTAGAGAAACAAACTCAAAGATGATCTTGTTTTAAGAGAAAATGTCTTAAGAGTCAAAATTCGTTTCAAGGGAAACGACTCAAAGATGGTTTTATTTCAAGAGAAACAAATTCAAAGATTTTGTATTTTTAGAGAAACTGCCTCAAGGGAAACAAAATTGTTTTAATAGAAACGATCTCAAAGGTGGGTGTTTCAAGATAAACTAACTCAAAGATAGGTGTTTCAAAAGAAATTATCTCGAGACAAAATTTTGTTTCAAAAGAAACAAACTCAAAGATTTTTTTCCACAGAAATTGTCTCAAGAGACAAAAAATTTGTTTTCAGAGAAACATACTCAAAGATTTTTGTTCTTATAGAAATGACTCAAATATTTTTTTACAAAAAAATGTCTCGAGAGAGACAAAACTTTGTTTCAAAAGAAAAACACTCAAAGATGGGCTTTGTTTCAAGGGAAG